>NC_057396.1:33299057-33599057 GCF_019320065.1 Cervus canadensis
AGACTAGTGAAAAAAGTAAACTGTTCTTTAAATGTGTTACTTTGCTACACTAAGTAGTAAAATGTCTGTTTCCAAATTGTTCAATGGAATTTTTTCTTAATGTATACACTACATATGTTTACATCTCTACCTCTATCTATCTGTCATCTACCTATCTAATTTATTCAGTGAATTTCTTGGTGTGGATAAACTCAATACTTAACATAAGAAGAGTATTTAGGGTAAGTAGGGATAAATGAATCTTAAAATGAAAACAGGAAAATGAAAATTTACCTAAAACATCCCTGTGCATTGGTCAAATGAAGAGTTAGTACATCAAAGTACCACAGATAATTCATCTTTCATTCCTATACCACAGGTTCCTTTTTTTTAAAATCAACCTTTAACTTAGAAGAACAATGCATTCATATTTTGCATTTGCCTTCTTTAAGTTATGATACCCATCAGTCAATCATTCTTGCTAACCTATCTAGATAATCCTCTATAAAATACATAGAGTACAAACCATACTCTTCCACCACTGGTATCCCTCCTTCTCTGAAGATGAAACACATCAGTTCATTTGTTGAGTGTAATGTGTGGTATGAGGTCAATATTACTTTTTTCCAACACCAGGGAAGCCCCACTTTAACAATGTGTGGTAAGAGGTCAATTTTACTTTTTTCCACATATTTTTCTACTTATTCAAGCACTGTTGGTTGAAAAAAATTATTAGTTCCCACTTTAATAGCCTAAGTCTTTATTGAAATTTGACCATATATGTGAGTATTTAAATCTGGACTCTATTCTGTTCCACTGGTTTGTCTATTCTTATAACAATCCTGCACTGTCTTTATTACTCTAGCTTTTACAGTGTTACAAAGTATTTTTTACTGTAAGCCTTGAAATTAAGTAGTTTGAATCCTCCAAACTTCTTCACGTTTGTTTTGGATGTTTTCATATAGTTTTAAAATAAAGTTGTCAATTTCTAAAAAAGTCTTTTGCAAATTTAATAGGATTGGGTTGAATCTATAGATAAATTTGGGAAGGAATTGTCATCTTCAAATATTAGGTCTTCAGATCCATGAACATGGTATATCCCTCCATTTATTTAGGTTTACTTACTGAACTCACAAATATTGTTTTTAGTGTAGAGGTCTTGTGTACTTTTTTGGCTTAATTTATTCCTAAGAATTTTATTTTCCAATGCTATTATGAATGTAAATTTTAAAATTATTTTTTAATTGCTCTACTATTAGAAGTACAGTTGATTTTATAGTTTTGTATGTTGCAGTAATAGTAAACTCACTTTTTATTTTAAAAAAATTATGTATTTATTATTTTTGGCTGTGCTAGGTCTTCATTGCTATGCCTAGACTTTCTTTACTTGCAGAGAGCAGGGGCTACTCTTTAGATGTGGTATGCAGGCTTCTCATTGTGGTGGCTTCTCTTTGCCAGGCGTGGGCTCTAGGCACACAGGCTTCAGTAGTTGCCATGTGGGGCTCACGGGCTCTAGAGCACAGGTTCAGTAGTTGTGGCTCACACGGGCTTAGTTGCCCCATGACATGTGCGATCCTCCCAGATCAAACCCATGTCTCCTGCACTGGCAGGCAGATTCTTAACCACTGGACCACCAGGAAGCCCATAAATTCACTTTTTAGTTCTAGAAATTATTTTGCAAGTTTCTTAGGGTTTTTTTAATGTAAAAAATTATCTATGAATACACTCTACATGACTTATTATTTTCCATTTTGCATGCTTTTTATTTCTTTACCTCCAGTAGAATGTTAATTAACAGTGGTAAGAGTGGGCATCCCTTGTACTGTTCTTCATCTTGGAGGAAAGCATTCAGTAGTTCACTATTAATTATTATGTCCTACAGGTTTTTCTTAAAAGTACTTTATCTGACTGAGGAAATTCCCTTCTATTATTAGTTTCCTGAGAGTTTTTGTCATGAATTGGTATTGAATTTTGTTTAAACCACTTTTTGAATCTGTTGTGATGATCATGTTTTTCCCCCTTTGTTTTATTAATGTAGAGAATTACATTGCCTGATTTCAAATATTAAATTAATATTACATTTTAAATTAATTTATCCTGAAATAAATTCTACTTGATCTTATTTTATTATCCACTTTACATATTATTGTATTTAATTTGCAAATATTTTATGAAGAATTTTGCACTTATGCTCAAATCTCTGTCAGGGTATGATGTTACTTCATAAAATGAATTTCGGAAGTTTTTTCTTTCTCTACTTTCTTAGTTTGTATAAGACTACTGTTAGTTTTTCCTTAAATGTTTGGAAGAATTTACCAATGAACCCACTTGAGATTAGGGTTTCCTTTGTGGGAAGGTTGTTGACTATAAATTGGTTTTATATATTAGCTATGAGTATTCAGACTTTCTATATGTTCATAATTGAATTTTAGCAGTTTGTGTCCTTCAAGGAATTTGTTCATTTCATATAAGTTGTCAAATTTATTGGAATTAAGTTAGTCACAATATTTGCTTTCTATCCTATTTAATGTGAGTTGTATCTACAGTGAAATACCCTCTTTCAATCCAAATATTGGTATTTTTGTTTCCCCTTTTTGTAGATCAGTCTCATAGGGGTTTATCAATTTTATTGATCTTTTCAAATTACCAATGTTTGACATTGTAAATTGTTTCCTATTCCATTGATATCTGTTCTTTATCCATCCTGAAACTCTCCAATTTTAACTGGATTATTTAATTTATTTATATTTAATATAATTATTGATTATAGTGGGATAAAGTTTTACAATTTTCTATTTTTCTCTTTGTTCCCTCAACTTTTGGCTTTCTGTTACTACTTTTCTTCCTTTTGCTTAATTGAATCCTTTTTCTAAGCTATTGTTATGAAGACATAATTTTTTTTTAGAGGAGTTTGAGGTTCACAGTAAAATTGAGGGAAAGATAAAGATTTCCCATATACTCCTGTCTTCACACGTGCATAGCCTCTCCTGTTACCAACATCCCACCTGAATGGTACATTTGTTATAATTGATGAACCTATGTTGACACATCCTAACCACCCCAAATCCATAGTTTGTATTAGGGTTCATTCTTGATGTTATACATTCCTTGGGTTTGGACAAATGTATAACATGTATCCATCATTATGGTATACAGAATATTTTCATTGCCCTAAAATTCCTGTGTGTTCACTTACTCATCCTTCCTTCCCCCACTCTTTGCAACCACTGATCTTTATACTGTTTCCTTTTGAATCCTTTGTTAGTCTTCCATTTGAATTACTCTACTGGTGTTTTAGCTATACTTCTTTGTATTTTTAAATTTTTTTTCCCTAGATTCACTATTCATCCTTAATTTGAATATCCCTATAGTTAAAATTATACCACTTCTCATAAAATAAAGCAACATTTAACTTTTACTAACTTGATCTTTTGTGCCAATGTGCTATTTTTCTCATGATTTTACCTCTTCTTATTTTATAAATCCCAGAATATAATGTTATATTTTGTATTAAATAGTCACTTGTCTTTTAAAAATATTAAACAATCAGCTTTTGTTATGAAATCCAGAAAAGACAAAAGTTTTTAATTTAGTCACATATTTCTCATTTTCAATTCTCTTCTATCCTTTCTATATATCTAAGTTTCCATCAGATGTTATTTTTCTTCATCTTGAATAATTTCCTTGAATGTCTCTTTTGGTATGGATCTGCAGGTAATGCATTCTCTCAGCTTTTGTTTATCTGAAAATGTGTTTCATATTCATTTTTTAAGCATATGATCATTAGATAAGACTACACTGGTTTTTTTTTTTTTTAGCAGCCTAAAGATATTCCATGGTCTTCTAGTCTTCATTGTTTCTAATGAATAATCAGCCATAAGTTACATTACTGTCTCATTTTATGTATTATGTGTCCTTTTTCTCTAGCATTTTCCCTTTGTCTTTGGTTTTCAGCAGTTTGACTAATGTTTAGGTATGGTTTTCTTTGTATTTATCCTGCCTGTGATTGTCTGAATGCCTCGAACCTATAAGCTGTGTTTTTTCTACCAGATTCAGGTAAGTTTCAGGCCATGTTTCTTCAAATATTTTTCTATCACAATCCTCTCTCCTCTCTTTCTAGAATTCCAGTTACACATATTTTAGGGCAATATATTGTTTTACATATTGCAAAGTCTCTGCTTACTTTTTTAGCTTTTTCTCCTTCTGTTTTGAGACTAGCTAATTTCTTTTGATGTATTTTTAAGATCACTGACCCTTTATTCTGCACTTGAAAATGCTATGAAGTCCATTCAGTGTATTTTCATCTCAAATATGTCTGTCAGTTCTAGAATTTCCATGTTTCTTTGTGTAGTTTCATTTCTCTGCTAAGTACCCCATTTATGCATTATTTATGATATTCTTTTCCTTTATATACTTGAACATATGTTTTAATGGCTACTTTAAAGTCCTCATTTACTAATTACACTATTTGAGCCATCACAGTTTCTACTGATTTTTTTTTTTTTTTTTTTTGAGGGTGGGAAGGCCTCTGGGTCACATTTTCCTGATTGTTTGCACAACTAGTGATTTTTTTATTATTATTATACATTGTGGATTACAAATTATAGAGACTGTGGCTTCTATTCTCTTTCTCTGTTAAGAATGTTACTTTTTGTTCTAAGAGGCAGTTCAATTGATCTCATTGAAATTATAGAGGCTTAGTTTGCATGTTAGGTGGTGACTGTTTCAGTTTTGTCTTTAGTCCTAGAATGAATCCTTAGTCTTGGCATGTAGTCTTTATTCAAAGAGTGATCCCTCTGGGGTTTCAGTGGAAAGCCTGAGTTTTTCATGGATACTTTCTTACTTGGTAGGATTCAAATCCAAATTCTGTTTAACTTGCAGTGGGCATCAGCTGAAATATCTTCTCAGATTTTTCAGATATATAGACCTGATTTCCACTGGAATCACTGAAATCATCCCTATACCTGTGAAGTTCAGGTGATAGCCACTCAGAAGCCTCAGACTATCTTTCCTGATACATTAGGCCAATTAAGACTGATCTTCTGTTGCATTCTAGCCACTCCATGCTAAGTAGACTGGGGAATGTCTTCATGGAAAAGCTATAAAAGCAGGGTTTTACTCAGTGATATTCTTTCTTTCTAAGAGTGAATCCTCTCCAGCTTCTTCTTGATTTTGGTAGAGCTCAAGTACCTTCAATTAGTTGTTTTTCTATATTTTTTTTCCTCCAGAATTTATAATTATTATCTGATTAAAGGTTAGTCTGATTTAAGTTATTCTGCCACTACCAGAACTGGATCCCAGAACTGGATCTCTCCCAGAAGAGGATCTTTTGTGCTGATATTTTACTTACATTCATTCTGTCTGACAAAATGTAAATCTTAATGGGCCTTTGAGAAGGTATTTATTCATCTTACTTTTCTCTATTCTTTATTTCCAATTCGCTAGTAATCACTGAGACTATTCAGTGGTAATTTCTAATTTAGCTTCCATTTTGATATCTTGTAAAACATATTTGTTCATGTCCCTACCCTGCTTTTTTAAAAACCTTAAATACTTCTTGACTTTATAGTTAAGGTACTTGGCAATCTTGCCACTACTTACTTTCTGAATTTAATCTCTTGACCTTCCCTTATTTTTTTTTTTATTTAAATAAACTCAAGCCATAACCAGATTCCTTTTATTCCTTAAAACCCTCTATGCCTTTGTTATAACTCTGTCTTTATATTCATACATTCTGCAGCCTAGAATGCTTTCATACTCGTGAAAAGTGAAAGTATTAAAACTTAGTCATGTCCAACTCTTTGCGAACCCATGGACTATAGCCTACTGGACTCCTGTGTCCATGGAATTCTCCAGGCAAGAATACTGGAGTGGGTAGCCATTCTCTTCTCCAGGGGATCTTCCTGACCCAGAGATCAAACTCAAGTCTCCCACATTGCAGACAGATTCTTTATTGTCTGAGCCACCACACTTATACCTCCTGGTAAATTCTCACTCTTCCTTTAAGATACTACTTAAGCAGTACTTACTCTCTACAGCTCTCTTCACCTCTGTCCACTCCAACAATATTAATAGCCTCTCTTCTCTGCTTTCATAGTATTTTGAAATTACCCATGTTAGCACTTACAATGTTTTGTAATTTTCTATTTGTGCATCTTTTCCCCTCACTGGACCAGATTCCTTTAAAACAAGGCACATGTATTTATCTTTGTATCTTCTGTCACAATGCTGGGTACATCTGAAACTTGTCAGAAGTGTTTGCTGAATTAATGCATACATAAATGATTCCTAAGCACATTATAGAATTTGCCAGAGTTCCTCCTTAGGGAGGACTTTATATATGCACAAATCCACACCAAACGCTTACTCATTCACTCACATAACCCTTGGAATTTACCCAGGAAGGGGGCCTCTTTAGGATTAGTTCAGGACCATTGCCATAGGCTATGATGGTTAAACTAGCTTTCTTTCCAACCCACCTGGAAAAACTCAACTTTCTGTATTCTTTTTAAATCGTTTAAATCACAGATCCCTAAGGAAGTTTTTGCCTTGGCAATTTCTGCTTTTTTCCCCATTGACTATCTTTTTGCATCTAACTGAAAGTTTGGCTTTATACAAGCTGATATGGGAGACAAAAATGAATTAACCAGTCTGAGCCCCTTCAGGGAAATGGAGAGAACAGGAATTCCTGGAGTAAATGGAACCAATGCTTTTCCTTGTTGCCTAGTGTGATACTGTTGGCCTCCTGTTATTTAGGAATGGTATTGCTGGTAATTAAAGACTCTCAGGTCAGCTGGGAAGCAGTAGTCTCCAAGTACATAGCTGTAGGTCTAGGCATCTTCCAACTGCTTTTCATGAGAAGACATATTATGAATATTGAACTCACCAATGATCCCTCTGCTATTAAAAGTAAAAAATCTGCCTCTTAGAATTATGAGCTATTCCCTAGGATAACTCTGGATTCTGACACAGAGCATTGGCTATTTTAGAATGAAATGCCTCCCCCACCCCTTTTTTAACTTGATGTTATCTTTTAAAATAAATGAGCAGTATGAAGTCACATTTGATATGTAGATTCTAAAGTTAATTATAGCAGAGAGTCACTTTTAGGCTTCAAATTTTCAGACTAATAGCATGCCTTTCAAAAATAATACTATGTAGTATTATATAGAATTTTCCTTATCTGTTTAAAAGAGCTTTCTTAATATACAGTCTCTATTTTTAAGTTTCTGAGTTTATATGCATGTATGCAGTCATATGTGTTTTTATTACTACAACAATAATTCCCTTACCAGTTTGTTTCATGAAGCAGCTTAGAGAAGTTATGACCCTTTTACATTTTCTTAAAATTCTGACTCTGATCATATATCATATATCAGATCCAATTTAAAAGTAGTTTCAAACCTTGGTCTCTCTAGATAAGTCTCCTCTCTTCCCAAACCTTGGTTTATTAATACACCACTTCTAGTTTTAACTTGAAATATCCCATTCATTTTTCAGTTGACTCCAAGCACTTGGGAGAGAGAAAAGGAGACAAGAAAAAAGAGATGTATATACACCCTGACGTTTCCTATTTTCCCTTTCTTAATTCACATTTCTATACTATGTGCTGTGCTTAAATTTCTCAATATCTGGGAGCATTTCTTGTGAGACTAGACATCTTCTGTGTATCCCAGTGTCATGTAAATATGTATTATGGGAGGACAGACAAGGTCACTTGTAGGACAGTTGGTGGGTGAGACGTGAACTCTTTTCCTTGGAGAAGGTAGAATTTAGTTAGGTAAAAGTGAGTAGGAAGGGTATACTAAGACTGCAATATGGAATGAGAGGCAGAGAGATTGAGCATAGGTATGAACATATTTGGGAGCATCAGTTGATATGTAGAGGTGGCGCTAGTGGTAAAGAACCCACCTGCCAGTGCAGGAAACATGAAAGATGAAGTTAGATCCCTGGGTCGGGAAGATCCTCTGGAGGAGAGCATGGCGACCCACTCCAGTATTCTTTCCTGGAGAACCCCATGGACAGAGGAGCCTGCTGGGCTACAGCCAATAGGATCGCGAAGAGTCAGACATGACTGAAGTGGCTTGGCATGCACATACAGAAGATCTACTGAAACCAGAGTCTAAAAATCTACCATGATCAGTCTGTAGGAGATTAAAACTTCCCATTTACAATGAAATACATCTTGTAAGTAAGTAAATAAATGGAAGCTGGCTGTTTGGTGTTGCCAGAGGTAAAGAAAAGCTATGACAGTAAAAGCAGACCTCGAGTGTTAATCACCTGTAGCATAGTAGTTAACTTAGAATAATATTGAAATGTTTTTGTATCTGACATTCTCCACAAGCCTGTCTCCTGTGTACGCACGCAAGTATATAAATTGCTGAATTCATGTCAGTTGTAAAGTAATGGCACTGGGGGCGTCATAAATTACCATGGTGATCCTCAGGAGAAGACACGGTCGTATCTGAATGAGTGTTTCACTTCCAGAGTAATGGATGCCTTCATCTGGCCCAGCAGTCAGCACATTGCCCTGCGTTGATGGATATTGTCAGCTGGAAGCCACACTACATTTCACTGCACAATAAACATGGCTGTCAAACCCATATAAAGTGAAATCAATTTATCCTGTATGGTCAGTGCATTTTAAATGAAATTAATGTACTGTGGGTATGGTGGCAAAAAGGTAGCATATTAGTTATGCATCTTGGGATTTGAGACTTTTCATGTAAGGGATCATTCTATCTAGTAGGCTTCAAAGAAAAGCTGTATATAAAATGTGTTATTTTGCATGGTCTTCAGAAAGGGGCCCCTCTCCCCTTCTTCATGTTTAGAAAAGAATTGATAATATTAGCCAGTTCGGCCCTTTTATCCTGTCTTTTGTTTGCAATAAATGATGACCATATTTGCCAAATAATAGTGTACTTTAATGTTCTAATTTATTACTAGCTGTGACACAAACAAATTTCTACTTAATCAGGTAGCTGGAAATAGAGTAGAAGGGCAGAGATGTACTGAATCGTATTTTACCTATGTAATCACTCCACTGAGCTGAAAGGATTTGCTTTTTGTAAAATGTAGAGATATAAGTTTTAATGTATGTTTTGCTTCTAAACTTTTAGGAGTAGGCTTTCCTGTTTATGCAGTAGAATACCTGGCTAAGGCCATCAGTCCAACTTTACATTTAACTATAGGGGTTCTCAGTCTATAGGGAAATATTTAGTGGTCGCCACATGTAGAGCATGTCCATCAGCGTGTCATGCTCGCAGAGGGTATGAAAACAAGCAAGAGCTGTGTAGATTCATTCATTCACTTGTTCATTAATTGAATGTATTTCACTAACTGAAACTTTATATGCCATGTGCTTTATTGGAACCTAGAGATACAGCCATGAAGGAGAGCCAGTTCCCACCATATCCTCAAAGGACTTTTAATCTAGTATGATATTATGGTCACTAGGCTTCCCAGGTGGTGCTAGTGGTGAAGAACCCACCTGCCAATGCAGGAGACACAGGATACGTGGGTTTGATCCCTGGGCCTGGAAGATCGCCTAGAGAAGGGCATGGCAACCTACTCCAATATTCCTGCCTAGAGAATTCTATGGCCAGAGGAGCCTAGTGGCCTACAGTCCATAGGGTTGTAAAGAGTCAGACACAACTGAAGCAACTTAGCACGCACTATGGTGACGTCTTTGGAAACCATGAAATATCAAGAATTTAGAAACAGGGATGTGTGGCTCAGCTGGTAAAGAATCTGCCTGCAGTGCGGGAGACCTGGGTTCAATTCCTGGGTTGGGAAGATCCCCTAGAGAAGAGAAAGGCTACCTACTGCAGTATTCTAGCCTGGAGAATTCCATGGACTATAGAGTCCATGGGATCACAAAGAGCTGGACACAACTGATCGACTTTCACTTTCATAGGGATGTTAAAGAATTATCCTCATGCAGCAGAAAAATATATCAGGACCCTTGAAATGACTGCCTTTTAGTCTACTACTTTTGTATATGAGTTGAAAACTGAACAATTTTGTCCTTGGAATTCAGGCAAGAATACTGGAGTGGGTAGCCATTCACTTCTCCAGGGAATCTTCCTGATGCAAGGACTGGACCCAGGTCTCCTGCATTGCAAGTGGATTCTTTATCGTCTGAGCCTCCAAGGAAGCCAAATAAGTAGTTGGTGGTGGTGGTGTTCAGTCGCACAGTCGTTTCCAACTCTTTGCTACCCCGTGAAGTGCAGCATGCCAGACTTTCTTGTCATTCACCATTTCTGGAGCTTGCTCAAACTCATGTCCACTGATCCACGATGCCATCCAACCATCTTGTCCTCTGAAATCCCCTTCTTCTCCTGCCTTCAATTTTTCCCAGCATCAGTGTCTTTTCTAATGGGTCAGCTCTTCACATCAGGTGGCCAAAGTATTGGAGTTTTAGCTTCAGCATCAGTCTTTCCAACGAATGTTCAGGACTGATTTACTTTAGGATTGATTGGTTTGATCCCCCTGCAGTCCAAGGGACTCTCAAGAGTCTTCTCCAACACCACAGCTCAAAAGCATCAATTTTTCAGTGTTCAGCCGTCTTTATGATCCAACTCTCACATTCATACATGACTGCTGGAAAAACCGTAACTTTGACTATATGGACCTTTTTCGGCAAAGTAATGTCTCTGCTTTTTAATACTCTGTCTAGGTTTTTCATAGCTTTTCTTCCAAGGAGTAAGTGTCTTTTAATTTCATGGCTGCAGTCACCATCTGCAGTGATTTTGGAGCCCAGGAAAATAAAGTCTGTCACTGTTTCCATTATTTCTTCATCTATTTGCCATGGAATGATGGGACCAGATGCCATGAACTTCATTTTTTGAATGCTGAGTTTTAAGCCAGCTTTTTCACTCTCCTCTTCCACCTTTATTAAGAAGTTCTTTAGTTCCTCTTTGCTTTCTGCCGTAAGGGTGGTATCATCTTCATATCTGAGGTTATCGATATTTCTCCTGCAATCTTGATTCCAGTTTGTGCTTCATCCAGTCCGACATTTCACATGATGTACTCTGCATATAAGTTAAATAAGCAGGGTGACAATATACAGCCTTGACGTACTCCTTTCACAATTTGGAACTAACCTGTTGTTCCATGTCCAGTTCTAACTGTTGCTTCTTGACCTGCATACAGATTTTGCTGGAGGCAGGTGAGGTGATCTGGTATTCCCATCTCTTTAAGAATTTTCCACAGTTTGTTGTGATCCACACAATCAAAGGCTTTGGCATACTCAGTAAAGCTCAACTAGATGTTTTTCTGGAATTCTCTTACTTTTTCTATGATCCAACAGATGTTGGCAATTGGATCTCTGGTTCCTCTGCCTTTTCTAAATCTAGCTTGTACATCTGGAAGTTCTCATACTGGTGAAGCCTGGCTTGGAGAATTTTGAGCATTACTTTGCTAGCATGTGAAATGAGTGTGATTCTTTATTGTCTGAACCTCCAGGGAAGCCCAGTAAGTAGTTATTGAGTATCTATTGTATGAAAAATCCTGGGGATACAAAAATGAGTACAACATAAACACTAACTTTAGGGGTCTTATAAACCTGGGGATAGAATGGAAATAATTAGAGATGATTACCAAAAAAAAAGAAAAGGAATTTCTTTGGCACAGGAAAAAAAAAAAAAAAAAAACATTAAAAAAAAAGAGGAATGAATGCAGCCTGGGAGGCATCATTGCAAATGTTCTTCCTTTGGCCTGAATTATCCTACCCATCTGTCTTTACTGGGCAGTAAAGACTCCCCTATTCACGTGCTAATTCCTATTTGTCTTCCAAGATTCAGATTAGATGTCACCTTTAATAGGAGACATTAGTTGACCGTCCCATCAGCTGGTGCCCTCTTGATGTCCCGTTTACTTCAGTACTAGAGCACTTACCATATATTCCATTATGACTGTCTGTTTGGGGTCAGTCTCCTCCCTGAACTGTGAGCTCCTTTAAAAGCAGGTGCTGTTTTATTCACTTTTGTATACCTAGCACTTGGCATAAAGCCAAACTCATAGTAATTGCTCAGTTAATAGTTTGAATCAAATCATTTAATTAATTCATGAAACACACTACATTTAAATAGGCCTTAAAGGATGAGTGGGATTTAGCTTGAAGAAGTAAGAGAAGGAGCTTCCAGCCAGTGAGGGGAGCACTGGCCAAAGTTCAGTATTGTGAAAGAGAATTCTTTTGGGGTAAGAGATAGTTTGAAATGGCTGTGATGTTTAGCACATGAGCCTAAAGTCATAGGTAAGAGCCTACTTTTGAAGGGAGAAATCTCAGCAGGAAAGGTTGTGTGCATGCTAAGTCACTTCAGTAGTGTCCGACTCTGAGACCCTATGGACTGTAGCCCACCAGGCTCTTCTGTCCATGGGATTCTCCAGGCAAGAATACTGGAGTGGGTTGCTGTGCCTTCCTCCAGGGAATCTTCACAATCTAGGGATCGAACCCATGTCTTATGTCTCCTGCATTGGCAGGCAGGATCTTTATCACTAGCGCCACCTGGGAAGCCGAAATAATGCTTTACTGTCAACTGTATTTGATTGTAGTAAAAATGTACTAGGTGTTTAAAAACATGCAAAAGTAATTCTGCCCAGTGTGTCTTTGAGACCTACCTCAGAAGAGCCTGTAGGATTGCCATCTGCAACTGTATCCTGCTTCCAAGAGTTCATTTAAAAAGAAGTTTATTAAAAAGTTGCTAGGGAAAGCAACTGAACCAGGTGGCAAGTTGTGTTGCATTATCCAGATAATAATGCTTTGCACCCGTCTTGTTCTTCCTGCCCTGACATTACAGGAAGTAAAGCAATGAATGGCTCTGCAGCTAAACTACAGCAGTATTATTGTTGGCCAACAGGAGGCGCCACTGTGGCTGAGGCACGCGTCTACAGGGATGCCCGAGGCCGGGCCAGCAGCGAGCCACACATCAAGCGGCCAATGAATGCGTTCATGGTTTGGGCAAAGGATGAGAGGAGGAAAATCCTTCAGGCCTTTCCTGACATGCATAACTCCAACATTAGCAAAATCTTAGGTGAGTGCAGCCACTGATGCTGATTATGTATCCAGTGAGTGGAAAGAAGGGTCCTAATAGGACACCTGAGGGAGACTGTGGTATGCAGATATTAGGTGTCACTCAGCAAGCTGCCCCCGGAGACTGTCCTTGTCTCTTCACTCTTCACCCCGCACCGCGGCATTTAGGTTTAGGAGTTAGTACATCCACCAGGTGCCAGGGCAGGACTGACTAAACACTTCTTTTAGAGACAAAACTATTTATTTTATGTGTTAATAGGACAACTCTGAGAGGTCACTGCTAATTAAGAATCATAAAGACAAGTTTTATCTCCTTTCCTTAATTTAGTCTTTTAAAATCTTTCAGCTGCTATGAAACCCTGGAAACACTCATAGAGTTTTCTGCTTTAGTGTTCTTGGGTTCATATGTCCTTCTGAAAGAACTCACCAAGGACTAAGGGTGAGCCCCCAAATAGTGTGAAATTTATGGAGTGTAGAACAGTGCCTCTAATGATAACTTTAAAACTTGTAAAATAAAACTACATTTACTTTAATAAGATATGACTAGTTCAAATTTCATAGCAGTGAGTTGAACACATAGACCACAGGGCAGAGGCCCATTCTGTGGTAACTTGCCAGAGTGATTCTCCTGTTTCTCTGGATTAAACTCAATCCTTTTTCTATTAGTGTAAATCTTGCCTCGTGCAGATTATACAGTGTGGAATTATTGTACTCAACATATTGAATGTATTTTATTCAACATGCAGCATTGCAGTCAACATGTTTCCTCTTTAAGAAGAAAAAACACAGAAGGCGCTGTTCTGTTTAAGCTGTCATGATGTGACAAAATCTCAAAGGGAGCTGTTTAAGAAGCCGAAAAACATTAGAGACTTAAACTGTGGTTTTCTTGTTTTAAATGTTTTGTTCAAAAGCAATAAATATTTAACCTGAGTAAATATCAGTGATCTGGACATACACAAATACCCATGTTTTGTCACTGTATAAATAATTTAACTTGATTCTGAGACATTTGAGGCAGTGACCCCTATGAAAATTTAGAACCTACATAAGATCAAATAGTGTTAAGATGTTAAAATAGTTTTTTCCTTTTTCTTTTTGATGTTTGAATTTCAAGGTAGATACTAAAAATCATTACAATTAAGTGGAGTTTTATTTTTAGACTTTCAGGGATATATATCAGGGTATCATTCTTATGAATTTAAAGACCTTTCAAACCATGATGGATATATTAATTTTTTTCTAATTAATAGATATTCCAAAGAAAATTATTATTTTTCTGTCCCTAAATTTTGATATCTAACTTTGAAATTTTCTCTTTTTTGGCCATTTTATTAGCAGTGTGAGTAAGCTCACCAATGGGCACAAAACCTCTCTGTTTCCATGTTGGCAGCTGTGGGGAATCTATATTATTGATGTGCATTCTGTGAAAAAAAATTAAGAGTATAGTAAGTGTATTCATTAAAGTGTAAACTTTTAAGCACAAGCATTTTTAAGAGCACCAAAAATCCTCCATTAACTGGGGCTTTAAGCTGCTGGGAGCCAGCTGAACACAGAGAACCTTGTCCGGTAGACTTTCTACACAACTTTTGCACAACAATCAGGAAAACAGGGATGGATGTGCTATTAAAACAGACCAGGATATTGCTGGCTACAGAGAATATTTGTACAACTTTTCCATTTGTTTATATATGAAAAATCTCCACCGAAGAACAGCTAGCATCCAGTCAGCACAGCTGTTACCGCTTTATTCACTAGCGACACACAAAAATGCAATTTGATACACATTAAAAAACACATCCCTTCTTCGTCAAGTGTTTAGATAATTCTTTATAAACAATATTAGAGAAATGAATACTTTTCCTTCTTCCTGTATAAACCGTATTAAAAATTTCTTACTTTCATTGGTATGGCTTTGAATGAATTGTTTAGAGTACTTGAAAATGGTATATATAATTCCAACTGTACCTTCCGGTTCTAAAGTTGTAACTTAAGTAGAGTTTAGGCTTTTTAATTACCTTAGGCCAGGAGAGACAGTGTGCACCTTAGGTTTTTATATGTGGAAGAATATCAACATTTGCTAACATCTTATCAAAAGGATAGCTTCGCCAAAGGTGCTTGGAGTGTTAGGGTTGTTTGAATTACTGGAACCTAGAGAGTTGTTCCTGAGTATTCTGTCATACTCCAAAGTATATTTAGGAAATTCAGGTTTTTAACCCTATGCAGTTGGGTGGGGAAATGACCTTGGTGTAGGAGATGATCTTTAAGCAGCAAAGACACATTTTAAAACATTATACTTCTTGTAGCATCAGGCTTTAAATTATTGAGAAAAATACTGTAATAAATATGTCACATCCAAATTATTCTTTGCTCTATCATCTAAAATACTAGTTGTGAGGCTGGATGACATGTGGTAATAGGAGATACTCAGAGCACAGGTGGGTGAAGTGGTGGGAAGGTAGACCCAGTATTTACCAGGAGTAGGTTGCCTTGACCACTTGGGTACTTAAAGGCTATGTTTATGTCTAGGGTCTCGTTGGAAATCCATGTCCAACCAAGAAAAGCAACCTTATTATGAGGAGCAGGCCCGGCTAAGCAAGATCCACTTAGAGAAGTACCCAAACTATAAATACAAACCTCGACCGAAACGCACCTGCATTGTCGATGGCAAGAAGCTCCGGATTGGGGAATACAAGCAACTGATGAGGTCTCGGAGACAGGAGATGAGGCAGTTCTTTACTGTGGGGTAAGTGTTCCTACATTCAGCCACCTGAGCTCTCCTTTCCCAGTAAGAAACCACAGGATGGCTACCGGCAGTGTGTTTGGTAAGGAGATTAGAGAAAGGAGGAGGTTGTGACAGACGGGGCCTATCATGACTACACAGCCTTGCAACATGGCTCCTGCTCAAATCGAAATAAATGCAACGGATTGCTCTCAACCGATCACCCCTTTCATTGTCTCTCAAATTCATCTAAGATATTCAGTGCCCACACACAAAGTTTCTGGTAGTTTATTTAAGTAGACAGAGAGAGAGAGAGAAAACTAACCTTAAGAAATCCCCAGAAGCTTTCTAGCTTCTCTGGGTGGTGCTTCTGACTCTAATCACAATAGTCTGCTTTTGTTGTGGGATCTACCACAAGATAATTGGCCTTGACATTGGTTAGAGGACCTCATTTTTGGCATAAGATCCAGAACTCCTGTTGCAGTAAATTATTCTGTGGTAGAAGCAGTAACAATGTGGATTTTTCTTGCTTAAATCAGAAACTAGACATGTTTTTGATATCTTCAAGTCTGATTTCATGTCATTTTGTTTAAAAATTAGGTAATAGATTTCTGGTATAAATTTCGACTTGGCTGACTGGCTGTCTGCATTCAAAAGAGGCCTCTTGTAACCACAGTCGTCAGAATTAAGTGGGGATGCAGATGCCTATATGTTCCAGCACACTCAGACCTAGAAGCCCAGGGGGGTGGCAAACCAGAGGACTGTTCTGGAGGCCCCGGCCTGAGGCAGCTGGAATCGGACTGGAGAGACGCGTAGGAAGGGCTTGAGAGGGAGAAGTGGAAGAAGTAAAGAGGAACTTGTGCTCACTGTTGACTGGAAGGGGAACTGAGCAGCTGTGCTGTGTCAGGAAAATAAAAAAGCTTCACTTGAGGTGAAGAAAAGAGATACCATAAAGGAGGTATCTCTTTTAACCTCATGGAACAAAAGGTTGGTTTCAGAAGCATGTGTTTAAAAACAGAAAACTGATTTGGAAAGGTAAATAGAATACCAAAGAAAGGGGGCCAATGACAGCAGTCTGGGTCACCATACACTACACTAGAGTGTCCAAGGGAGTAGCATGGGCTTCAGCATTTGCTTCAGACGCTGACTGTGCCACCTGCTTGGACGAGTTATTTAACTTTTCTAAGCTTCTGTTTTTTCATGTGTGAAGTGAAACAAGTAATAGTACCTATCTCAATAAGGCAATGCTTTTAAAAATGCTTTGTATAATCTTAGTATAATATCAATAATAGTGAATTCTTGCCATTATTATCCTTATTAAACATGGATTTGCTATCACAGTAAAACTATATTTTATATCACACTAGACAATCAATGACTATGCCTTCAGAATATGCCTCAGAGTCCTATGTGAGGATGGCACAGTCTATGTATGGTAGAAGCTTTATGAGGTAAAGTGAGGCTTAAATCTCTTTGCTATTTGAGGATCCCTGTATATTAGCAGATGAAGATGTGCCAAAATAAGATATCAAATCCTTCTGTGTTATAAATGTTTACATTTTTAAAAAAGCAATGCTTTTAACTCCAAAAGTACAATACAGTATAATTGGGCAATTCACATGCTAATTAGAGTATTTATGAAATATACCAAGTCACAGTACACTTTAGGAAGTATAGTTGTAGGTAACAAAATATAAATTTAAGACTGTATAATGTCTTCTTTTAATCCTGTTAGTGTATCCCTGAAAACGTGTATAATCTCTTTTGAAGAGAGACTCGAAAGTTTAAATCTGAGACATTTTCTCATTCCAATCTTTCTCTCCTGTCATGTCCCCTGTGTTGCATAGTGGGCCCCTTTTGCCATAGTCTGGAAGATTAGCAAAAGCACCATTTTAGTTCCCTGATACTTACTTGAATATATGAGATGCAGTAATTCTATTTAGTCCCCTTTATGAAAGGCAACATTGACAATGGCTCTGGATCAAAATACCTCAACACATAACAATGTATGTAAAATGAAACTCTAATAAAACAGCTCAATATCATCTACCACTTATTGAATGCCTACTGTATATGAGGAATTTTAGGTATATAAACTACATAATCCTCTAAAATAAGGAAATCGAGGCTTTAAGAGGTCTGATGGCTACTGATGGCTTCCAGGTGGCGCTTGTGAAAGAATCTACCTGCCAATGCAGGCAGATGTAAGAGACGCGGGTTTGATCCTTGGTTTTGGAAGATCCCCTGGAGTGGAAAATGGTACCCCACTCCAGTATCCTTGCCTGGGAAATCCCATGGACAGAGAAGCCTGGCAGTCTGAAGTCCATAAGGTCACACAGAGTCAGACATGACAAGCAATTTAGCACGCACTCATGGCTACTGAAAGGTGAGATGAAGTAAAGGTTTAAATCAGGTCTCTGTCTCTGTCATGCCAAATGACTGGGAAACTGTCCTTACTACATTGCTTCAAAATAGGCCTCACAGTCCTATTCTGCACAGTCGTGAGTATGACGCTGCTATTTGAGGAAGAGCTCCTAGAACCTACAGAAAATAAGGTCTTTTATTCTGGTACACAGTGGCATAAAAGAACTTTGAAATTTAGAGACTAAGGATCCTGATAGTGTAGGAGGTCCTTTGTGGAAGGCTCATTATAAACTGAGAAATAGGGCTATGGATGTGCAAGGAATGGCCAGAATACTTTATTCTTTAATCTTCAATGATGAGTATTTTCCTCTGCCCAATTTTAATAATATTTGCTACATGAAGCCAGACATTATTTCCACTTAAGGATTAGCATTCTCTTTTAAGTAGTATTCTCTTTTTAAGTAGTAGTATTAAGTAGTAGTATTCTCTTTTTTGATAGATTATTAACTCCCTAGGGTTCATCTTTGGAAATTGATCTTCATTAGATGCGGGGTTATTACAAGAGGGAAAGACAAACAAGAAATTCAAAGATTTCTATTGACATCTTGAGGGAATGGGGATGCGATCAATTTTTATAGCTGATTTTGAAAAGATGTGCATAACTTTCAAGGCAATAAAGTTACATATATGGCTCAACATTGCCATCCTTTTTACTGATGATAAAACTGGAAGTTAGACTTTTTTTACTTAGCTATTATGGAATGAATTTATCAATATATGAAATGGAGTAATGTTGTCTCTAACCATGGATTTAACCCTTTCAATTGATAGGTTAAGTATCAGAATTTTGTAATAATCCTGATAGGAGTACTGTTAATGTTTAGATGATAATTAGGGTTCATAGAGCTACGACATTGTCTTTTCCCAAAGAACTATGGCCAAATGAAATTTATTTCCAATTTGTTGAAGTTTTATTCAGTAATTTACCTGTGAACTAATAGAGAATTATGCAGAAACTATGAAATATTAAAATTGGAGCTACTTTTTGAATAACAATAAAAGTAAATTATTGAATAATTATGCTGAGCTAATTATACCAATTATTGCAAACACAAAAACTTATAAGATAGGCAGTATCATCCTCACTATGATGTTGAAAAACACAATATTCAGAGATGTTAAATAATTTGTCCAAGGTCACACAGCTAGTAAATTGCAGAGCTAAGATTTAGACCAGGCTTATGTAAAACATCTTTCCTTTTCACCATTGCACATACTTTCAATTAGAGCCTACAAATTTTTTAGAGACTGTATAGTGTAAGTGGTTAAGAACATCAATTCTGGAGCCAGACTGTCCTGGCTAAAATACTAGATCTGCTTCTTCCTGGCTTAGGAATTAGTGCATTTGTTGTTGTTTGGTCACTAAGTCATGCCTGACTCTTTTGTGATCCATGAACTGCAGCCCACCAGGCTCCTCTGTCCATGGGATTTCCCGGCAAGAATACTGGAGTAGGTTGCCATTTCTTTCTCCAAAGGATCTTCCTAACCCAGGAATTGGACCTGTGTCTCTTGCTTGGCAGGTGGATTCTTTATCACTGAGCCATCTGGGAAACCCATAGTGTCTTTCATTCTTCTGAACTCTCCACTTGCTCTTGGGAAACTTATTTAAACTCTGTGTACCTCAGTTTCCTCATATATAGAATGGGGGTGACAATAATACCTACAACATCAGACCCTTCTGAAGACTGAATAACTTAATATATCTAAAGTGCTTGGACAATGTCTAGCATGTAGTAAGTCCCAAATTAGAGCAAATATTCTTATTCTAGAGAAATGATGCTAAGTGTCAGGTATATATTTCATATTGTAAAGAATTATGTTCTATTGGATTGTGGCATAAGTGATTTGAACATTTGCCATTTTGATCTTAATCTTAAAGAGGTTGAATCAAGCCTATAAGATACTTGCAAATTAAATTGAGTAGAATAGACTAGACATACTACTTTTAGTCTTGTCCTCCTATAGAGAAAGCTGGATTAGAATCTCTAATAGATAATATAAAAAGATGTACAACTTATAGGTTTAATCTCCTAAGGAACAGACTTCATTGCCTTCATTTATAGATACTGTAAAAGTCTGAAGGATCAGCAAACAGGGGCTTTGACAACATAAATGAATAGTTCCATTGCAATTGGCAAAGCTAGATTATATACTCCAGGAATGTTCTTGTGATTTGGAAACCACATGCTGGACTTTATCAGGGTCAACTCAAACTCTACTTGGGTTAGGAGGGAGGGTTCTTAGCCATCTCTACTCATATCAGCTACATATGTATACTTTTACAAACATCTACAACTTTTGTTTTGATGTGCACATTCATTACTTGTAAAGCCCAATACTTGCCAGCTATTCCTGTTTGTGAAATCTGCAGTGTTTGAATTTTGACTTTGCAATTGATCTGTAAAGGAAGGAAAAATGCTTTTCAGGAAAGTAATTTCCGATAGACAAAGCTTAACCACGCTGGCTGGATTTTCCATTTTGTTAATTGATTAGTCAGTCAGGTCGTAAGGGACTGGGCCTATCTGAAACCAGCTGTGTGCCTAACACTGTACTAAGTTAATATAGTACATTAATTCTATCCACAATGAGCTCTCAGAGAATGCTATAGTCAGAGAAGCCAGACACTTACATGGATAGGTTAGCAAATAATAGTTTATTATACCTACACATGTACACATGCACACACAGAATACATTACATGGTGCTCCATATAGTGTATAATGAAGTACTAATTTTGATTATATAGATGAGCAAGTAAAGCTCAGAGGAAGGGAGATTACTATGCATTAGGGCCAACTATAGGCCATTCCTGAAGAAGAAGAAGGGAACTTGAGGTTTGGGTAGGGTCAGCCGGGTGGAAAGTACAGGTGAGTGAGTGAGTGAGTATTTGCTCAGTCGTGTCCAACTCTTTGAGACCCCCATGGACTGTAGCCCACCAGGTTCCTCTGTTCATGGGATTCTCCAGGCAAGAATACTGGAGTGGGTTGCCATTTCCTTCTCCAAAAGGACAGGCAGATATTCCTATTTTAGCATGAAGGAGAACATGAATGTATGGAAGAAATATGAAAATGTTCAATGATAAATAAAGAGACTATCCTAGGAATTTTATCTGGCATTAAAGTAAGATATGTAGGGTGAAACAGTATTTTGGAAACTCTTGAAAGCTATACTCACTTAAATGTTTTAGTCTCTTTTTATGCTGATAATGACAATGAAGTATCAAGGCCGGCCTAACAGTCAGCTTATGATTTTGTATCTTCAGAGTCAGTGGTGACCCAGAAGGGGCCTCTGCAGGCATTGTGGGAGCCCTATCTAAGTTCAGCTTGGACTCTTCTAGGGCTGGAGGGCTCACCACTTTCCAAGCGAGCCAGTTTATGAAACATCTTCTAATGCTGGAAAGTTCTTTCTTCTTAACTAGGCCATACTCTGCCTTTCTGCTACTTTGTAAATTGGTTCTGATCCTCTTCTTTGGTCCATTCTAGAACAAATCTCTTCCTTTTGTGTGAAGAAAAACATTCAAGCATTTAAAGATAGTTATATTCACATTCCTTCTCCACTACCCTCTCTCCCATATATCTAAGAGCATTGTATCTTTTCTTCTTTAGAATGGGCTACCCAGCCTTTCATTTGTTTTCCCTCTCATTCATTAGTTCATTCATTTCATGTATTAAACAGATTTTTGTTGAGTGGTTCCTATGTTTCAGGCTCTGCCTAAGCTCTCAGACTATATCAGTGAAACATCCTATCTTCATGAAGCTTGCATTCTAGTGGGGGACATCAGACAATTAATGAGTGAATGAATGAATAAGTAAATATCAAATAGTATTAGTGCCTTAGAACAAAGTAAATGAGGGAAAGGGGTAGGGAGTTTTAGAGGATGGAGTGCAATTTTAAAATGAGAAGATATAAATACCTCACTGAGAAGATAAACTTGAGCAAAGACCTGAGGAGGTGAAGGAGCCAGCCATGCAGATATCTGGGAGAGCTAAGCAGAGCAAACAGCAACTGCAAAGATCTTGAGGTGAGATTGAGTCTGGCTTGTTCAAGAAATAATGGGGTCAGAGCAATAGGAGCATAATGATTAGGTGGGATGAGTACTAGGTGTCAGAGGTAGTAGGGAGCCAAATTCTGAAAGGACTTATTGGCCATTGTGAAAACTTTGAATTTGACTCTGGGTGAGATGGATAGACATTGAAGAGTTATAAGCAAGAGAGTACTGTGATATGACTTAGGTTTTAGGAAGATCACTCTATCTACTGGGTTGACATATTGGCAGAAGGGAATGTAC
Source organism: Cervus canadensis (assembly GCF_019320065.1). Lineage (NCBI taxonomy): Eukaryota > Metazoa > Chordata > Mammalia > Artiodactyla > Cervidae > Cervus > Cervus canadensis. The sequence goes on from NC_057396.1 coordinate 33,321,501, forward strand.
CCTGAACTAAGGAGGCAGACTCTTACAATGAAACAAATTAGAGTTGATGGTGGCTTAAACCAGGTTTGTAGAACCAGAGGTGGCAAAAGTGGAGGGATTCTGAATATACTCCTGGGAGCAAACCAGTAGGAGCTGCTGATGGACTGGATGTAGGGATGTGGGATTTGCCCCCACAGTCAGAAGATGAAGTACTCACTAACCAAGGTCTGAAAGGCTATGAGAAGAGCAGGTATATGGGAGAATGATCAGCAGTTCAGTATTGCACCTGTAAGGTTGAGACAGCATTTTTGACATACAAATCAGATAAGAAGTTTTATATGCATTTCCATCTTCAAGGAATGAAGGGGAATTGACCAGACAGGAAGTCGATGGGGTTGTAGGCAGTGGGTGAGGCATCTACTATCCCTCTACCATCTAGTAGTAGGCTTTCGAATATCTCCTGTCTCGCTTCAGAAAGTAAGTTGTACAGATGTTTTGTTTGTTTGTTCTCAGCGTTCCATTACCAAGTTAATGTCCAAATACTGTTAAATATGTGCAACTCATGTGGAAGAGCTGGATTCTGATTCAGATTAAGTATTTTCCTGATAGTCTGAGCTTACCTTTCTCACCCTAATCTTGATATCTACTAGAGAATTTGTGAAATAAGAAAGAATTCATCTCCTGGATATAGTACCTGTGTCACTTTGGACAACAACAAAAACTCTTTGGAACTTAATTGGTTACTTCATTTGTAAAATAGGGGAAGTGACATTTCTCTCTCAGACTTATTGTGAGGATTAAAGAAGATAATGTAAAAACGTCTAAGCATTATCCATAGCACATAACAAGAGGTCAATTCAAATTTATTTAATAGCTATATAGATATTTTGATTTTAAAATGCTGCAAAAAAATGACCACCTATTCTTTGCAAAAAGAAAATGTCCTTCATGAAAAGAAAATGTACCATTTGATAGTTTGCATATGAAACAAACTAGCTCTGTAGTTTGGTAATGGAACACTAAGAGCAAACAAATATAGATTAGCTTACCAAATTGGGAAATCTGTAAAATGGCTTAATATTGCAGTAAAAGTTTTCACTCTACACTCATTATGTGATTAAGGCAAAAATATTTTTATTGCAATTATCCAAACTCAGTTAAAAAAAAAATTAATGAGGCATTTATTGCCTTGGGTAGGTTAGCATATGGAGAAGGCAATGGCACCCCACTCCAGTACCCTTGCCTGGAAAATCCCATGGATGGAGGAGCCTGGTAGGCTCCATGGGGTCACTAAGAGTCGGACACGACTGAGCGTCTTCACTTTCACTTTTCACTTTCATTCACTGGAGAAGGAAATGGCAACCCACTCCAGTGTTCTTGCCTGGAGAATCCCAGGGATGGGGGAACCTCGTGGGATGCCATCTATGGGGTTGCACAGAGTCGGACACGACTGAAGTGACTTAGCAGCAGTAGCAGCAGCAGGTTAGCATAAAATTTAATTTGTGTCAATTTGCCCCAAACTTAGGAAGCAAGAAGTACGCTGTTTTTAAAATTTGGTTCTATGAAAGGGAAGCCAGTATTTTATCAAATGTTTCTACACATGGATTTAGATTTCTCTATTATCTTCCTTGGTACAGTCAAAATGTCACTGCGAGCAACATAGAAAATGGATCATATCAGGTGCTTAGTATCAACTGAATGCCTACAGGCTCTGCAAGCTCAGGAATTTTTATGGAATATAGTGAGCATAATGTATCTGTATATTGAACTGAACATCTTTAGAGGAGAGAATGATGGAATTCAAGTCAGGTGATCTAGCTTCAAATCTCAGCAGTGCTGATTACTAAATATTGGACCTTAAGCAAGGCCTCATTTTCTTCACCTGAAAACTGGGCATAGTAATACCTCATGGAGTTACAATGTTAATTGGATGAGATAATCTATGTGAAAATACTTTATGTTAGTTAAAGGTTAAGGCATCATTATTATGCCTCATAGTGTTTGACAGATTGTTAAAGATAGCATTATCACCTCCAACTAATAAAAATAAATGAAAAAAAAAGAAAAAGAAAAAAAAAGATAGCATTATCAGATACCCCACAGTGTGATTTTAGGCCATTTCTGTCATTTCTCCTTCTCCCAGGCTGGAAAGCGTACAGCCCTTGAGAAATTATACTCCTTCAGGACATTCAAAAAATAGCTGGTAACTTAGTTGCTGCTGCTTCTGAATCGCTTCAGTCGTGTCTGACTCTGTGCGACCCCATAGACGGCAGCCCACCAGGCTCCTCCATCCCTGGGATTCTCCAGGCAAGAATACTGGAGTGGGTTGCCATTTCTTTAGTTCTTCACAAATTCAGAGTATTTTCCTCTTAGACTGAGTTGGATAGAAAATTTCAATGTAGGGGGGTTCAATAAGAATCGGTCAAGTAATCGACTGACCTGAAGTCAAGTATTAAAAGGTGGAAGGACCTTCCAGGACTTCACTGATCCCAGCTTTTATAAATGGATGGAAACTGAGGCTCAGAAAAGAGTTACAAGGACAGTTTGAAGTGAATTTATATTAATGTCCTTAAAGATTGAGAAACACTTGATGAATATTGCATCTATGAATGAATATTGTTTCAGTCCTATTCTTTGAGCTAGGTAGTAGGTCTTTCATTCTTTCAACATTTCAAGTTACAATGCCGCAAGGGAAATGAGAGGCAGATAGCTATGTCTCCCTGCAGAGGGAGAGACTGACCTTTGTAAAGGCTCTGGTAAGTTTATTTGAACTAGATTGGCATGATGATGGACTGATCTGGTGTGACCAAGCCTTGGCACCCACTAGGATCTAGGATGAGGCAATGTGTGTTACTCTGTTAAGTAGCAAAGCTCTCAATGTTCTTCACTTCTGACTCCTTCAACCCTGGCTCCAGCCCAGGGCCACAGGAGTAATGACATCCAAGATGAGCCTTCCATAATTAGGAAATAAAAGTTTCAACGAGCTTCCCTACAGGTTTAACCACAGAAATAAGTAGACATTTACATGGATACCAAATACACGCTTTACTGAATCTGACTCTGGGATGTATAGGATCCTTCCCCATCTTGATTTTTCCTTTGTACTCTCAAACCAAGGTGAAGATATAAGCCTGCTTACCACTGTCATTATAGTATGTCTCATGTTACCAGCCTTTTTTTTTTTTTGTAATGTTCTGGGAGATCCTAAAAAATGATCTTACAAGTAACTTTGTGGTGTTAACTACAGCATTTGTTCCAAATGCCAAGGGTTATCAAAGCTTTGCTTTCATGTTGCAAAACCATCAATAAATTGCTCCATTGTATTGCTTAACCTCAACCACATCATCAGGGAGGTTTGCAGAACTCCTCCAGGAAACACCTTTGTCCCATTTCATCATTTGCTTAGAGTTTCAAACAGAGTCTCCTCTGAGACTGTGTGAGGGATGAATTCCAACGCCACCCAGAAGAACATATGTATATAGGTATTTCCCTCTGTTTTATTTTATTTTTTTGAATCTATACAGGCAGCAGCCTCAGATTCCAATCACCACAGGAACAGGTGTTGTGTATCCTGGTGCTATCACTATGGCAACTACCACACCATCACCTCAGATGACATCTGACTGCTCTAGCACCTCGGCCAGCCCAGAGCCCAGCCTCCCGGTCATCCAGAGCACTTATGGTATGAAGACAGACGGCGGAAGCCTGGCTGGAAACGAAATGATTAATGGAGAAGATGAAATGGAAATGTATGACGACTATGAAGATGACCCCAAATCAGACTATAGCAGTGAAAATGAAGCCCCGGAAGCTGTCAGTGCCAACTGAGGAGTGTTTGTTTGCTGAATTAAAATACTCTGACATTTCACCTCCCCTCCCCCAACAAAAAAAAAATTCTTAAAGAGCCCGCATGCATTTGTGGCTCCACAATTACATCAGCAGAATGGTCTTAATTGTTTCGTAAAGCGTGAGACAGATTAAGTTTTCCCTGATTTTTCATGAACTTGAGTTTTTTTGTCGTTATTGTTATTGTTGTTGTTGTTTTTTAATTTAGGTGAAGACATATTAAATATGAGACACCAGGACTTGAAAACTTATCTCAACCCATAGCTGTCTTACAAGTCTTATATTTTTGTCTTACTTTTTTCTTTTGGATGTTGATAAAGGTTTAAGTTACTGTTTTAGATGGGGTTAAACATTCTCACTCAGGTATGCTGTGCCGGCCTACAGGTTGTGAATGTGTTTTTATTCTGAATTATTTTAGAAAACAACTGAAAATTTCATATTGTGAAACAGAACAAGTCCACGGCGTGTGCAGCTGCATGCAGAGCATATTCAAAAGGCCTCGGAATTCCATTTTTCCACGTGTAGAGTTAAACTTTGAATGTGCCAAACTTTTGCATAACTTTTGAATCTTAATATTTTGAAAGTCTTAAAGGAGACACTGCAAAGTCTTAGACAATCTTTGGCATCTTAAAATAGCAAACCACACATATTTTTTTTTTCCAGAAAATGGTAAAGTACTCAGGAATCTGGAGACAAGATATTGTAAGGAAAGAACAAGGCTGCCACAGTGCATGTACCCAGTCGTGTTTGCCTCCTGATGTGCCATCAGTGTGACGTGGTATGACGTGCACGCACTAGAGCGATCACCACACCAGATAGCGACACGGTGGTCTTCTCTGCCTGAGACCACCTCTCACTACATCCATTATCCCTTTGCCTTTAACCCTGACATTCAGTCTTAACACATTTTTCTCTTAAATAATTTATTCATTCCAGAATGTCAAGGGTCCACTTACTATTTATTTTAAAAAAAAATTTGTTGGTGGCATTAATTTAATAATTCTTTTTTCTCACCCTCCTTCCCCAAAGAACTTTTCAACCCTTTTCACCTCCTTCTCCTGCTAGATACAAAAGATGTACATAGTGATTTTATGTCCCCAGAACATCTGGAAGCATTTCTGAAACAAGATACTACTAAATACCTATATAGTTGTTTTTGAACATCGGTGTATATATGGCTATAGAGCTGTGTATTTGGATACAGGTGTAGAGACTTACACTTCAACAGGAATGTCCCTGAGGTTCACCATGACTTTGAATCTTTTGCCAGAATTTCCCCCTAATTCAGTTAAGCCACAAGTGGTAGGATCTGCGTCGGTGGCATTTCCCCTGAATGCCATTCAGCAGCAAGGGTCAACAGTGGTGACTGCCAGGCAGGAGAGTCCTGTGGCCAATCCTAAAGCCCAAAGCTGTGGGCCATGTAGGAGTCCACAGGGATGCTCTCATGGGCTGGCATCTCTTCAATGAGCTGCCTGTCCCATCTGGCACATCTAGGGAGTTCTTTGCAAAATCCCCAGGATGCAAGAAGCTGCATGACAGCCTCAGAGCAAAGACAGAGGCAAATTGTCATGATACATCCAGAGAATGAAAGAAAACCATAGGGAGGGAGAAGGAGGGGAAATACATTCCCTAAGTGGGATGTTCCTACTGTTAACTCTGGGGAACAGATCACTCCTGGGGCAGCAGACGAGTTCCTCTGGCTCACTCCCTCCATCTGTGGCCACGTGGGGGTCATGCCTATGTGTGAACAAGATTAACTACCCATGTCACACAAGGAGTTTTCTGGAGATGTGCTGATGCGTTGGGAGGGCAATGAGGCTTCCTTCCTCATCTCCTAATGACAGGGAGCTCGGCCATGCCATCTTGACCTTCCTGAATCCAGGACTGATTGCCTATGGGGGAGCCTCACCCCGAGTAGTTCAATGGGAGAATGTCAGCAAATGGGACAGTTCACCTCATGGGACAACCAGAATCTGATCACCAGGACATAGGAACGGCCCCATCAGATTTCTTGAGCCATTTCGTCACTTGGAAGAAAATAGTGTACCTTCGTATTTATTTAAGAGTGCTCACGGCCATACCTAAGAGCGATAAATAGGTCTAGCCAAGACGTTACTGTCTATGTCATTAGCTAGGAGTGCTCTCTATAAGCTGATTTAGGTACTGATAGGAATGTTTGGTTCTTAATATTGATTGGGGATTGGAACTTTGTTTTTGTACATTTATTTCAAATGAGGAGGAGGTCATTTTTCTAAAAAAAAAAAAGAGTATTTATTATTGTCTTACTGGTTTCTTTTGATTATATACCTCTCCTCCTCAGCTCATTCTCACATTTTTTTTCCTCTTTCTCTTTGATTCTTGCTTTTGCCCTCTCCCACTCCTTTTTGATTTTGTTGCATAGGTAGAGTGCTGTATGGCTAGCATTGTATTGTATGTAATTAATTTTGCACAAAGGCAAACATTTAGAATAGTAGGTTAATTTTGTTTGTTTTTATGACCATGCCAAAATAATATTCTGGGCTGGTGGAGAACAAAGGACTGTTCTTTAGGACTGAAACTTGATTTTGCTTGTAGTTAAAAAAAAAAAAATGAAACAAAAAAAAGAAAACAACACAAAAAACCAACAAAAAAACACACACACTCACAGATGTTGTTTCGTAAGTGTTATAAGCACTGGATATAAATGGTATTTTTTATCACTTCTGACTAATGTGAAGCTGTTGTACGAAAACTACATGAACAAAAGTCATCTGTTTCGACTCGTGTGGGCTTGCCTCACAGTTGCCGGATTTGAGTCATTTTTATGTCTTGTTATTTCATTTATTTATGCAAAATACATGTGTGTATGAACACTTTGTTTTAGCTCCAGCTCTGCCTCAGTACTGGGGTTCAGTTACTCCTAGCCATGTTCTTAAAAATGAAAGGCTATTCAGGAATGATCTGATTGTAAACGTCTCTTTCATTGGGTCAAACAGTGATGCTGTATTTGAATCTAAATTCTGCACATAAGCAGTTTATTCTATTTATTAGCCAAGTTTGGCTCTAAATATCCATGGAAATTAAGAATGACAATCATAGGGATCACTTCATTTTATTTTCAGTGGGGCTTAAACAAAGTTTTTATGATTTTACCATCTCATTTTAGATTTTTCTAATTGTGTAAATATAACATAGAAATAGAATTTATTTTTGGTTCATGAATATTTAGTGAAATATAAGTTATGTATTTCCTTTTCGTTCTCTATCCATGTATGTTGGTCCAGACTAGAAGTTGATAAGTCACTGTACCTCATGGGGTAGTGAGTTATCAGCCACAGTGAGAGAGCAGCCCCACTTGCAGCTGGAGCAGGAAAACCCTTCACTCGGGTTCTTGTACGGTTTAGAACCCACTGTCCACAGACTCAGCCTTTCACTTTTTTTCTCATAGAAAGCTGATGAATTGAACATGGTGAATTTCCAGCACAGCTGGGAGGGAGTCAATTTGCTCTGTGAATCCACATGAATCTTATAAGGTAGTTCCATGACCATTTAATAAGCATGAAGCATGAATGCCATTATAAAGGCAAAAATCTGCCTCTGAGATTGGCCGTTAATGAAAGCCTCATCATGCCAATTAGATTAAAGAATGTTAATCAACTTTTTTTTCATTGCTCCCTGTTTCACAATATCTTCAAATCAAAGGTAAACATCTCCATTTTGTTAAAGAACTTGCAGGATCAGGATTTTCCTTGTCACTTAGAATAGGGACACTGACAGACAATCCTGTCCTAAAGAAATGGACCATATGGAAGCGAAGGGAAGAAGGAAGCGAAGAAAGAAGGAAAGGAAGGAAGAAAGAAAAGAAAGGAATCAAAGGAAAGAAGAAAGAGAGAAGAAAAGAAGAAAGAGAAAGAAAGGGAAAGAAAGAAAGAGAGAGAGAAAGAAAAGGTCAGTCTGTGGACAGGAGCAGCCAGTTGAGCAGTTTCTCTGTTTCGCTGGCAGACGTGAGGTGGTATCTTTTCCAGAAAGGTACGAAAGCTTTGTTGTTTTCACCTGTATTCAGCTCACCCTTTTAGGAGCACATCAGTTTGCTCCTCTTGGTATTTGATACTCCCCAACCTTGTCCTCAGGCCTGATTTGATTTGCCAGGGTCCCAACACCATCTCTCAGGCCAAGTTCTAAATTCAGGTGTGGGCTCACAGTGCTATTGAGCTTGTCAAATTCTGGCCTCCCCTGAACATTAGCCCCACTGGAGCCTGGGGTGTTTGAAAAGGGTGTGATCACTCTAGGGCTGAAATTAAAGGCTTCTTTCTTTTCCTTATGAAGCCAGGCTGCTTCTCCGGAGCACACCCTCCCAAGCAGGGGGGCACAGGCACTAGTGAAAGCCGGGATTGTTTCGAGGAAGCCCATCTACCCCCAGTAGGAAGGCAGCCTGGTCACACCACAGCTGAGGCTGCTCCTCTTAATTCACTCATTCTGCAAAGAGGTGACCTCTACCTACTCATTAAGGAAAAGAAAAAGAATCGCTTCATAGTTTCAAACCATACGAGAAGTCCTGTATCAAGTGCCAACAACTGCAAAGAATGCAGCTAGAGGAATGTATTGAAATTATTACTGGGTCTTCCTTTTTAATGAGAATATGACAAAAAATGGTTGCTGTAGCCTTGCCTGATTTTGTATATGTTTGTCTAAGGACTGAGTTGGCACTTAAGCTCACTTCTCAAAGTATAATAATATTGTATGACCTCATTTGTCCTTTTACAAAAGCACTTGCATCATTTCCTTAAGTCATCTGTCCCCTGACATGTTTTCTTCCTTAATAAACAACTTCTGTCTGTTATTCCTGCCGATTATGTTCTGTTTCTGATGCCATGTACTATTGAGCGTAACCCTCTGCTAATATCACTGAAAATACTGATATGCAAACCCTTTTCCCTTTCATCCCCACCCCATCTTTTCCTTTGGGGACAGATTTCTTTCCCAAAGCTCATGAACAAGTATTGGGAATGCTGGTACCTTGGAGGCAGTGCTAGAGGTGGGAGGGGGCAAGGCAGAAAGGTAAAGCTTCGTGCAGATTCTCTTCTGATTGTCGTCCATGGCAACACGAAAGCTTAAAGGCAACTCAGTGACGTATCTTGCTCAGTAGTTTCTTATTCCTGAAGATCCACAAGCAGACAGTGAGGCCTCAGTGCTGGTGCTCTTGGAGTATGGGGAATGTGCAAATATTTAACTGTTTTGTATGCTGCACATTGCAGACCTGCTCACGTGCATTCTCCGTTTGTCTTCTTTTGTCATATGTGTTTTTGCTTTTTTTGAAAAAGTGCAGTCTTTATTGTACCCTTCTCCAGCTTGTAGCAAATTAGAATGCTTAGCATTTATGTTCATTCATTATTGTATTTGCCATGTAAAATTTTTATTACCTTAGACAAGCTTATAAGCTGTTACTACATAACTTATCTTATTGTAACTCTTTTATTTCCCGACATTGTAATTTGTTTGTGATGTATATTGTGAGATTGTATTCTATGTTAATTTAATCAGCACAATTCACTGACATGCTGGACTGACATGCTAGCTGCTGTTTCCAAGTGTAAAGTTTGTGTAGGGCTGTTGAGACAACTGCTACTCCGTTGTCAAGGTACTGTGCTGGTTCCCCTAGCAACACTGCGGGTGTGGCCCTTGGGACGCTGAGGGCATCGAATACACCCTTGAGCAAGTTTTAACTGCAGATTTCCTTTGTAGAAATTCTATGTATAATGCAGGTACCTACTTGGCCCATGGCTGGTAACTATTTGGGCAATTAGGAAAAAAAAAAAAAAAACAAGAACCATAAAAACTAGTGTCTATTGCTGCTTTGAATATGTTTGAAAGTCTGAAAATGTAAATAGTTTATCAAAAAAAAAAATCTTGTACAGTCCAGTGTAAAGTTTTTAAATGACCTTAAAAGGGTTGTCATCACATCTTTCTCACACTCTCCTCCTGATAATGGAAAAAAAGTTTGCTAAGGATTAAAGAAATGAGAAAAACAAAACAGAGAATCTCTTCAGATTTCAAGGAATGAATCATTGTTCTTAGCTTTGTTGCATACACACACTTCTTGGATTTCGTTGTGCAGTATTGATGTGAGATAAAACTCAACATTGAATAACCTTTCAGTGGTACTTTGCAAAGTCTTCCCCTCCTCTGCCTCATAATTAAGGGAAAAGACAAAACTGAAAGACACACTGTCTTTATCTATCCTGGTGTATGTTGGCACCTTAGCTACTTTTTTTTTTTTTTTCCTTTTTGCACAAGGTGCTTTCCTGATATGTTAAACATGCCATCTTTGGGTGATAATGTATATGCCATGGTGGGGCCTAGGCCCCTCAGGGGAGTGTCTATAAGAACTGCCTATTTATGCTCATTTACCTCAAGACTGTCCTCTCTACCCTTAATCTAGTCGTCATCACTCCATCTTTTGTACTGCTGTTGACACTTACAAATTAAAGATAAATTTTGTTTTATGACCTCCGTGTATGACCTTGTCTGTGCCCTGCAGACTGCCCCGACCCTGAAGCCCGGACAGTCCTAGGCTTCCTCCTCTGTCTCCCCGCCCCTCCCCACACCGCTTGCTGCTGGAGGCTGCAGGGCTCCCTTATCCCCCTTCTCTCCCACTCCCTGCTTCTGCCTTGCTGGGAGGTAAGGCTCAGGAAACCGTCAAACCCCTTAGCCTGGGAGACTTGCCTGTTTTTTTCCTGGTGGAGGCTACACTGCTGCAGCAGGAAATGCTTGTGGATTCAGACGGTAGGAACAGGATCCAAGGCGGATTTTTTTGTCAAGAGAAGATGAGAAAGAATGTCACTTCCTATTTGCCTGACTTCTTCATGAGAGTGAAACGGTTTATGAAAACTCCCAGTATTCCTGGGTATGAACGAATCTCAAGGGCCAGCCTCTCATCTGACATCAACTTCTACAGGCCTAGCAGCCAAGAGTGGAAAATGCTGCACTTCTGGAACCATCGCCTCCACTGTGGTTGGGAGCGGTTGGCTGATTTCTCAGCTGCTTCTGCAGCAGAGGAGAGTTCCCATCCCGCTGTGCAGCCATGAGCTGGCTCAAGAGTGAATGATTTCAGCCTCTAATGGTCTGGGGTCTGGAGGTGGGGTAGTGGACCGAAGCGAGGCGGGCCCTTAAAGGAGACTGGCCAAACCAGCCAAGCCAGTGCTGTGGATCCAGAGGTTAGTGACCAAGGCCTGGAGAGGGAAACCAAGGGCTCTCGGGGGAGAGAGGGGAGGCACTTCGTTGCTCACACCCTGGGGCCTGACCACCACCCTGGGACTCTCACTTCACCTTTTGTTTGAAGTAAATCTGTGCTGTTTTCTGTTTGCAAAATTTCCTCTCCTCTTTCAAAGTGAAAGTGAAGTCACTCAGTCGTGTCCGACTCTGCGACCCCATGGACTGTAGCCTACGAGATTCCTCCATCCATGGGATTTTCCAGGCAAGAGTACTGGAGTGGGTTGCCATTTCCTTCTCTAGGGGGATCTTCCTGACCCAGGGATCGAACTCAGGCCTCCCGCGTTGTAGGCAGACACATCTGAGCCACCAGGGAAGTTCCTCTTTCAAACCCCACCCCAGATATTACCAACTTACCATTACCTTATCAGGCCTCCCCCTGCTCCCCGGGCAGTTTCAGGCTCTCCCTCAGGGTTTCCAAGGTACGTGGAAAGAACCTCTATGATCACATTATCTCATTGTAATAACCTGTTTCTGTGTCTGTCTTTTCTGCTAGATAACAAGCTACTGAAACCAAGGACTGTACCTTGGTCCTCCCAGCTCCCAGCACAGTGCTTGGCACAGAGTAAGTGCTCAACACTTGTTTGTGGAATGAATGTATGAGTGGTGGCAACTTGGCCTCTCTGTGTGTTACAGATGCCTCTGAGCATCAGGCTCTTAGATGGTGGAGTGAGGGAGCCTGTAGAGGTACTGTGGTATTAGTTATTTCATTGGAGAATATTTTTACTTGAAACATCTGTAGTCATTTGGGGGAGACCATTTCAAGATGGAGCGATGGTTTCTCTTGATCAGACTTGAGGGAATCAAGTTCCCATGCTTTGAATGCCCAAGTTTCTGAGCATAGCGTCACTGCCCTATCCTTCTTCCCAGGCATCCTGGCTAAAGCATGGAAAAGACAAACCAGAAATAAGAAGTTTTATGGATTTGTCTTACTCCTTGCTTAACATCCCAGGGCCCAAGATTACTTTCCACTCTGCCCAGCGCCGAGGGGTATTGGCAGGTCCACCCCATGGACATCCACCACAGAAGCAGGGGGCTTCTTAGCTTCTCTGCCTGCTGGGGAGAAGACAGGTAGTGACTCCACAAGCTGTTTATTTAGTACGTACTCCTTCTTCAACAAAAGAAACTCATGGTCCAGGTAATAATGACTCTTTCCCTTAATATTGCTCTAGAGCTGAGCCTTGCTTCCTGAAAATATGGTTCATGGATCAGCCTCATCATCACTTAAGATGCATTAAAGCACTTCCTGGACCAGGCTGAGTAGCAGGCTGTGATATACAGGAGCATCTGATAACTATAATCTACCTCTTCTTAGTCAGTAACACACCATGGCATGGAGAAGTTAAGGATTATTGTCCTCATTTGAATTGTGAAGGTGTGAGACAGGAATGGCACCCCACTCCAGTACTCTTGCCTGGAAAATCCCATGGATGGAGGAGCCTGGTGGGCCGCAGTCCATGAGGTCACGAAGAGTCGCACACGACTGAGCGACCTCACTTTCACTTTTCACTTTCACGCACTGGAGAAGGAAATGGCAACCCACTCCAGTGTTCTTGCCTGGAGAATCCCAGGGACAGGGGAGCCTGGTGGGCTGACATCTATGGGGTCACACAGAGTCAGACATGACTGAAGTGACTTAGCAGCAGCAGCAGAGACAGTAAATGACCTACCCAAAGTCAGACTTCCCTGGTGGTTCAGACGGTAAAGAATACGCCTGCAATGTGGAAGATCTGGGTTTGATCCCTGGGTTGGGAAGATCCCCTGGCGAAGGGAACGGCTACCCATTTCAGTATTCTTGCCTGAAGAATTCCAAGGACAGAGGAGCCTAGCCTGGAAGGGTACAGTCCATGGGGTTGCAAAGAGTAGGACAGGACTGAGTGACTTTCACTTCACATACAAAGTCATGCAGAGATTAAATAGCAATGTCAGAATGCACACTTGTATGTTTCAATTTTAAAAACAGTTGACAGTATTGCATATGGCCCCACAATAGTCTGTGGAGATCACAACCCTGAGTCTAGACTCCATTTATCACCAGGCATCCTGAGGTGTATCACTGTGGGCGCACTGAGGCATCTAGGAGCAGTGGCCCTTGACAGCTCCAACCCCTGCTCTGGCTGGGCCTGGTTCTTGGTCCAGGGCCCAGGAGAGACCCCCAACCCCCCACCCCCAGCTCTCTTAAGAACTTGTTCTATGGTCCCTCAAAAATTCTTCTTTGTTCCAGAAAATGTGAATTGCTCTGAAATGATCTGATTGCACTTGTCACATACGCAGTATTGTGTCGCAGGAATCTAATGGATTCCTTTGTCTCATTCACTTTTTTTAATCCTATAGTCCTGGCACATACTAGTTTCTCCATACATGTGTGTATTCTTAAAACACTTAATAATAGGGCTTCCCTTGTAGCTCAGTAGGTAAAGAATCTGCCTGCAATGCAGGAGACCCTGGTTCAATTCCTGGGTCGGGAAGATTCCCTGGAAATGGCAGGAAGGAAGGAAATGGCAACCCACTCCAGTATTCTTGCCTGGAGAATTCCATGGACAGAGGAGTTTGGCAGGCTAAGTCCATGGAGTCTCATGAGTTGCACACAACTTAGTGACTAAACCACCACCATTCTTAAAACAATTTGAAACACGAAGGAAAGAACTCTTCACCTCTGAGTTCCAAATCTTCCATACTCTGCGACTGGTAATTTTTTTTTTTTTCCGGCCTATCTCCTAACTATGGCTCGTAACTCTCCAGACACATCAGCCTGTTTGTAGGGTATTTTCCCATGTCTTTGGACTTTTGATCAATTCATGTTCCCTGTCTAAATTGCCCTTGGCCCACTTCTGTGATCACCATCTTTCCTTTCAGGACCAACTTGAAGTACATCTCCTTCAACAACCTCTACAAAAATCCTGAGTTGACGATGTAGCAGAAGCATTATTAAATGTTTCATTTAACCCTTAACAACTGCTCTGAATGCTAGGTATCATTTTCCCTGTTTCACAGAAGGAGATACTACAACAGGGATAAATCAATTTGCTTGGTCAGGGTCTCCCAGTTAGTCAGAATGTCTTTTGTTTGGACGGGCTGCCTCTCAGATTTCTTCAGCTCAGAATGAATAATTTTCTCTCTGGTTCAGAGTTTCTTAACCTTTTATTTTTTTCTTCATTATCACTACTTAAGGAGACTTTTAGACATTTTCTTCCCCAATAGTGCTCTACCACCCATGGAATTTAAATAACACAAATACACTACCTGCTTGTGTACTCTATGTGCATCTATGCTTTATTCATTTAAAAAAATGAGTTTTTACCCCCATGAGCCAATTTTTGTCCCTTTAGCGGCACATTACCCTTATTGAGAATACATGCTCTGTATCGAGTTCACTTTGAGGTCTGGCCCTTACCATGGAGCTTGTAACAGTTTCCTTACTATACATTGAATACTGTATTCTGTTTACTAGGGCTTAGTAGCAATTTTCCACAAAACGTGGTGATATGAAACAAGCACTTATTATCCTCATAAATTCCGTGAGTTCACACATTTGAACGGGGCACAATGGAAGGTTTTTCTCTATTCCACAATGTCTGGGACCTCAGCTAGGAAACTCACAAACTGGGACTGGAATAAAATGAAGGCTCATTTACTCTCATGTTTGGCCCAGTTGACGCCAGCTGTTGGCTAGAACATCTACATGTGGCCTCTTCATGTGACTTGGGCCGCCTTACAACATGGTGGCTGGGTGTCAAGGGGGAGCAGACCAAAGCAGAAAGAGTGAGGGCCAGGTTGAGTCCTCTTTTCTGGCCTAACCCCAGAAGTCATGCAGCATCACTTCGACTGCATTCTATCCACTGATGCAGTCAGAGTCATGCCTAATTCAAGGGGAGAGGAAATCAACTCCACCTCTCAATGGGAGAGTGATAAGCCTCTGTATAGTATGTGGGAGTGGATAGGCTGCTCTAGACATTTTTGGAAAATACAATATGCTGCACTCTGATATTTGTTTATCTGTGACTCTGTGCCCTACCTCCAACTACCACCTTATCTTTCAGAGGGCCTTCTATATGGTGCAATGTTGGTATATGTGTTTGAAATTTATTTGGATACTCTGAGTTGAGAGGATAAAACCCCAAGCTGTGGTCCATTCCTGTCATTACCAGCATGTGGTTACCAGGTCCAGAGATCCCTGGAGAGGTCAGCTTTGGGCAGGAAACTCCACGATGCACCACAGTGCTCTAGAACAAATAGTAATGAGTAGCAAGCATTATAAGCAAGATCCTGGTTAAAGTTTGTTTTTTGTTTGTTTGTTTTTTGTCTCAGAGGCCATCTGTTATTTCTGGAAATATTCAAACCAGTCAAATTCCAGTATATATATTTATAGATACATAGTTAGATAGGCAGATAGAGTGAATGAGTGAGTCACCCAAAGTATTTGCAATAGGATTTGACTTATATTCATTTCTATAGAAGCCTGTCAAAGAAACTCACTACTCAGCAAAATACAGTCTATCTGCTTTCAATAATATTCTACCTGCATTGATATTTCTGTCAACACTACTATCATCAATACAACAAAAGATGTTTTAAAATGGTAATAATTGGTATTATGAATCATAAACTATACAAAAATTAGCATTTTTCAGACTTGGGAAATAGTAGTTTGATGTTCTAGCAGTCTCTAATATGACCTATAGTAGCAGTTAAACCCAAAAAGGTTAAATTGAGAAAAAAAAATGTGAACCTTAAAACAATCTTTTAAATTTCTGACTTTGGATTAATATTAATCAGCTAATGGCTATTATCATACATACCCAAACCAGATCTAAACAAGCAAGGATATTTAGCATATTCTTTTATTTGAATTCTACTTATAATTCTATTTTAAAATATTGCCATATGTTCATTTTAATAAAAACTCCACTAGTATTTCCAAGAGTCATTATATGAAAAGAATAAATGAAGCTGGATCCTTATCATTAAATGTAAAGTATAGAGTTTAGATATATTTTTGGAAATAAAAGATGCACTGATACTATTAGTGAATAAAACAGGCAGGCAGGAAAGTTAAGGCAAAACAAATAATTATATGACCACAAAGAATGATCAGAATTCTGACCCTGAGACAAGCCAATTGTTCATTCTTCCCTGATATGACTTCTACTGCCCTGATTCACCCTTGAGTTATTTAGTTGCAAAAAGTACTCATATAGTCTATATTTGAATAAAAAACCTTTATGAGATCATCTAAATGCACTTTTGCACATTAAAAAATTAATTCATTTAGAAAAGGCATTTGTTTATTAATATTGAAAAGAAGACCCACTAAATAAATGGGGTTGAGCCACTGGAGAAATGAGAAGTAATTTCCCAAGCAGCCGTAGGTCTGGGTTTGGGAACACCTTTACTTCTTTACCTGCAGAGATAACTTGGATCCTCTGTGAATACCAGGAGGACAGATAGGAATCGATGTGCTGGCTACTATTGGCCAAACACACTTGCCCTGGACAGAGCTATGGAAAAGACAAGTGTCTGGACCTTAAACTGTGTCAGATAAGACATACCAGGGGATAAATACTGCAGCTATAAATACAACTCAAGAAACTGGATCATTTTTCAGGCTGCTGAATTTCAGATGCTTGCCAAGCAGAGTGTAATATCTGGGACTCTCTATTTTTGCAACTCTACTGCAAGAAATGGCTAAAGTCCAATTAATTTAACCAAGAAAATCTAAGAAGTGAAGATCAAAAGAGTTAAATTATCCAATCAAAATTTGAAATTGAAATTAATTTCACAAATTTTAAGATGCTATTTGGAGGAAATTCAACTTAACCCTAAATTTCAGTCAACTCCATAATAATAGGCTAAAGAAATACAGGACATGCTGAAGAAGGTTAAATATTCGTTAATTTCTCTATTGCAATCCTAAGGATCAGATGACTCAGGTATATGAATTACATCAAGTTTTCTGATTGGTAATCTGGGAGGATAATTCAGAGAGTTGAAGAGAACTGGGAAATCCCCTTTTCCAAATAAAACAAAATCCACAAAGACTTTGGTGAGATCAAATACTGTACTGAGTTATTTAGATTTTGTCAATTATAAGTGACTGAAACCTAATTTAGATGGCTTCTGCAGCCAAAAGGGATTTAGTGGCTTACATAACTGAAAAAGTGCAAGGATAGCACGGCTTCAGGCATGGCTAGATACAGGTGTTCAAAGAAGGCCATCCAGACTTGATGTCTCTATCTCTCCTCTCTGCTCTGGTTGGCCTTGCTCCCAGGTAGTCTCTTTCCATGAGCTCTGCAGCTCCAGACT
Source organism: Cervus canadensis (assembly GCF_019320065.1). Lineage (NCBI taxonomy): Eukaryota > Metazoa > Chordata > Mammalia > Artiodactyla > Cervidae > Cervus > Cervus canadensis. Next base: position 33,338,877 of record NC_057396.1, read on the forward strand.
TAGAGTCTCTCAACTTTAAGTTCTGCAAAAAAGAGGGCTTATATAGCTGCTTCCTGGTTTTTTAGTTTTAAGAGTTAATGGCGGATTTCCTATTCTGAGCTTGAAGTTTGTTTACCTACATTTTGTCAGAGCTCACAGCTGAGACATGTGGAAAATTATAATTATTTTCTCTTTCCTATGTGGCAGATATCTAGAGATTCTCTGCTTCACCCTGATAGAGACTAAGTCTCCAGTCTTGCTGGAGAGGGGAAGTTCAGTCAAGGTGTCTGTTCAGAGTCGGGGAGACGATTCACTTCTTAAACAGACTTTCAACCAGTTCCATTATTTTAGCATCCCTTTCCTTTCACTTCCGGGACATCAGTAGTGATTCCTGAGCCTTTAGGTTCTGAAACTTAGATGGTTCTACCATGCAAATCATTTTACTTCTATAAAATGTTGTGGTTTGTGGTTGCCAACTGTTGGCTTGGTCATCTGCTTTCCTGGGCCTGCTAAATTAGTTCCATTTCACAGTCTACTTTCCACGTTCTGAAATTTTAGTGGTAGGTCTTCTCTATTGTTCCCCTTGTCCTCTAGGCTTACAACTTTAAATATATCTCTTTAAGAATATTTTAGCAATATTTCAGTAAAAATCAGAGCTAAAATGTATGTGTTCAATCTGACATTTTCAGATGTTTTCTGAATCCTTAGTGATTTTTTTTAAGAGAGTGAAGAACTTAAAGTTCTTTTGTACCTACTGTGGGCCAGATACAGAGTAAGGCACTTTTACCTACAGTATTGAACTTAAGCCTTGTAACAGTGAGGTTCTTGGAAATGTAATGAAAGGGTCAGAGAGATTAAATAATTAGATGATCATTTTAACTCATCATGCAAATAATTGGTTAAAAAGCTATTATGTGCCTTAAAACTGTGCTGGCTGCAGAGGATGAATGAGTTAACGTTGAATTCAGTCATCTGAACCTGAAACTTGGAAGTATCCTAGACTCTTCCATTGTCCTTCCCACATTCTACACATTTTCCCTCCTCAGTGTTCCTTGACTGGACCCTCCCCTGCTTCCTGGATGGCCCTGCCTTGCTTCAGGACTTTGAGATCTCTTTTCTGGACCTTGCAGTAATGTACCACCTGGACTTCATACCTCCAAGTCCCCAACGCCAACTGCAGCCAAGGTGGTCTTTCTGAACTACATTTCTGATCATATTACTCCTTTGCTTAAAACCTAAATGTGGTGGACATACCTTCTGCCTGCCAATGTCCGGCACAGCTGCCTGGCAGTGATTTCCACTCAGGGAAGCACCTAATTTGTCTCACTGTCCTCAGCACTTACTGCAGGGACTAGCATGCTAGTCAGCATCCATAAATGTTTATTGAACTGAGCTAAACATAACAGTCCAGCCATCATGAGCTTACATTCCACCTCCTAAGTGGATTGGATTCCACTCGGATTCCAACCCAGATCTGATTCCAGGCCTCTCGATGGCCTAGCTGTTGCACATCCCTGGCTTGCAGCCTTCCCTTTCCTGACTCTCAGATGCCCTCTGTGAGGTCCTTCCCACTGCTCTCCAGGCCGTCACCTGCTCATACCTTTCGTCTTCTCCTCCTCCATCCCTGCAGAGAAAACTACGCATCTAGCCTGATATTCTAGATACCAGGAGGGTGGGAAGGGAAGGAGCCATAGCCCCTTGCCCTTGGCCAAGGCAGGAAATTCCCTCTCCCCATCATTTGGGGTGGCCTTGGAGGCTCAGCTCAATTGTAGGTCCTGAACCTTCCAGAGTTGTTAACTTCTATCCCAGGAGCAGTTGATTAGATTGTTGGGGGAGAGAGTGGGAGAGGAAGGGTAGGACAAGTTTATTTGCTTTTAGTATTACCCATACAGTATTAGGTGGGAATTTCCAAGAAATTATGTGGCAATGACGTTATAACTTTCACACGATGGCTGGAAGCAACGTTATAAAAATATTACCTAACACGACTCCATATGGACATATGAAATTTCATTCCATTTTACACATGTAATTAAGTGGCCCACATAATGAAGTACTGTGTGTGCAAAGTGGGAGATGCCTTTTGTAGGTGAAAGATAGCTGGGGCAGAAACAAGGCTGGCATTTTAAAGGGAGAATAATCAAGCAAGGGTGGCTGAAAGTTATTGCACTTTATTCTATAAACAACTTAAACTTGATGGATTTTTTTTCCCCTTAGAGCTGGTCTTCTGGTGTAAGCAAGACAAATACACCCACTATCCTGCTGCTAATATGCTCTCCCATCCTAAAGGTGGTGAGGCTTTACTAAGCTGGTGAGTGGGAAAGGTGCTGAGTTTGGAATCAGATAGAGCCAGGTTCAAACCCCAGACTGCCACTTCCTAGCAAAGTGACCTTGGATGAGTGACTAAGCCAGTGCTCTCAGAATGTGGTCCCTGAACCAGCATCATTCATCATCTGGGTGCTTCCTAGAAATTCCAGATCCAAGCACCATCTCAGACCTATTGAATCTGAGTCTGAAGGCGAGGCCAGGAATCTGTGTTTTAACAAGTTTTCCAGGTGATTCTGATGTACACAAAGAATGAGAGAAGAAAAGTCTCTATCTCTTCCCCTGTAAATGGATGCTTTATGGCAGCAAGTCCAAATCAAAGTAGCTGAAATAGGAAAAGAATTTAATGATTCACAAGACCAAAATGTAGAGGTAGAACTACCTTCTGGTGTGGTTCCATCCAGCATCTCAAACACTGTCACCCAAGCTCCCTTCGAGTTCTCAATATCCTAGAATAAAAAGAGTTCAAAAGAAAAATTCAATTGAGGTCTGAAGCTTATGGTTTCTGCATGCCTGAGTTTGAAAACCAAAATTCATACTATTTTAATGTTTACTGAACAGCTAACCCATGCCAAGCATCATGAGGGGGTTGAGACATGGTGTTTGGTCACCAATATCAAGTGCCTTGTAGTCCTCCAGGGCCTTCCCTGTAACATGCCTTGCCCCTTTGCTTTTGAACATGCCAGGCATCTTTTCTGAATTGCCCTCCTTCATCATGCCATCAGAGGAACTCCCATTCACCTTTCAGAAGCTACTTAGACATGGTCTACTTTCTAAAGCTTTCCCCAGCTCCCCAGCCAGCGCTAATCTCTGCTCCTTTGTGCTTCCAAGGCCCCTACCACATGCTCTCTCCCCTACCTGGTATCCATTGGGTCATTACATGCTTATATGATCTGCCTTCCACACCAGCAAGTGCATGCCTCAAGGACACAGCCCTTGGTTCATCATTTCAAAACCTCTAGCACCTGGCATAGGTCCCAGGACAGCACAGATGCTCCACAAATCATATTGAACTGAACTGACTCTTCTTAGAATGGTATCTTTAGAAAGCAAAGTTCAGCACTGTGTAGGACACAGTAGGGGATACAAGCTGTTAGCCCCCACACTGTTCTACAGCCTCCATGGAGCTCACAAAAAACTCACAAAAATTAGCACAACATCATTTTGAAGGGGCTTAGTGATTATCTAGGATAGAGTAAGGCTGTCAAACACAGCTTTCTGCAGAGATGAAGCGTTCTGTGTCTGCATTGGCTCAAGTCGTGGCCGCTAGCCACGTGTCTTTTGAGCACTTGAAATATGATCAGTGAGCCTGAGGAGCTGAATTTTAATTTAATTTGATGTAATTTAAAAGCCACATGAGTCTAGTGGCTACCATATTGAACACCGCAAACCTGAAGGAGGACTGAGAGTAATCTGGTGAAAAGGAGAGTGGCAAGAATATTCGAGAAGAAGCATATACAAAAGCATGTTTGGGAAACTTCAAATAACTCTTTTCTAACTTCAGAGCAGGCTCAGTGGCTGCCTGCCTCCTAGTTCTACTGTCAAAGCCCTGGGGCAGTCAAATTTTCAGTTTCAATGAGTCAGCAGATGCCAACAGCTACTTGAAAGCTGAATTCCATTGATCAATTCTAAAGATGTCCTATAGGACTCAATTGAAATATGATGAATTAGGCTAGCAGATATTCATATTCCTAACCTTTCCTTTAAAAATCTGTTCCCTCATCCCATGAAAATTTAAGGGAGCCTATGAATTTCAAAACATTTTTCTTGGGTATTATTCCCCTTTTTATAGGCTCTGTGGGAACCTGGGACTCCACAGAGGCAAATACTTCAGGAAAAGGTTGTGTGAGGGTGCTATTAAGTATGAAGGTAACACTAGGCTCATGAGGGTTGGTGGGTAGGAAAGTATCTAATCTGGATCTCTTGATGGGACTCCTTAAAACAGGTAAATAGAGAAAGCAAGAAGGGTCGTTTGGGAAGACCCTTTCCCATCAAAGCCTCTCAGCCATCTATGCAACAAGTGGCCAGTGTCTGAAAGCCCCATCCTTCATTGGGAGCGTCTGGCTTGTCTGAACTTGGTCTCCCAGATGGAACTGGAGGGATGGGACTCACCTCCTGAAAGCCAAGAGGCTGAACTAAATAGGAAAGTGGCTTTGTGAGCCAAGATTGAGCAGCTAACTGATGCTCGTGAGGGAGAACGTAAAGCTAATGGAGGCCTGGGTTGGGGAGGATGTGACTGAAGGTGGATAAAGCTTAGAATTAGAAGTCTGGGAGTCAAACAGGAGCAAATCAGGAGTCAGCGATGGGCTTGTATGTGATATAAGGTGGTGATGATAGAAGTCCTGAGAGAGCAGAAAGAACAAATATCAGTTCCAGTAGGCCACAGGATATGACAGTTGTTGTTCATTGTTGTTTAGACACTAAGTCAAATCCGACTCTGCGATCCCACAGACAGCAGCACGCCAGGCTTCCTTGTCTTTCACCATCTCCTGGAGTTTGCTCAGACTCGTGTGCATTGAGTTGGTGATGCCATCCAACCATCTCATCCTCTGTCGCCCCCTTCTCCTGCCTTCAGTCTCTCCCAGCATCAGGGTCTTCTGATGAGCCGGTTCTTCCACATCAGGTGGCCAAAGTATTGGAGCTTCAGCTTCAGTCCTTCCAATGAATATTCAGGGTTGATTTCCTTGAGGATTAACTGGTTTGATCTCCTTGCCATCCAAGGGACTCTCAAGAGTCTTCTCCAGCACCATAGTTCGCAGGCATCAATTCTTTGGCGCTCAGCCTTCTTTATGGTCCAGCTCCCACATCTGTACCTGACTACTGGAAAAATCATAGCTTTGACTATACCTACCTTTGTTGGCAAAGTGATTTCTCTGCTTTTTAATACTCTATAGGTTTGTCAAAGCTTTTCTTCCAAGGAGTAAGCGTCTTTTAATTTTGTGGCTGCAGTCACTTTCCACAGTGATTCTGGAGCCCAAGAAAATACAGACTGTCACTGTTTCCACTTTTTCCCCAGCTATTTACCATGAAGTGATGGGACCAGATGCCATGATCTTTGTTTTTTGAATGTTGAGTTTTAAGCCAGCTTTTTCACTCTCCTCTTTCACCCTCATCAAAAGGCTCTTTAATTTCTCTCTGCTTTCTGCAATTAGAGTGGCATTATCTGCATATCTGTGGTTATTGATATTTCTCTTCTGTCCATGGAATTCTCCAGGCAAGAACACTGGAGTGGATAACCATTCCCTTCTGCAGGGGGATCTTCCTGACCCATAGATAGAACCTGTGTCTCCAGCATTGTAGGAAGATTATTTACCACCTGAGCCACCATGGATGCGTGAATATGACAGTAGCCTTTGAGAAAATAAGCAAAAATAAAAACAAGATAGTCAAGAATGTACACATACAAATAGTGAATTATATTGATTACTTTTCAAATATTAAACCAACCTTGCATTCCTAGAATAAACCTCACTTGATAATGATGTGTTTTTCTTTTACTATATTGCAGATTTTATTTGTTAATATTGTGTTAAGGATTTTTGTGTCCATATCCATGAAGACTGTTAGTCTATGATTTTTCTTTTCTTGTAATATCTTTGTCTAGTATTGGTATCAGGATAACCATACTCCTAAAAATAAGCTTAAGTAAGCTTAGTAGTTTTTTCATAAATAATTGAGATAACTGACACCTTTGGACCTTGAATGTTTTTAGGGGAAAACTTTAAATTACAATATCAATTTACTTAAAAAATATGAAATAATTTCTACTTTCTATTTTTAAAGTAAGTTTGGTAATTTTTTAAAAATAATTTTTAAAATAATTTTGCCCTTTTACTCTAAGTTTTCAAATTTATATAATTGATCAAAAGTGAAAAAGAGTCTTTGCATAATATTTCCTTATTCTCCTTCCCTCTTTCATTCTCAATATTTGCATCTTTTGCTTTCTCTTCTTGCTCAGTCTTGCTACAAGCTCATCAATTTTATTGATCTTTTCAAGGAAACAGCTTTTGGTTTTATTGATTTTTCTCAATTGCCTGTCTGTTTTCTATTTCATTGATTTCCACTCCCATCTTTATTATTTCCTTCCTTCTACTTCAGTTCAGTTCAGTCGCTCAGTCGTGTCCGACTCTTTGCGACCCCATGAATCGCAGCATGCCAGGCCTCCCTGTCCATCACCAACTCCCGGAGTTTATTCAAATTTACTTTGGGTTAAAAGAGCTTTTCAAACTTTGCACATGCTGTTCCCCCTTACTGGAACCCTCTTTTCCAAATCTTCTTTGGCTCATTCTTAGTTCATTCAGATAGACTTAATCATCACTTTCTAAGAGAAGCCTTTGACAGCCTCTTCAACAGAAAAGTAGGGATTGGCTGAATCTATGGTACCTGTGGCTGTCATTTTGCTGGCATGAAAGGGAATAAGGAGTTAAGTTTTTTAGAAGTCCCAGGGGCAGAATATTTTAGGTCAATGATTAACCAATTCTAGAATCCCCAGGAATCACCTGGAAAGCATTTAAACTTATTTTTGTTTTCAAGATGACTTCCCAATGTCTCTTTGGACTGAGAAACATTTCCCTGATCACAAAGGGCCTTTTTAGGGAAAAAGTCAGGCATGTTGGAGAGGAAAATGTTGGCTGGTCTGTGCGTGAGCATACTTCATGTTTCAAACAGGTGCTGTTTTTTATTTTTTAAGGTAATGCATTGAAACATTATTTACCTTGCTTACTGGGTTTTGGGGGCATCCCCTTAAATTCTGCACCCAAACAGAGTGCCTCATCTTCCTCATACTAGTGCCAGCCCTTAGGGAATGCATCAATAAAGTATGTACTAAGTACCCAGCACAGTGTGGGTCTCAAGCAGACCTCAGTGAATCACAGTTCCTAAGGTCATTGTCCGAATTTCAGTAGGGCTCAGTGAGCAGTGCAGTGGACACTCCAAGACAGGAATACCAATTCTGCCTTGGGGAGAAAGTTGTGCTGATATTTGAGATAACTGAGAAAATCTTAAAAGTAGAGTAGGAGCTTGTCAGGTAGAAAAGGGGAAAGAAGAATTTTTAAATCTTTAAAATTTCAGAAGAATTTTAAAGAATAAGACATTGTGCATGGCTAGAACCAGGATGGGTGGAAGGGCCTGGTGATGGATGAGGCAGCTTACATGTGTCTGATCCAGTTGGCCTAAAAAGCCCAGGTAAGGACCTAGAGCTTTGTCCAGTAAGTGAGGACCTGGCCAGAGGCATTTTAGTGACTGTTCACTGACTGATCTCTGCAGAGCACACTGCCTTAGCCTCAGCTTCCAAGGCCGTATGATGGAAATCATAACCTCCTCTGGGAGAATTAAGTGAGATGATGAATGTGAAACTTGGAATCTGTAAGGGTCATGCTGGTGAGTAATTACATAAGATTCCCTCACACTCTGATTACTCCTTCCACCTGATCCTGAGATGACCTCTGCATCCAAGCTCATATAAGATGAGGGGGCCATGATAATGAGCCTGCAGTGCAAGTTCACCCACCTGGGAGTAGGCGGAGAGGACAGTCACAGTCTAGCAGAGTACTGAGAGGTGGGCTGTCCCCTCTCCCCCTCTTGCCCCTAAGCTTCCTTCTCAGCCCTCTTCAGTGTTGAAACGGTCCCCAGCATCTACCGCTGGCACCCCACTGCCATGGGCTCCCTCCATCCCCATGATCCTGCTCTTCCTGCCCACACAGTGGCAGAAGGGGAGAGGGTCACGCCCTCTTCATCTCTGAGAAGGGAGACGATGCAAGACACATCAATGGGAGTTGAAGCAAATCATCCCAGGCACCGTGAGCAGTCAGGGCCCACGTGTCCACCCCACTAGCTGCACACAGCCACTGAGTGTCACATGCACCCTCATTCAGTGTGACTCAGGTGTCTCTGGTCATTCTGCACACCCAGACACTGTACACTCAGGTGCTGGACTGCTTATTCCCATGGGCACCCAACAAGACCTTCCACATCTGCTCAGTGCCACCCACACTTATGGCCACCCACATTCAGAGGTGGCCAAAATTCGTGACTGAGGAGCTAGAAGGATGAAGGTGAGGGTGGGGAGAGTAGGTAAAAAGAGGCCCCTCCTTGTTTTTCTTCTGGAGTCATTTTCCTTTCTCACGGAAGTTCTGTCACGTTTTTTAGGTGAAGGCTACCATCTTGTTTTTCCTTCTTCCATTGGCTTCTTCCTGTTTAGTCCTGGAATAACTTCCTGGGAATATTTGCTCTTCCAAGAGTTCTTCTGCCCCCTCAGGCTACTCCCTGACTCCTCTACACCACAGTCTGTACCATAGTCAATTCTGGAACTAATTTACATGTACAGTACTTTAGAGTTTCTGAACATCACTTGAGTCTCACAGAGGGAGAGTCTGTTTTGATTCTTACCACCTACCACATGGATGAGGAAGTGGAGTCTCAGCTCCATGTACAAGTTCAAGAAGCAGAGAGACCCATCTGTTGATTATGTCTGCCTGTCAGACCATCTAAAATCCTCTTCTGGTTACAGCCCTCTACCTCCCGTAGGGACTCCCTGGGTCTCAGTTTTCTTATCTGTAAAATGGAAGTGATTACATTGTGTCTGGGGCCAGACAATGAAAAACCCAGAAAAACTGACAATTCTGTTTTTCAAAGATGTGTACTTTAAATATTTGTTCTATGCTCACTTAGTGTGGAGTAGTTTAGGAGATGGTTTAAGATATGATTCTGAGGTTTCAGAGGTGAGGACACTCTCAGCCCTGGCTGGTGTTCTGAGGGCTCTGTCCTCCAGGCCCTTCTGGTATTACCCACAGGGAGGCTTAGGACGAGGGGGTGCTTGGATGGCAGAACAATCAGTTTACCCTCCTCTCTTTGTGTAGGGACCTGAATTAGCCTCACATTTCTTTGTTCTAGTGATGTTTTAGTGCCCCTGGAAGACTGGGGCCCTGGCTGTCACTCCCTGAGACTTGTTGGTGGTGAGGATTTGATAGGAAAATGCTTAGAAAAGGTAGGACATGGCTGAGCACGTAGTAGATGCTTCATTAAAAGTGGTAGTTGAGCTCGGACTGTAATTCGGCAGCCCAGGGCGAATGAGTTCAGCGCTTGCCCAGACTGTATTTTCAGGCCTTGCACAGGCAGGCCGGCCTTGCCCCCCACCACGAGGAGACCGCTCTGATTTTCCAAAAGGGAGACACTGAGCCCTCAGGCCCGACAGCGATCCTGCTTCCCGCCCAAAGGTGGATGGTTTGGCTGCCGAGTTCCCCGAAAATTGGTTCCGCATGTTGCCAACAGCAGGCCCGAACGTTTGCTCAGCACACAGCCGAGAGGGCCCTCCGGGGAGGCTGAAACCCCACACCGGCCTCACCATCCGCCCCCAGCCGCAGGCTGCCAAGCCGCTGCCCGCAGCCAACTCCCAGGGCCAAGTGGTGGGATCACAGGGCACTGCCAAAGGCTGGGGCGGCCCAGAGCCCCTCCCGGCCCCCCAGGCGGCGCCCGCGACGCCACCTGGTGGCTGGCTGTGGAACTGCACCAGCATGGCCGCCCCTCTCTTGCTTTGGACCGGAGACTCAGAGTGTCTTGCTGGGCTAAATCCGCAGAAGATGGTCCTTCTCCTGTTCCAGGAACTCCCCGGGGCAGGGAAATGCGGTTCCCAAGGCTGGGCTATTTTTAAACGTCAGCATCCGCCATGCAGATGCTCTGTTTACTGCTGATGTTCCAAGCCTGTGAAAGGAGCTGTGCATTTAACCAAAGGCGGATGCCAGGCTGGGAGTAATTAGGCTGGGCTGGGCCTGGCTATTCCCAGGCTTGGGCAGCTGGGCAGCGAAAGGGCCGGCAGGCCACCCTGAGGCTGAGGTTTTCTCTGGGCAAGGAGACTCAGGGCCCTGGCTAATCTCTGAGGGCCTCTGGCACCCAGGCCCCTCTGGGAAGGGAATGATGTGGAAAGACTGAGGGGACATCTCTTACTATCCCATTTGATTAGTATAATCACTACTGTCAACAACCTTTGCTGAGCAATAATGCTTCATAAAGGGTATTTTTCCCATTTTGCTGATGAGGAAAAGCTGAAATTCAGAGCCATTAAGATATTCGCCCAAGGTTACATAGACAGTGAGAGCTTCAAAGTTTTTAGAAATTTTTTACAGGGGGGGAGTCTGACCAGACATCTCACCTTCCATGGCTTCTAGTCACTTTCAGGTCCAAAATCCTTCAGGGACTGTCGAGTTTGTCCAGTGAGGGCCTGGGCCTGCCTTCACAGCCTGTTCTTCCCCTGTTCCTGTTCCTCCCTCTCCTCCAGGCTCTTTAGACATCCCAGAGTTGGACCAGCCCTGTGTCACCACTTTTAAGAGCTTTCTCATGAGCTCTTTCTCTGAGTTCTCTTCACTCTTGCCACGGCCCCAGTGGATCAAACTCAAAAATTCTATAATCTGATTTCGGGTCTGATGAGTCCTTGATTAAGGTCATCTTTGTCCTCCTATCCCTGCCACTTAGCATACAGCCTGTCTCAGACAAGTCTTTGCTGTTGTTGAATGAGTGAGTGAGTGAATATGTGAGCAGATTCAAAAGGAGAAGGCTCAGTGTGATTTCTTGAAGGAATCTAAGATCTGCTTTGAGAAAAAAAGACTATAAAATAAAGCAAGGCAGTACAAGTGATCTGCCAACCAGGCCTGGGAAACTGGGGCAGGCTTGGTGGAGGAGCAGAAGGTGGTAATGATGGAGAAGAGACTGAGTCTTGAGAAATGAGTAGCAGGACAGGAGAAGATACGGTAGCTGAAGGCAAGGAACACGGCGGGAATTCCAGCACAAAGGTCTGTCACACCTATATGTGTGTTCCACCAGCTCCCAGGCCCATCCTGGCTAAGACAGGCTGCACGTGAGAGGCGTCAGCCCCCAGCCCATCCTGGGAGGGTGAGAGTTAAGACGAGCAGCAACATGGGCCTAGCTGAGGACTAATGGGGAGTTTCTAACCCCCCTGTCTCTCATGAGAACAAATGGCTGCCTCAGTTTCTCTGATTAGCCCTTTGGTTCCCGCAGAGCCAAGCCCTGGCCTGAATCTCCAGCAGCTGGCTTAGTCCCAAGACAAAACTAAGTTGAAGGTAGCTTCTGCCATCTCTCCAGTTGTGCCTGAGCCTGGCCTTGGTGCCTATCATCCAACCCCGAGAGTCCCGAGAGATCCAGGGCCTTATTTTCCTCCAAGTTCAGCACAGCCCTGGCCCAGGTCAGCCCCCATCTCCTTGTCTGTTTTGGACCCAGCTTCCTTCCCCTTCCTCCCGTCTTCTGGGTCTGGTGTCCCAGAACGCTTTGTGCCTGATAATGAGTGACAGACTTTGAGAGGCCTCGAACATCAACGCAAAGAGTGTGGCTATTACATAGTGGCCAGTTACACAGACCTCAGGGGCTCCTGTGGGTGGGCAGTGGGAGTGCCTCTTGCAGACAGGGAGGCCACTGGGGGTCAATGCAGCAACTTTAGGGTGGACAGGGAGGCCCGAGTGAAGGTTGGATGTGTTCTGAAGGGCAGAGCTCACTGTGGCCAAGTGTAAGAAATAAGGGAGAGCTAAGGGAACAGCAGATCTATGCCCTTTACTGCACAGATGCTAATACTCTAGACCGGAGAGGCGATGACAACTGCCTAGTGTTACATAGCACATGTTTCCAGCCCCAAGTCACCAAGGGTGTCTGTGCTCCTCAGGAAGCTCTCTTGTGTTCCCTTATTTCTCCCCAGGAGATAGTAAGAGGCAATCCTTTGGATTGAGGCAGGTCTGGGTTTCTGTCCCAGCATCCTCATTCATAAGCTGTGTGACCTTGGACAGGGCACTTAACCTCTCTGAGCACAAGTGTTTTTACCTTTTAGATGTAGACAATGCTACCTTCTCCCTAACAGGGCTGTTAGGGAGAGTTAAGGGCCATTAAAGTGCTCAGTACAGCACCTGATACCTAGCAGGGCTGTCCTAATAACTCTCTTAAACATTTTTAGCTTTTGAAGGATCCAGGGATCATTAGAAAGAGGCAAGAACTAGTTGAATGGGCCAGAGAGGAGGGGCTCAGAAAGGAGACAGGAGGCAGCCAGGCCATCCACCCAGCCATGGGGTCAGCTCTCTGGTCTCCAGGCCAGAAGAACCAATGCAGTAGACAGCGAAGCAGGCTCCAAGCCCAAGAAGTCATTCTCTGCCACCTCCTATGGCCTCCAGAGTCCCCCAGCTCTGCCAGGAAAAGCTACAAGGCCTTTGAATTGCCCAGGTCCTGGGATCCTGGCTGGCCTAGGGCTGGGGTGGCAAATATCTGGGCAGCCAGCGGCCACATTCGGGGCTTTCTGTCCTTCCTGCAGGATCAGCATGTGCCGGGGTGCCCAGCTGCGAGGACCGCGGCCCGGCCACTGCGTAGGCGGTGGGCCGACACCAAGCCTAAGGATCCCCGGCGCCTGCAGCGGAAGCCCCCGGCCGAGGGCGGAAAATGCCACTCGGGGCGCACAATCCGTCCTGTTGTAGTCCCCGGGGCTGGCGTCACCCAGGCCCGTCCAAAAACCGTGTCGTGTAGGGTCTGAACTCATACTTGTGTGTCTGCCATGGGAGCCGGGGGAGTCGCGGAGGCCATAAAAACAACCCCAAATGTTTCATTTGCTTTTGCACTTTTTTGCTGCAGACCACTTGGCTGCCGGTGCCAGCTGGGAGCTGGGGCCCAGCAAGAGCGCAGAGTTATGGGGCAGCGCTAAGTGCTCTGTTTGTATGAAACTGCCAAAATGTTAGTACAAAGTGGTAGGTGTTTGTGCTGCAGATAATAACTGATGGGCTCCCGGGCGGGAGGCGGACGCCTGGTTATTATGGCCACGGCTCTTCTGAGAAATGCTGCAGCCGCCTCCAGAGCAGCAGCAATATTTTTCTGAGCGTTCAGGGCCGGCCTGGCAGCTAATGGGCACGCCTGGGCCTCAGGAATCAGCCCCGAGAGGGATGGAGGCGGGCCACTGGTGTTTATCTGATTCTTGGGGTTTGCCCTCGCTGGCCGAAGAAGCCCATTCCTTGGAACGTTCCAGAACCCACTGTGCTGTGGAAGGGGGAGAGGCTGTTAGGGGAGGCCAAGTGCCTGAGGGTCCCGCTCTGGGGAGGCTGAAGCAGCTGTCATCTAAAGGGGCTTAGGAGCTGTGAGCAGAGAGTGGGCATCTAGACCCTGAAGGATGACCTGTTCATTAACCTTACTGCTGCTCGCTCCTTGCCAGGTTTTTATCTGGACAGCAAGGCTACAGTAGTGAATAAAACCAGAAATATTTTCATCCTTGTCCATTCTCGTGTATGGTGACAGACAACACAAATGAATGCAGATATATGATACATCAGGTGATGAGAAGAGCTAAGATGTAAAAGAAAAAAAAAACAGGTTAAAAAAATGTGAAAACAGTGGAGTAGGGCAGCTGAGGATGTCGGGGAGGCAGGGAGATGCCAGGTTAGAGCGGTGAGGTCTTGAGTGAGGTCCCTGCAGCGCGTGGCATTCATAGTTAAGATGGGAGAGCAGTGAGCATTCCATTCCTTCAGTGCGTGCGGTTTCCTGTGGGCTAGAGAAGACCTGTGCACTTAACATGTCTTGTCAGTACCACGGTATGAAGCCAAGGTGGGTGCCACGTGCGTGCTCAGTTGCTAATCATGTCTGACTCTTTGCCACCCCAGTGGACTGTAGGGCTCCTCTGTCTGTGGAATTCTCCAGGCAAGAGTACTGGAGGGTGTTGCCATTTCCTACTCCAGGGGATCTTCCCGACCCAGGTATCAAACCCTTGCCTCCTGTGTCTCCTGCATTGGCAGGCAGATTCTTTACCATTGAGCCACCTGGGAAGCCGCTGGGCCCTTGAGACAGAGGCGTAAGCTGAGGCTCAGAGAGGCTGCTGGTGTGAGAAGGGCTGGGGCTTCTACCAAGGCCCACCTGACTCTAAAGCCCACCGCCTCCCACCCTGCATCGTTGGCTTCCGCTGTGCTGGTGGTGAATCCTGCCAGCCTGGAAGTCAGCCATGTGATTTCAGCAACTTTTTTTTACTTCTTTTAGTTTTGGTTTTCCCTCATTCCCATTGGGTTTTGGGAGCAATAACTATGAGATTTCTCTCTATAACATATACATAAAGCCTTTGACTTGATGCCTGGCACAAGGAGCCCTTTATAAATGGCTAAGCTAATATGGGCATTTTGATTTTCTCCTGTGCCTGAGGGCCCTGGGAGGGTGGAATGTCATCCGCAGCATCCCTGGTGCCAGAGGCTGTGGGTGGCCCTTGTCGTTGGTCAGTTGGGCCTCCATGGGGCTCTGCAGCTCTCTGTGAGTGGCCCCTGAGCCCCTGGCTCCATCCCCCTGGACACACACCTTTGTCATCCCTGGTGTCCTTAGCAGCCCTGAATCTGCCAGTGACTCTGATGGCACAGCCTCCCGTGAGGGGTGAGGAAGCCCTTGAGCCCCAGCTCTGAGTTGTGTGCCCCGTTCCCAACTGGTTCTCAGTTGCAGATGGGGAATCGTCTTGCTGAGGTCCGGAGGCATCCTGCTGGGTAAACAGGCCTCCAGCTGTTAAGGAGGGCTTTCTTGGTGGTTCAGACAGTAAAGAATCCTCCTGCAATGTGGGAGACCTGAGTTCAACCCCAGGGTTGGGAAGATCCCCTGGAGAGAAGCATGGCAACCCACTCCAGTATTCTTGCCTGGAGAGTCCCCATGGACAGAGGAGCCTGGTGGGCTACAGTCCATGGGGTTGCAAAGGGTCAGACATGACTGAGAGATTAAGCACAGGACACAGCTATTAAGGAAGCCCCGGGGACTTTCCTGCTGGTCCAGTGATTAACCATCCACTTAGCAAAGCAGAGGACACAGGTTCAATCCTTGGTCAGGGAACTAAGGGTCCACGTGCCGTGGAGCTGCTAAGCTTGAGCAACACGACTGCTGAGCCCACCGGCTCTGGAGCTGATGTGCCAAACCTAAAGAGTCTGTGTGCTGCCAGGAAAGATGCGACATGCTGCAACTAGGATGTGGTGCAGCCAAATAAATGAATAAATTTATTTTAAAGAAAAAGAAGCCCCCCCTCACCCCGCTTTGCTGACATGTGTGTTGATTCCTGGCTCTGTCTTTTAACAGCTGGTTCAAGTTTCTCCTCTGAGAGTGGGAAGAAGGATGGACTCCAGAGCTGACCATGAATAGACTGTTTATTTGCTGAGTTCTCTGACTCAGTGTCTCCAAAGAGGGCCTCTAAATGTCATTGCAAATTCAACATGCCTGCCAATCTAGAACACCCCTAGAAAGCTCATTTTCAGTCAGAGAAGTTTCTTATCCCCCTCAAGGGTGAAAGGAGAGGGATGGTGTGGTAGAGACTAAAAACTGCCCTCTGATGTCTGTCCCCCTTTCTTAATATTAGTAGACTTTTCAGCTGGATGTATGGCTTCTCATCTAAAGGTGAGAGATCTTGTCTTCACTGTAACTCGGCGCAGTCATACAACTAAGTTCTGTCTGGTGGGATGAGTGGAAGTGATGTGAACAACGTCTGGATTATGCCTTTAAGGGGGAAGGTGAGCCCTGGCTCCTCCAGCTTGCTTCCTGGAACACAGGGTGGTGGCCAGTTGACCCACTAGAGATGGCAGGGGCAAGACCCAAGGGTGGGCAGAGCAACAGGTAGAAGAATACTGGGCCACTGACATGATGGAGCCCTGACTCCAAGCCTGGGTTGCTTGTAATATGAAAGAGAAATACACTCCATCTTACTTAAGCTACTGTTATTTTGAGGTTTTGTTACAGCAGATGAACCTCTATCTTACTTAATACAGCTAGGACTTGTGGGTCCCTTGGCCAACCCCCAAAAGCTGATGCTCAAGAGAGGCTGCTGAGCCAGAGAACAGACCTGACTCCTGTATTGAAAAATATTATTGCTGCCAATAACATCTTCTTATTGTGACCCCCAGGCATCCCTGTACATCAGGTGCTTCATAGAAGCCTCAGGTTGTGTGCTGTCAATGAGGCTCAGAAAGGTGAAGTGATTTGTCCAAGATCACATGCGAGTGAGTAACACAGCCAAAATCAGAACTCGGCGTGTCTGATTTCTAGTCCAGGCCTCTTTCACCTCCAGCAGAGCCTCCTGGCCATCTATAAATCTATAAATAATGTGTGAAGTGTGTGTGTGTGTGTGTGTGTGTGTGTGTGTGTGTAGGGAGAGGAAAGGAGAGCTATAATCCTGCTTTAGTCTTTAAATAGGGACATCAAAGCAGCAGGCTCGGGGTGGGGTGGGGGCTCTTTCCAGAGACAGCTGGAGGAATCACACTTGCTGAACCCAGGCTGGTGCCCTTCGCCCTCTGGCCTGCAGTGTCTGCCCTCTGGGGCTTCTCAGAACAAGGCTGTCCCTTGCCTCCAGAAACACCTTCAGGAGGAACTAGTGGTACAGTTCTGCAGGGAGCACTTCTGGGGACCCAGCAGTAGATGATCCCCAGGAATGAGTGAATGACCAAAGCAACCCAAGAGGCCAGCTCTGGCGTCCTCGTCTGCGATCTGGCAGTAATACTAATGCCACCGACCTCACTGGGTTTCTGTGAGACGTGAAGGAATAATGCCCGTCAGGGTGCTCTGTAAAGTAAGAGCTGTTCCAGGGCTCATGAAGCTAGTTGAAAAGTCCAGAAAATGAAGGGCTTGTCTGGTTTGTACTGGACTCAGAGAAATGGAAATAATTGATGTAACTACAAAGGGTGTGTCCTCTACAAACGTCCTGGCTGCTTTACACGTCTGGGCAGCATCCAAGAGGGTAGGGTGGAGGTGGGGACTTGGAGCCTTCAGTTACCATGTGAGCTTGAGTGAGTCAGCTTCCCATTGTCTTCAGTTTCTGCTCTGCAAGCATCAGCTGGCTGTAGGTCAACTCTGAGATGATTGTTTTATACATATACATATATATATACACACACACACATATATATCTGTTAATTCGGTTTATATATTTTCTAAATAGTTGGAATAAGATTTTTTTTCCTATTCCTGTTTCAGGTTTTTCTATCTCTTTTCATGAGTGAGATTGGCCAGCTATTTCTTTTCTTTTTTTTCCTACTATTCTTTTGTGGTTTTTATAACAATATTATACTTTAGAGAAGGAGTCTGGCATGTGGCAAACTGTCAGTTTGGTCTTCCAGCTCTGGTCTCTGCATTCTCCTGGACATGATTGCACAGTCAGAGATGACATTTTCAGCTTTCTTGGAGTTGACTGTGGCCCCTCCATGTGATTAAATGAGCACTGATGCAACGTGAGTTTAAAGTAAAATTGCTTGCCCTGGGCGCCTTTTCTTTCCACAAGCTGGCAGACAAATGTGTCTGTGACCAAACTTCACCCATACAGATGACAACAATACCCTAGGGAATGTTCGGGCGTCAACATGAAGGACGTTGCACTCCCTAAATAATGTGGTAAAGCAGATCTGCCTAACCAGCCTGCTGCTGCTGGCGGTGGTGATTGTTCGGTTACCTTTTTGTTATTGACTTACACCTTACTTGCTCAACAGGAATGTGTTTGCAGTTGGTTGAGAACTACTTTATAATTCAATATTGTGGTTGATTTTTTTATAAATGATCTTTATGTGCTTAAAAAGCAATGATCTGGGTACAGGGGCTTCCCAGATGGTTCTAGTGGTAAAGAACCTGCCTGACAATGCAGGAGACAAAAAAGGGTTTGATCCCTGGGTCAGGAGGATCCCCTGGAGGAGTGCATGGCAACCCACTCCAGTACTCTTGCCTGAAAAATCCCATGGACAGAGGAGCCTGGCAGGCTACAGTCCATGGGGTCGCAAAGAGTTGGACACGACTGAAGTGGCTTAACACACACAGACACATACACATACTGGGTATAACGGGCTTCCCAAGGGGCACTAGCATAAAGAATCCGCTTGCCAGTGCAGGAGACATAAGAGTGGGTTTGATCCCTGGGTTGGGAAGATCCCCTGGAGGAGGGTATTTCAACCCATTCCAATATTCTTGCCTGAAGAATCCCATGGACCAAGAAGCCTGGTGGGCTACACAAAGATCCAGACGTGACTGAAGCGACTTAGCACACACACAGAGATATGGGGTACAGAGTTTTAATTAAGCTAGTGGATTATGTTGCTCAAATGTATCTTTCCTCAGTTTTTATTTGCTTCATCTCTCAGTAGAGAGATGTGTTGAACTCTCACTATGAAGGTAAGTTCATTTTCTCTCTATATGTCTAGCAAGTTTAAAGTTATTTTATGAGATGAATGTAAGTAAATAGCCTGTGTATCTTCCTGAAGATTAACCCTGTTAAGAGGTAATGACTTCTGGGCTCTTTGTTTTAAAGTATATTTTTATACCAATATGCGTGCATGCCAAGTTGCTTCAGTCTGACTCTTTGCGACCCCGTGGACTGTAGCCCACCAGGCTGCTCTGCCCATGGGATTCTCAGGCAAGAATACTGGAGTGGGTAGCCCATTCCCTTCTCCAGGGGATCTTCTTGACCCAGGGATCGAACCTGCATCTCTTATGCCTCCTGCATTGGCAGGCAGTACTAGTGCCTCCTGGGAAGCCCCATCAATATAGCTGCTCCAGATTTATTAAACTTGATCTAGTATATTTTTTCCACCCTTTTACTTTCACCTTTTTTGTGTGTGTCCTTATCTTTTAGACTTATTTCTTTGAAACAGCATATAGTTATATTTTCTATCCAGTATGGTGAGCTCTGATATTTTATCTGGTGACTTAAGTCTCTTTATATTTATTGTTTTGGCTGACATATTTGTATTTGCTTCTTACAGCTTACTCTGTACCTCCTCCTTGCCTGGTATTTTTTTTTCTTTTTTCTTTACTTTCTCTTGCTTTATTCTTCTTGCTTTTAATGGTTATTACTGGTTTAACTTTAAATTTTTTTTCTTCCACATTTTCCAAGTTATACATTTAATTTATATTCTTTTACTTACTGCATTTGCTTTTTACCTTGTACACTTAACATTGTTAAGCAACGTCTAAACATTTCTTCTCAGCAGCATGGTGGTGGTAGTTTAGTTGTTAAGTCATGTCCAACCGTTTGTGACCCCATGGACTGTAGCCCACCAAGTTCCTCTGTCCATGGGGATTCTCCAAGCAAGAATACTGGAGTGGGTTGCCATTTCCTTCTCCATCTCAGCAGTATAGGAAACATCAAAAGAATGTTCAAATGCTTTAATATAGTCACACTTCTCCTGAATGACATGGTACTGTCACTGGATAATTTAGATCTGTCCTTTTTAAACCTCATATTTGTATATTTTTATTGTTATTATTGAGGTATTATTATTATATTTACCTTAAAGATAATGTCTGGTTTGTGTTTACCTACATGTTCACCAAAATTTTCACTCTTTCTTGCACTTCTTCTGAGACTGTGTTCCTTCTTCTGAAGTTATTCTTTTAGGGAAGTTCACTGATTATAAACTGTATTTTGCCCTCAACCTTGAAAGTGGTTTTTTTCACTTGTTTGTCTTTGGTTTTTGTTTTTTGGATAGTTACTTACTCTTAGCACTTTGATGATCTTATTCTACTGTATTCTGGCTTCCATTACTGGTCAATCTAATTATCATTCCTTTGGGGATGATCTGCTTTGCTTTGTTGCAAAGCAGGATTTAGGATCTCCTCTTTGTCACTGGTTCTTCTGCACCCTCACTACAATATTACATGAATTTATTTATTTAGTCTTGTTTGATATATTTATGTTTATGTTTTATGTTTCTGCATCTGTAAATTTATAAATTTTCATCAGTTCTGGACATTTTCTCAGCCATTACTTCTTTGAATATTGGCTCTCTTTCATTTATTATTACTCCGTCTCATTTCATCCTTCATATCACTTAGCCTTTCATCCATCTCCCTCTCTGAGCTACATTCTCAGAAATCTCATCAGCTCTGTCTTCCAGATCACTAATTCTCTATTCAATTGTGTCTTAATCCACTATTTAACTCAGCCACTGAATTTTAAATTTCAAAAATTTTTTTCACTTCTCAAAGTTCTATGTTACTCATTTTCATATTTGCCTGATTAGTTTTGATAATTTTCTGCCCCATGAACATTTTTAGCTCTTTATTCTAGCTCTTTAATATAGGGTGATTTAATACAGGGTTATCATATCTTAGGTATTACGATTCCAACATCTAAAGCATTTGAAGGTCAAAATCATTTGGCTGGTTCTCACCCATTTCATATATGTTTGATAGTTTCTATTGTGAGCTCATTTTTCATTGAACTAATCTGATAATCCCGTCAGACCTTGATTGGTAGGTTATTTTTTCAGAGAATGATATATAATTCTGATGAGAAGCAAGGAGCTCTAGAGATCTGGATCTACTTCAGTCCCCTTCAGAGTTACCCTGATTGAAGTTGAAGTCTTGGTCAGATTTCTGACCCTGCCTTCTGCACAGGGCTAGTCTCCTCTCCATAGTATTGCTGTTTGCACTCCAGCGAATTCTGCCTTTTACACGTGAGTTTCAGTTTGCTGATCTTGCTCTCTTTTTTGTCCATGTCTGGCCATGGGAATTTCCCTTACTTTCTAGGGAGGCCAGAAATACATTAAAGAATTCTGTTTGTTGTAATTAGTGCAGGATCCAAGGGGAGAGCTTTTCAGAGTTTATTGGGGCTTTACTGCAAGCAGAGAGGCAGCACACAAATTCGGCATTCTCACTGAGCCCTTTCAGTGGAAACAGGGCTGGTGGGCCAGGGCATTAGCAGCCCTGGGGACAGGGCAGGCTCCTGGATGCTGGGTGGTTCAGACAAGGGTCTTACCTGAGTGGACTGAGGCTCTTCATGGGTGAGATGAGCACTGAGGGAAGGACCAGATGGCAGGCCTGAAGGAGAGGGAAAGGCTGAAGGCAGGACATGCTATGAGGAGTTGGTATCTCTGGAACTGGGAGGCAGAAAGGCTTTGAGGCAATTCTGTTGTTCCTCCTGGGGATCAGCTTTCCAGTCCTGGAGTGGGACACTTGGTTTAAAGAGGCAGAGGCCAGCCACGTACATGTGCCTCTGTGGATACAGAGGAGACTTGCACAACGCCTGTCCACGGCATTTAATCAGCCTGTGAGCATCCCAGTGAGTGCAACAGGACTCAGAGGAAAATGGGGTCAGCATGGGCTAGAAAAGGCACACCAGGCTTGCCTGTCTTCTTGCCTGTGCATCATCTGTTCCCTTTGTCTGGGGTGGTCTCTCCTTTGTTTCTGCCCTGATGCCTCCTATACATCCTTCAACATCCAGCCCGATGGTCACCCTTCACTGAAAAGCTCCGGCTTTCCTGGGTTGTTTGAGGCTGCCTCTCCTGTGACCCACAGCACTTGCAATATCTCTCTCTTTTCTGCTTATCTCAGTGGTTACAAAGTATCTCCTGCTCTGCCAGCTCACCACTGGGCTCTGGGGCAGGAACCAGTCTTACTGACGTCTTGGTCCCAGACAGTCAGCTTGGCCTGTGGCTATGAGTGTGGACTCTGCAACCAGAGGCCAACTCCATTACATAACGCTAGGTCCCCTTGGCATTACTGCTTAACACCTCTGTGTGTCCCTTGGGTCCCTCATCTGAAAACTGGACCTAAAATAGTACCTCTTCAAAGCACTGCTGCAAAGGTTTAAAGACTCAACACTGGCCAGGCACCTTGGAGGCACAGTACGTGTTGTCTGTAATCCTCCTGCATCGGCATGAAGTGAGCAGCGCCAGGCACTGGCATTGCAAATGAACAACTTAAGTTGGTCCTTTTAGGCAGAGTCGCGTTCAGCTGGGAGGGCAAGCATATTTGTGGCAGATATTTCCAAGTTGTAGGAAACTGAAACTCACTCGCGCTACTTCCGGTACCAGGAGGGACAGCTGGGCTTGCAGGACCTGATAGCCCCTCGGAAGTCGCTTCCTCTCACTTTCACCTCCTGCTTGTGCCCTGTTCTCTCTGCAGGAGCATGTATTCCCACATCTGGGGATTTGTATATGTCTCTGGTATGAGCTCCAAGTGCCAACAGATGCTGAAGCCTGTTAAGACTGATCCTGTAGCCAACAGTCTCAGGGTTCCAAATCCAGATCCTCAAGGGGAACATTTTGATGGTCCCAGCTTCCCTAGGAGCTGTGGCTCTGCATCGGTGAGCTGATGCCAGGGAAGAGGATGATGTTTACCTGGTTCTCAAAGGTCACAGGAGGTGGGAGGAGGCTGTGGCCAAGCAGGCCACTGTGGAGATCCCTAGTTGACAGAGAGACAGCAGGAGCAGAGCCAGGACCGGGCCCTCAAAGAGGACTCTGGAGCACAAGACATCTTGGAAGCTCTATCCCTGGGCCTCCCAGGCAGTCTGTGGAGCCCAGGAGTTGGGCGACAGGCCGGGTGGACCTGGGTCAGGGCGGAAGCCCTCTCAGTCGTTTGAATTGGGTGGGGTTGCACCTTGGCCAATCTGGAGCCCACCCTCAGGCTTTGGGACTGAGAAACTCCTGGTTCCATCAGATGGACAACCGCACAAGGTGTGTGAGCAGCTGCAGAGGCAGCCCACGACTTGTCACGGAAGCATCGTCTCTGACACCGCCGCAGCCAGGGCCTGCCCTCAAGCCAGATGCGTCACTGGCCGGCCACCGAGCCTTCTGAGCTGCTGAAGCCGCTCCCACGGCCAGCCCGGCTCCGGGCCCCCACCCCTTCAGTACCTCAGCCTCTTCAGATACAACTCCTGTTTATTGGAGGCTGCACGGGGCAGGCCACACACGCCTGAGGTCCAGACACTAACCTGTGGTGTTTATGGCAGTGATGATTATTTCCATCGTTCATAGGAGCAAGCTGAGAACCAGAAAGTGAAGGGGTTGCCTGAGGTCACAGGGCTCCTAAGCGGCAGAACTGCAGTTTGGACGGAGTCTCATAAACACAAGTTCTGCCTCTGATGGGTGAGGGCTGGAGGCCATCCGTCCTCCGCAGCCACCTTTTCACTTCTTTCGGCTTATTCGTTAAGCAGGGTGTGTTTTCTGGGCACACACTGTCACACATGGGCATTGTGCTAGATTCAGAGGTAAATCAAACATGACTCTTACCCTCAAGTAGCTCACATTCTATTATTTGCCATGATTGTAAAGGAAATGCATAAAATCCACCAGAAAAGAGCCTCTGAGTAGAGCTGAGAACTGGCCCACACAGAGCAAACCAGTTTCCTCTTCCGTGGCTCCTGCAGGGTCAAGTCCAGACTCTTTTGCAAGGCTCCTCAGCCCTGTCGAGGTCCAGCCCCACCTCCCTCTCCAGCCTCATCCTTTGTCACTCTCCCATCATGCCCTGGCTGCTTGTTCCCCGAAGGTGACTACTCTTTCTCTTTCTTTTGTCTCAGCCCCTGCTCCTTCCTGCAAAGCCCTGGCTGCCTTTGTTCCCTTTTCAGAACAGAGACCCCTGTTCTCCTCTTGGAGAGCTCCCCTGTGCCCTCCGCTGTGGGGCTCTACTGCCCTCGCCGTCTACAGACAAAAACCACTCTCTTCTCTGAAGCCTCTCTGTAATCCTGAACAGTTGACTGTGGGTGGAGAGGTGGGCCCCAAATGTGACGTCCATTTGGAACCTGTAAATGTGACCTTATTCGGAAAAAAAGGGGTCTCTGCAGATGAAGTTCAGGACCCCCAGGTGAGATCAGCCTGAATTAGATTGGGCCCTAAACTCAATGACAACTATCCTTATAAAAGCTCAAGGGGGATTTGATACGGACACAGAGGGGATGACAACCTAAAGATGGAGACAGAGGCTGTCCACAAGCCAAGAGAGGCCGAGAATGGCCAGTTGCCACCAGAAACCAGGAAAGAGACCCAGAACAGAGGTTCCGGAAAGAATGAACCCTGCTGACACCTTGAGTTCATTCTTCCGGCTTCCAGAACTGTGAGTGAATACACTTCAGTTGTTTCCAGCCACTCCATCTGTAGTCATTCCCTATGGTGTCCCTGGCAACTAGCAGAGTATTGTCTGCAAAACACTGAAAACATTGTCACAGGCCAGTTCCCATGCACTGGTCTGTGAGCAGGATCTGGGTGACCTCTGTCTCTGCATTCCCAGCTCAATGTCTGTGACATATAATTGGTGCTTAATAAGTGCTCATTGACTTGAACTGGCCAAAGCAAATTCCTCTGTAACGAGTACTTGAAAGAATCTGTTTCATGGACTCAAACTTTGCCCAGTAATAAATGAAATGGCCTGTTAGCATGGGCCTCAGGGAGGCACGAGATTTGGTGGGTCAATTAATAAATCATCAAATGCCTCTGGCCCTGAGTCCACACCAGATAGATGTGTTTTGCCGGCTTGCTCCTCATTAAAGGATTTCAAGAACAAAGTCCGTTTGGGAAAGGAATAAGTGGTCCTACAGAAGCCACTTTTTCCATGGGCTGCACACGCTTCAGCGGTGGGTTCCTGCATTTACACAAAGAAGTGATTCCAAGAGGCCAAGCCCGAGGCAGAGGATGGGCATTGGGAGCTGGGCGGGGGGACATCTGTTGTTCGACCCACAACATCCCTGCACCTTTCTTTTGTTAAAAAGCTCTTAGAATTTCCTTTGGGAAATCCCATCACCTCAACTTTCAGAACCTTTAGGGTAGGAGCACCACCCCCTGGCATTCTGGAGGCCACAGTGACTGGTTCATGGATGGGCACATGACTCGCAGGGCCAATGAGATAAAACACACTTTAGCTGAGAATTCTGGGAAAAGATGTGTGATTTCCCCCTTTTTCCTTTGTTTGTCTGCCCTCTTTGTGAGTGTGTGAAAGTTGCTCAGTTGTGTCTGACTCTTTGCCACCCCATGGAACAGTTCATGGAATTCTCCAGGCCAGAATACTGGAGTGGGTAGCTGTTCCCTTCTCCAGGGGATCTTCCCAACCCAGGGATCGAACCCAAGTCTCCTGCATTGCAGGCAGATTCTTTACCAGCTGAGCCAACAGGAAAGCCCACTCTGGAAATACCTATTATCCTCCCAACTTTTGATTTGTCCTCAGAGACATTGATGTATTATTTTTATTAGAATTGTATCAGATTTTTAAAATTAAATTGTTTATTTTTGTCATTATTTTTATTCTACTTATTGACTTATTCATTTTGGTTGTACTGAGTCTTAGTTACGGCATGTGTGTTCTTTGGTGTGGTGCACGGGCTTCTCTAGTTGCAGTGAGCGGGCTCCAGAGTGCAAGGGCTCAGTAGCTGTGGCACGTGGGGTCAGTTTCCCCGCAGCACGTGGGATCCCAGTTCCCAGATCAGGGATCGAACCCATGTCCCTTGCACCGGAAGGTGGATTCTTAACCACTGGACTCCCAGGGAAGTTCCTACTTTTTATTATTATAAGCAATAAATGTTCACTGAGGAAAATGAGAATATGCCAAGAAGGGAAGAAGTGAAAAAAACCCATAGTCTTATGATTAAGAATTATTCACTGTTACCACATTTAATACTTGATTGTTTATAGCACAAGATTTTCACTGACAAAGGTTACACCTCTCACATTCTTTGGGTATGTGGTCTTCAAAAGTTATTGGGGTGGTTGTAGAGATTAAGGACCATCTTAAGAATAAGAATAAGGTGCCTGTTGGGAGAGGAGGGGATGGAATATCTGACCGTGACCACAGCCTGATACTCTGGAGGTGATACCAGAGGAGATTAGTGGGTAGGAAAAGGACCCTGTGCTGGGTTCTGCTGCACAAGACAGAGACCTAAGCAAACAGCAGCTGGAAAAAATAAGAAAGAAGAGACATTGTTATTTTGCTTTCATTTTCAAACTTGGAGGTACATAATGCATGGCTGATAAAACATTTTTGCTACTCTGAAGCTCTTGCTTCTCCACTCCTAAAGTGTGGTTCTCATTCAAATGATCTGCAATGGAAGCTAAAGTTCAAGACATCCCAGGCAGCAGGATGGAGCAAGCGATGACTCAAGAAGGGGAAAGGTACATTCCAGCTTCTTTTAAAAAGGTTTAAGCAAGTTGTTACCCTCTGCTTACATCTCATTGGCCAGAGTTTAGTCTCAGGACTTACCTCCCTGCAACAAAGTGTGAGGAAAAGTAGTCTTTAGTCAAGATACTAACATACAGAGGTTGTGTCACTGTGGAGGAAAGGGGAGGTTGACAGGAGACTCGTTTCGTGGGAGGGGATGTCTGGACTGTGATCAGGGCTCCACACTATGTGGAGCTGATACTGCCCTGGGGATAGTTTGATGGGACACAATAGGAGGCCAGATCAGACGCCTCTCTTGATCAGCCCCCTCCCCAGCCTAGCCCCAAGAGAGTTCTCTGGGATTATTGGTTCTGCAAGTACGGAGCTAGGCCCAAGTTGGTGCCAAGTGAGAGGTTCACTGTTTCATCTTTCCCTCTCCTAGTGCCATCTGTCTAAGGTGCTGTCACAGCCATGGGCAGGGCAGTGTGTCTGATGAGAGGGGCAGACCCAGAAGGAGCCAAAGGAAGGAGTGGTTATTTAGTCTTTGGATAGGTGGAGGAGGGGCGCTGAAAAGTCTCTGCTAAGAAGATGATATTCAAGTCGAGTCTTAAAAGAGGATTGGGGTTTGCTGAGTGGGTGGGGAGGAGAAGGGGAGAGGATGGCCCTGCTGCAGAATGAGTGACTGGGGAACTTGTGTGGCATGCGGGTGTGACTAGGGCACCGGAGTGATGGCGAGAGGTCAAGAGAGGGAGGGAAGCTGGGAAGGTTGAGGAGGGTCCTGTGGGCCCACCAGGAGTCAGGGGAGCAGGGAGTGGTGGGAGCAAGACAAGCTACGCTTGTTCTTGGCTTGAGAGAGGCTTTGCCGCACCCCGTTAGGCTCTGACGAGGAAGAGGGTTTGAGATGGGTGAAGGTCCTCCAGGACCAGTGATGCTGGCTTAGGGCAACCAGGAGACCGGGTCCCTGGCTCTGGGTGTGAAGGCTGTGAGGCTAGGTGGTAGGGCAAGGTGAAAGACCAGTTCTTGGGGTCAGAGGGCATATCCGTGAGCGGTAGTTAGGTCCAGGAAGGGAGGTCTGTGTAACCATCTCCTTTGAAGAAAGCGAGACGAACCCACAAAGGAGGGACTCCCTGACCAGCCTCGTCCTACCTGCTCAGCCCTTTTGGACAAATAGGGTCTCTGCAGGTCCCTGACTGGGCACCCTCACCGTCAGATGCCTGTACGGAGATAGTAGTATTACATGTGACCTTAAGATTGGGGTTTGAATTCTAGTTCTGTAGCCTACTTGACTTCACTGAGCCTCAGTCTCCTCATCTATACAATGGGAGTAGTAAGAAGATCAGCTTCAAAGTGCTGGATGAGGAAGTGATTGAATGGTAGGTGGTCAGCCAGGAAACAGCCTGGCAGACTGTGAGGGTCCTGGTCTTAAAGAGGCAGCAGGAGGCCTGGAGCAGGACTGACTTCCTGGGGGTCAGCAACAGCCCCTCCGTCCGTCTGCCCCGCTCTGGAGGGAAGGTCCACGAAGAGCTGGCAGTGCCAGGGCCCCTCCTGGGGCTGCAGACTCTGCTGACCGAGCCCCCTCCTGTACTAATCAGGCCGTGCGGTGGAGTGGAGGAGCTGGGCCTGGGTGCAGTTGGCTAATCACTGTGCATTCTTAGCTGCTGCTGTTGAATATTTTAACTAGGAGATTTCCTCCCCTGAGCTGATTGCAGCATATCCACGCACCAGCCTGGGACAGGGCTTGCCAGGGCAGAGGGCCAGGAAGCCGAAGAGACGGGCTTGTTTTTTAGGACTCTAAGCAGTGAAGTGAGTTCCAGATGGGCAACACGATTACCCGTTTCCTTTGTAACTCAGACATCCAAGTGGCCAGTCACTCTGTTTGGGTCCACATACCGCAAGCAGAGGGAGTAGTAATAGCCACTTATTCATTTATTTTTCCACTCATTCTCCAGTCTATCCATCTTTTCTTCCACCTATCCCCTCATCTACCCTTTCATCTACCTGTCAATCCATCCATCTATCCATCCATCCATCCTTTAATAAGCTGTGCCTTCCCGTTCTCTAGGCTCTTGCAGACATTCTTTCCTTTTCCGTCCTAGTCTGATACCTGAGGCCCTCACCCTGCTGACTGGAGGAAACCTCAGCCCCACCTACATCTCACTGAAGCTTTGTGGGGAGTGTTTTCTCGGGGTGGCTGTTGCTGTCACCTCTTTCTGTGAGGTGCCGCTGTGGGCTTCTCCCCTCATCCTCCCCAGCTTGTCCTGACTTCTCCACCCTAACAGTTTGCTCCGAACCTGGACACAACACCTGTCTTACTCTCCAAGTCTCCCTGACATACAGTCGTCATAGGTAATGGATGGTATTGAGAACATTCTAAGGAAATTGTGCCCCACAGAGAGAAAACTTAAAATTTACCCTTCAGTATCAGTGTTCTCAGGCTTCCCAGACGGTGCTAGCAATGAAAAACTTGCCTGCCAATGCAGGAAATACCAAAGACACAGGTTCCATCCCTGGGTCAGGAAGATCCCTTGGAGGAGGAAATGGCATCCCACTCCAGTATTCTTGCCCAGAGAATCCAATGGACAGAGGAGCCTGGTGGGCTACAGTCCAGGGGGTCCTAAAGAGTGACACAACGGAAGTGACTTAGCGTGCACACATCAGTGTCCTCATGGCCCATCACAAGGAGGCCTGTCCCCGCCTGTCTCCCTGGTCCTGGGGGGGTGTTGCAGCTCCCCCTCAGCTCAGCATCTTCTCTCATCTCTTTTGTCTCTCTGGGTCCAAGACTACGACACCTGTCCATCTCACTCATCAGGAATAACAAACCAGAACCAAAGGAAAAACTGCCATTCTTTTAACATGAAAAGACAAAAAAGTCCAGATATAGGCCCTTGTCCCTAGGGCAGATGCTTAATGCTTATTCTGTAAAGAGGCTGACCCTGAATTTCCTTAATCTACACTTTTAGATGGGGCTTCCCCAGCGGTTCAGTGGTAAAGAATCCCCCTGCAACGCAGGAGATGTAGTTTGATCCCTGGGTCAGGAAGATCCCCTGGAGGAGGGCATGGCAACCCACTCCAGTATTCTTGCCTGGAGAATCCCCGGGGACTTCTGTCCATGGGGTCACAAAGAGTCGGACGCGGCTGAGGCAGCTAAGCACAGCACAGCACACTTAGATTAAGCCTGGGCCTTGTCTTTATGAAACCGAGAGACCAGTTAAACTCTTTTTTCTCTCAAGAAAAAGTGGCCAGGTTTCTCTAGATTATAAAACTCAAGTGGACCTTTCCTGCTTTTATCCTGGTACCCACCCCTACATCCTCTTATCCTCCAATCCATGTTCATTTTTTTCATTTGCCCAATAGATATTTATTGTGCACCTTCTAAGTTCCAGGCCTGAAGCTGAGTATGGAAGATACAACAGTGAATGAAGCACGCAGCCTGTGTCTTCACAGAGTACATACACAGGGTGGCTGGGAGAGGATATAGTAAATAAATATATAAGACGTACTTTCAGAAATAAGTGCTAGGAAGGGAAAGTGCCTCCAAGCAGACTCTCATCTAACTGGCTGTTTATTTCTTCACGTGTCTGTTTTTGCTCATTCATTGCTTCAGGCATCAATAAACATGGGCTTGATATTTGTCATTTATTTGGCACTAGGCCAGGTGTTGGAGACTTGAATACAAAAAAAGACCATGACCTTTCCCTTGAAGCAGGCACAGACTGATAAGTGAGGGAAACAGATAAACACCTTACAGTGATACCGAGGGGCTGGAACTAGAACAGAGATGCTCGTGGACCAGTAGGAGCCAGAGGAGGAAAAAAGCACCACTACAATCGGAGGCTGAGGGCAGGCTTCCTGGAGGAGGTATCATTTAATCAGGACTTGGCAGATGAGAATGAATTTGCCCAGGCAGAGACGAAGGTAAGGGTGTTGAGGGCAAGGGGGAGAAAAGGCAGTGAGATCCGGGGTTTTTCCTGCTATGGGGTGGAGCTGCCAGTGGCCAGAGAGAGTGCCTGGGGAAGAAACAGCCCTGGATGAGGCTGGGCTGTTTCCCGCGGAAGCTCCACAGGAGAAGAGCCTGAAAGCTGAGCTGAAAAGGGGCACAAAAGCGGGGCTGAGGCTGCGGAGGACACGGGGAGAGAGAAGAGGAGTGGGTTGGCTCTGTGGAGAGGGAAAGGAGCGATTCCAGAAGTATTTGAAGGCCCAGCCTTTGCACTCACTACCTGCTGGGGTGTGTTTGGCTTCTGCAGAGAAGCCTGTTGCTGCAGGGTAAATTCTCCCTGGTTGCCTGCACTTACCTCCCAGTGTGCTAATGAGAGCAGAACTTCAGGAGATGCCAGAGCCTGCTATTTTGTGTTTGTCGAGTGGAGCAGGGTTGGATGGAGGTGCTGCCAGTCAGAGACAAGGAGAGCGGGCTGGCGCTGGGACCCTGCTCTGCAGGGCGAGCCCCAGGCCTGGGGAAGGCAGGACTGGGGACAGCAGAGCCGGGAGCTCCATGTGGGAGAAGGGTGAATGCGCTGGACAGCAGGAGAGCAGGGAAGGGGGTGTTCTGAACGTGGCAAGTCGGCTCCCAGAATTCTTGGAGACACCCAGCGGGGCAGGTCATGTGGCTGGATGGTAGCGTGAAGCATTAACTTTTGCATTTTGACCCCAGGACCTTCCCTCTTCTGGCTGGCAGACATGAAAGAATGCTGGCTGGGTAATTTTTTTCCACCTGAGAAGAGATTAAAGCAAAGTAAAACAAAAACAAGTTTTCCCTGTGCCAGAAAAGGAAAACCTGGATCATACATGAGAGTGAAGTCCAGGTTGCTAAACAAAGAGGGTTAAAAATGCGATGTCTTAAAGAAGATGGAGGTTATTGCATCTTGGCCTCACCATCCTCAGGTGAGAGGGGAACTGGTGGGCCACAGTTTGGCTTCTCTAGGACTCTTGGGGATCCAGGTGCCCTCCGTCATCCCTAGAATAATAATCTCAGCTTCATGGTCAGTGTGGGTCACAGACACATCTGTGTTCCAGCTTGTGGGAGGGGGACAAGTACACTGGGACATTTCATGGTCCAGCAAATTTTCGCTTCTTTTTTGGTCTATCAAAAACAGTAAGAATAAACTCCCCTGCCCCAGTTCCAAGTCTAGGCCTTAAGAGGCATCATAAGTTTCCATCTGATCCTCTGGGAGCTTCTGACCTCAGCCATAAGAAAAACCTGCCCAAGGTGACTGCTCTCTCGGGAGCCTCGGTGTGGGAACAAGACATGTGGGGCAGACCTGAACTTAACCTAGGATTGGAAATGAAGCAGCTGCTTTGAGACCTGCGGATGTGTCAGAAATAAATACTCACACTTGTTTACCACTGAATTTTGGGGTGGTTTTATGCAGTATTACTTCAGCAAAAGCAGGTGATATGAAGTGTGGAATGAGGGCAAGCAATTTTCTTTTAAGTAAGCATGAGTGAAGTTTAGAAAATTAATATTAATCATATGATTATAGTTAGCTGCAAGGGAGGCTGAAAGATATAGACTGTTGTGGCACAATCTGATGCCCAGTTTAAAAGAAGAGCTATGGACATAAAATATGCTCATTAGTCAGTAGAGAAGTTCTAATTAAAGCCATGGAGTGATGCTGCTAAATTCTCACTAGAATGGCTGAAAGGGCTGATCATTCCGTGTGCTGACGAGGATGTAGAGCAACTGGAATTCTCAGACACCACCTGTGGGAATGTAAAATTACAACCACTTAGAAAAATGGCTTGGCAGTTACGTGGAAGGCTAAGCATACCTCTACCCTATGATCCAGACAATACACTTCTATATATTTACCCAGGTGAATGAAAACATATGTCTGTACAAAGACTTGCATGAATGTAGCAGCTTTATTTGTAATTGCCCCAGACTGGAAACAATTCAAGTTATCCATCAAGAAGTGAATGAATAAGCTGATTGTGGTCCATCCATGTGAAGGAATACTGCTTAGCAATAAAAAGGAATGAATTGTTGGTACATGTAATAACATAGATGAAAATCTCAAAGTAATTACGTTGAGTAAAAGAGGTTTGGGGAGAGAGTAAGAAGGACCTCTTCCCTGCCTGCATGGATCCCTGGGAGGCAAGAACTTTGCCGGAGTTTTCTGAGCCGGTGCTAGCAGAGTGGAGACGATGTGGCCACACCCGGGGAGAGGGTGGTGGTCAGGGGCTCAGAGCACCTGAGACAGCCTCTCTGTATCCCCCCTGTCCCAGTGCAACCAGAACAGTAAGATTTTTAGGAGCCCTTGAAAGGGTATCACCCAGACCCTCTAAAGAGTAGATGCTAGGATAAGAAGTGGTAACAAACTGCAACCTCCCTTCCCAGGGCCCCAGGCTCACCACCCTGGACTTTGACACTTGGGATCCTTGTCCAGGGTGGGAAGGGCAGGAGGAAGAAGATCTCCTTGCTTTGCACTTGTGTCAAGACTCTTAAGTGAGCACCTCTTCCTCAGAGGGGGACAGAAGAGGCTCACCTGGCCTGGGTCTTTTCTCCTTCCTTAGTGGGCAGAGCTTTCTGCCATATCCTTGATGCTGGGCTCAGCTGGGGCCTTGCTTTGGCCACAGATGTGGTAATAGGTACAATGCAAGTGGAGGTTTCACAAGCACTGTTCACTGGGGCATGCTTTCTTGTCACTTTTGTTCCTTCATCATCAGTAAGAACACATCCAGGTCAGCTGCTGGAGACTCTAGGAGACTGAAAGAGAAAACCACACTCATCACAGCCAGTCCCCGGCAGACCACTGACTGGCTGCAGATGGGTGAGTGAGCTTAGCCAAATCACCGGAGCCTGGTTCAGATCTTCAGAACTGTTCAGCAGACCCACAGACTCCTAAGAAAATAATCCACGGGTGGTGTTGCAGGCTACTACGTTTTGGGATTTGTTAACTACAATAGCCAACGGATACAGGGTCCACTACTCTGACCCACATATGAGCCTTATTTTGTCCACTCAGGTGGGGATACTATTTCCAGTGATGCTGTCTCCTTATCTTGGTCCCTTCCTGGTTCTGGAGACTTCTGGACAGCAGAGGTTTAGAGAAGGACTGGCCCCATGTATGTACCTCTCACATCCCTGAGGGGTATGTGGGGGTGGGGGTGGATGGGAGGGGACAGCTGGTTCAACAGGAGCCACTGCAGAGGAAGCCGAAGTCATGAAGAAGCAGGGAAGTGGCAAGGATGTGAATTCCACTCGGGGAAATGCACAACTTGATTACTACTCAACATTTGCAGTACCCAGATACTCTAATTAAGAGAAAAGGTCAATAGGTTAAATAAGTAACTTAATCAGAAAATTATGCAAAGTGCCACAAGTCAAACGTATTACATGGCTCTTGAGATCGATATGGTATGCAAATCGATCACCCGGGATCAGGACAGCACAATGATGGGAAGGGGGAGTCAACCCAGGAGGCTCAGGAGACTCAGCCTGAGTGGGGGAGCGTGGGAGCCTGGGAGCCTGGCACCCCGAAGTAGATCAGTGAGGGAGGTGTGGTCTCTCATCCATAGACCGGGGAGGGTGGTATGGCACAGAGCATAGGTCTGGGTGTCCACGCCCTGGGCTGGAGCCCAGCTCTGCCTCTGCTGAGCTGTGTGGCCTTGGGCAAGCCATGGAGCCACCCGAGCTTCATTGACAAAGCAAGGATGTTAATACTGGCTTCTCAAGATTGGAGAAGGATCAGTTATCAGCTCTGACCCTGGTGTGTGTGTGTGTGTGTGTGTTAGGGGTTTGTGGTCATGGGGCCAGTGAGGTTTCCTTCCTCTCTGCCACCTGTCTTTCTTCCTCCTAAGCCCTGCATACAGTCAGGACACTTAATCAGAGACCAGTCAGAGGCCTTTAAATGCATTTAGAACAGTTATCCTCAACTGGGGGTGATTCTTGGTGTATATCTGAGCAAGTTTTGTTAATATAACCCATAGGGGTGGGGGTGTGCTACTGACATCTAGGGGGTAGAAGCCAGGGGTGCTTCCTAAATACTCTGACATACAGGACAGCTGGTTATCCCGCCCCCAGCAAAGAATTATGCTTGTGCCCTGTCGCTCAGTTGTGTCCAATTCTTTGTGACCCTGTGGACTGCAGCCCACCAGGCTCCTCTGTCCATGAGACTGTCCAGGCAAGAATACTGGAGTGGGTTGCCATTTCCTCCTCCAGGGGATCTTCCCGACCCAGGGACTGAACCTGCGTTTCCTGTACTGCAGGCAAATTCTTTAAGGCTGAGCCACTGGGGAAGAACCAGCAAAGAATTATCCAGCCCCAAATGTTTGTAGTGCTGAAGTTGAGAAACCCTGACTTAGAAGAATTGAATAGCTGATGAGAGAGAGAATCAGCCAGAGCATAAAATGTGGCAAGAACCTTATGGAGTGATCCAGAACTGAGTGACGATAGCCTGTCAGGGTTCCAGGAACCTCTGGGGGTCCCCAACAGTCCTGGCCCTTCAGCGAATGTCCTGCAGGAGCCCCTGTCCTCGGCCTGTGAGCAGACAGACTCACATTCAACAGAGTTTGCAGGGAGCAGTCCTGTCAGCTTGGCTGCAGAGGGCCTGGTCTCGAGACAGCTCTTCCTGGCCTGGAGACGTCAGGCCTGGCCTGGCCCTGGTGGGGGGAGGCGGCCGTGGGGAGACTGCCCTGGCCTGGCATTCTCTTGCAGCCTGAAGGAATGTGGCAGAAATGGACCCTTATTTGGTCTTGTTTTTATCCCCCAGGAGTGTTAAAGTGGCCTGGCTTTTCCCAGGCTTTCCCACTGCTCCAGGGAGGGAAGTGGGACCTTGGGGACGGTCCCACGCCTGGTGTGGAGAGAAGAGACCCAGCCCCCACCTGGGGTACAGAGCAGGAGGCCTGTGCTACTGCTGGGGCCTGGGAAAAGCAAGGGCCCGATCTTTGCCTTGGGAGCCTCCTGTTGACCCCTGGGCCCCCTGTGGAGTGCTCTCCCAGGGGAAGAGGTGGGGACCCAGCTGGGTCCTTGAGGGGAAGGGGCTGGCGGAGATCTGTTCAGGGCTCGTGGGGGCCGAAGGCAGGAGATATGCTTGGTGGAGAGGACCAGGGCAGTGAGGACAACTTTTCCTTCCAAGGGACCCTCAGTGTCTTGAGTTTCCTCCCACCGATCTGGAGTGCCCCAGCCTCTGAGGTCAGAGGGTGTCACTAAAGACTAACTCATGCCATAGGGCTCAGGTCTGGGGAAAAGGGCAGGGGGTGGTACAGGGCTATCAGGCATCTTCCTCCTCCCCTTCCTCATGACGTATGCAGTCTTCTCAGGCCTGGAAGCTTCCCTTTCTTAGGTCTCAAGTCACAGGCAGTTGGAACTGACCCAGAGTCCTCCCCAGCGGTTGGGGAAGTAAGGCCCATAAATGGTTAGGGTCTTGTCCAAGGCCAGAGTGTGGGTCAGCGGCAGGACCCAAAACGAAGCCTAGGTCTGCTGACTTACCCAGTACCGGCATGTGGCAACCTCACAGATGCCTCTGCTCACTCTTGCTTCACCTGTCTCATGAAAAGTGGTCTTCCAAAAACGACATTGTATGTAGCCATCAACTACACTGTAACAAATTACTCCAAAATATGGCAGCTTAAAACAAGAAACATTTGTTATCACGAAGTTCCTGGGGGTTAGGAAACTGGGTGCATCTTAGTTGGGATTCAAGTCTCAAGCTCTCTGGTACAGACAGGATTAGGGTGCCAGCTAGGGCTGCAATCTTCTCGAGGCTCAACTGGGGAGGATCTGTGTCCTAGCTCACGCACATGGATGTTGACAAAGTTCAGGGTCTCGCAGACTATCGGCCAGAGACACCAGTTCCTTGACAAGATGAGGGCTCCCAGCATGGTGCCCGGCTTCCTTCAGGGGGTGGTTGGAGAGAGGCCAGGGCAGGCCAGCAGGCAGAAGTAGCATCTTTTTGTAACCTCATTTACGAGTGACTTCCCACCATGCTGACCATATTCTATTCAACAGACTTAAGTCACAAGGCCCAACCCACCCTTGGAGTGGGGAATCACAGGTGTAGACCTAGGAGGTGGGGATTACTGGGAGCTGTTTGAGAGCTGGCTTCCCACATAGTCAGTCGGCAAAGAAGGTCTAGCGAGGTCCATGGCTTCTCCTCTCACTTAATAGTTCATTTGCTTTCAAACTCTTGGGGAAATCCCAATACATATGACAATTTAAATGGAGCTGGAGGAGGGGTGGGATCCTCTTCTCCCCTCCAGACAGGAATCTCAGCCTAGATGAAACCCAAGTTTCTTTGCACTTGTACAGCCTAGATTTTTATACCCATCCAATGGAGGCTTCCCTGATGGCTCAAGCAGTAAAGAATCCACCTGCCATTGCAGGAGACATGGGAGATGCTTCCCTGGGTTAGGAAGAGCCCCAGGAGAAGGAAATGACAACTCACTCCAGTATACAAGAATACTCCAGTATTCTTGCCTGGAAAATCTCATGGACAGAGGAATCTGACAGGCTACAATCCATAGGGTCAAATAGAGTCTGACATGACTGAGCATGCACACATCTGATGGAGGCAAAAGTATTTGGCCGCAGGTCAGAAATGTCAGGTCCTTGGCCAGGTCTTAAGGAATTCAGGCAAGTCACTCGGTTCACAGATGAACTTACCTGTAAAAGGTGGAACTTGGATGGGGATTTCTGGTGGAACATTCTCCTGAATTGAAATCTCCCACGCTGGGGACAGAAATCTCCCACGTTCTTGCCTTCCCTCTGCCCTTTATAGACTCATAACTGGAAGATGCCAGTGCATCTGAGAGGGGTGGTTGCATTCCTGGGGTGGTGTATTCCAGGGGTGGCGGGGAAAGGTGGGTGGGGGGAGCTGGTAGAGAAAGGTCAGGACACTGGCCTGGGCCTTAGCAGTTTGGCATCTGCCCAGGCAACCACCCTAACTTAGCAGTGGCCCTGAACTCCCTGGAGGTGGAAGGGAGGGCCCCAGACAGAGAAAAGCAGGAAGGCTCCTGGGGAAGGTCCTACAGAGATCAGTGCTGTCCAAAATGCACCCCTACCCTGCCACCTCCGCCAGGATCCACATCCCAGATTTGCCTCTTCATCTCAGCCTGGCTTCCTATGTTTGCCTGGGAGGTGTTACCTGCTCCTCATCCACACCTGCTGGCCCTTCACCTTGCTGCTTCCAGTCCAGCCTCATGGGCCGGAGTCAGAGTGTCCACAGGGTCTGGAGGACAGCAGAGTCTTTCTCCTAGGAGCTGAGAGGGTATGGACCTGGGTTCCCGCATCTAGGCAGGAAGGTGCTGCTGGCCTTAGCGCAGGGAGGAGGCGGCAAAAACCCCTGCCTGCGTCTCAAACTCATTTCTAATTCACTTTCCTTCTGAAGTGGTTTTGAGGAAGTGCGATATCTGAAAAGGCAGCTAATGCAGGCCCTGTAAATAGTGCATCTGCGGCTGTAATGGAGGGAGAGAGAGAGAGAGCAAAAGATGGATTAAGTGCCCACCGTGGGCCTGGAAAAAAAACCCTTTTGATCTCTCCCTACTGCACAATGCCCTGTTACCTTGTTAGCTTGCATCAGCCAGAGAGAGGATGTTTCTTATTGTGATTGCTGCAAATTGGCACCTATTTCCCAGAGAGTAGCTTTCTCCTGAATTAAGCAGAGCACCCGGCTCCATCCCGGGTGATAAGGACCTCCTATTAGGGGGTAATGTCAGCAGGGAGCCGCCTCCAGTCTGCCTGCCTGCCTCAGGGACTCCTGGCTGGCCGCAGTCTCTTAGCTTAGCCTCGCAGGCCAGGGCAGCTGGGGGCCCCTCCACTGAGGCTCATCTTTCTCATCCTGGGGGTGGGTTCATTGCTCCTGATGGATCCTTCTGATGGCTGCAGGGGGCCCACAGAACTGCTTGGGACATGTGGTGCTGATCACTGAACTCATCGTCTTTCCCTCCAACATAAGCATCCTAGATTCTCCACTTATTTAATTAATAAATCCATTCGATGAATATTTATTGAGCACATGCTATGTTCCAGATGCTCTGATGGTGCTGGCGACACAGCAGTGAACGAGACAGAGTCCTGCCCTCACCAGGCGTGCAGAGTAAAGTACCACCATCTTCCATTGGCCATCCCAAACCCAGAGTCGCCTGAGACTCCTTCCTCTTCCAAAGCGTCCACATCCACTCAACTCAGTCCCTAAGTCTCCCCCTGTGAACCCCTCCGTTTGTACTGGAAGGTACAAGAATTGATCTGTGTGCTTCTCTCTCACCAGCTGGGACCAAACCCCAGCATCTCTCACTTGAACTCCTGGATTACCCACTTGTGTTAGTCTCCTACTCGTTGCTGTAACAAACTACCAAAAGCTTGGCGGCTTGAAACAACACACACTTGTTGTCTTGTCATTGTTCAGTCACTAAGTCAAGTCCAATTCTGACTCTTTGTGATGCTTCCCTGTCCTTCACTACCTCCCAGAGTTGGCTCAGACTCATTCCCCTGAGTCAGTGATGCCATCCAACCATCTCATCCTCTCTTGCCCTGTTCTCCTCCTGCCTTCAAATCATTCCCAGCATCAAGGTTCTTCACATCAGGTGGCCAAAGTATTGAAGCTTCAGTTTCAGCATCAGTCCTTCCAATGAACATTCAGGGTTGATTTCCTTAAGGGTTGACAGGTTTGATTTCCTTGGTGTCCAAGGGACTCTCTAGAGTCTTTTCCAACACCACAATGAAAGCATCAATTCTGTGGTGCTCAACCTTCTGTATGGTCCAACTCTCACATCTGTACATGATGCTTGGAAAAACCCTGGCTTTGACTGTCCAGACCTTTGTTGGCAAAGTGATGTCTCTGCTTTTTAATATGCTGTCTAGGTTTGTCTTAGCTTTTCTTCCAAGGAGCAAGCATCCTTTAGTTTCACGGCTTTGTTATCTTACAGTTCTATAATTCAGAAGTCTGACACAGATCTCACTGGGCTGGATCAAGTTATCAGCAGGGATGTGTTACTCTCTGGAGCTTCTGGGGTGAGTTTCCCGGTCTTTTCCAGCTACCAGCAACTGCCTGCATTTCTTAGTCCTGCTGGACTGCAGAAGCTGGTTGGCAGGAGCCTGACTTCCAGTCTCTACTGCTCTCTACCCAGCCTCCCAGTCCAGGCCATGAACACAGTTAGGATCCCAGTGAATATTTACTGAATTGGTGAATAATGAATTTACCATGTATTACTGTGTGAGAAAAAGAGCAGGATGCAGACAAATATGTGTTCTCTTAAGAAAGAAGTCCTATACATGGGTACAGCTGTGTGCATGTTTATGAAAATAGAAAAGCTCAGGAAGGACCACATTTATTGCAGTGGTGACCTCTGGGGAGAGAACTGAGTGGGAACAGACAGGAGAATGACTTCTCTGTCTTACTTCATGCATTTCTCATTAAAAAACATTTAAAAAAAAATTTTTGGTTAAAAGCATACATAGCCATTTTTAAGCACTTCCCTGGTAGCTCAAATGGTAAAGACTCTGCCTGCGATGCAGGAGACCCAGGTTCAATCCCTGGGTCAGGAAGATCCCTTGGAGAAGGAAACGGCAACCCACTCTAGTATTCTTGCCCGGAAAATTCCGTAGACAGAGGAGCCTAGCAGGATACAGTCCATGGGGTCACAAAGAGTCGGACACAACTGAGTGACGCACTTTCACTTTCAACCATTTTTAAATGGAAAAAAAATTAAAACAAGACCAAACAACTGTCTTCTAATTGAATATGATCAAATGTCACAGAAACTGAACAATATATTTTAAATAAAAGCATGCCTCCTAAGCACATCCCCAGAGGTGTCCTTTGTGTCCACTCAGACCCTTAATGCTGCTCACGTGGTCCTGCGATGGCTGCAAAGGACCCTGCCGGGGCTTCACGTGGGCCCTGAGGGTGGGTCTCCTGTCAGAGACTACTGCACCTCCCTCCTGTATCACAGCTGTGGTACTTCCTCACCTGGAGGACCAGTGTGAGCCCCTGGGCCAGGTGGGGTGTGTGTGTGTGTGTGTGTGTGTGTGTGTGTAGGGGATGGTGGGTCTGGGGTCTGGCTTAACTCTGCAGCCTCCTCCTCACACCCCACTTGCAGGAACCCAGAGCCACCATCCTCCGACATTTCTCTTTTCTAGGCCTTAGTACCTGCCGGGCTTTTCACAGGGGTGGCTCTTCCCTGCCATATTTACCTGCCGAATGTCTATGCATCTTTTGATACCTGGCACCCCTCTGGAAGTTTCCACTCTGCCCTTCCTGACTCTTCTCTCTCCCCCAGCAGAACCGGCCCCTCCTTTCTCTGGGCAGCTGCTGGAGAGATGGTGTGAAGTGGTTTGGGCAAAGTCTCTGGCTCCACACTGCCTGCTTCTAAACCCCAGCACCACTGCCTACTCACTGCAACTTTGAGTGACTTCAACGCTGAGGCTCGGTGGCCGCACTCGAGACTTGAATGATGACACCCACTGGTAAGGTGGCTGTGCCCTTTAAATGGGGTGACCTATTTGAAGCTTACTGCTCAGAAGAGCCCAGTACTTGGAAGGGGCTCCAAGCCAGGTAGACCTCTGGCCCCTGGGGTTCGGTGGGTAGTCGGGGCTCACTGTCTTGAAGGGCCAGGAGAGCTCTTAGGAGGAAGCATATCTGAACTGAGTTCTAAAGGCCAAGGAGATTGT
The DNA here is from genome assembly GCF_019320065.1 of Cervus canadensis. Taxonomy (NCBI): domain Eukaryota; kingdom Metazoa; phylum Chordata; class Mammalia; order Artiodactyla; family Cervidae; genus Cervus; species Cervus canadensis. The sequence continues at coordinate 33,379,609 of NC_057396.1, forward strand.
TCCAGCCAGTGGGTGGGACCAGGAGCATCAACCACGTGCCGTGGGTGTCCAGAAAAGCAGGGTCACAGAAGAGGAGACAAGCCCAGTGGCCTAGAAAACCAGAGGCCCGGGTGTCGGCCCAGTTCCCCGCTGGAGGGACGTGAGGATTGACAGCCTTTGTGCCGCTTCAGTCCAAGCTGTTTGGGGTTTGGCGTGAACACACAATAGTGCCTGAAGAGGTGGCTGCTTTTTTCCCCTGGAGCTCTCAGATGTCATGAAATTGGTCTGAATAATTTTTTCCTCTCAAATTGTTCAAAACATTCTGTTTCTGGCCTGAGCGTTCAGGTTTCCCATTGCCTCATGGAAAGGGTCCTGGGGCAGATTTGGAGGTCTTGGGAAGCACAGTGAATCGGGGCACCCTGTCCATGTGCTCTGCTTCTCTGCCAAGCCAGAACCCCCCCAGAGGCCAGAGTGGAGGCTGACTGGTGGGCACTAATGGGCTGAGCGCTGCGGCCCCATGGCCCGGGCGGTGGCCAGTGCCTGTGGGCAGCCTGGGCTGCAGGCCCAGCACAGACCAGCAGGAGCTGCCGGGAGTCCAGCCAACTGAAGCCTGATACCTGGCTCTTGGCTCCATGGGTAGCTGCCCAAGAAGGTGGGAAGGAGGCGTGGGCCTTCTAGGGCGGCCCGGCCTGGGGGCGGCTCTGTGGCTCTATTTACATTGGCTTCAGTGGAGCAAGAGTGAGGAGCTGCTGATAGCATCTCAGGGCTCGTGCAGCCTCCAGAGAGATAGGGCTTGTACTTCTCCAGCATGGGTGGGCTCACTCACACACATGCGCAGACACACACACACACACACACGCACACACATGCACATGCACACACACACACAGTGCCGTTTGTCCATGAGCCTCCTTGAAACTCACATGTGGACATTCTAAATCAGGAGGAGACATTAAGGGAAGTGGTGTGTGGGGGGAGTGGGGTCCTGGCCAAGGGAGGCAGTGAGTGTCTCAGACTCTGACACTTGGGGAGGGACGCAGAGATGTGGATGCTGCAAGACGAGAAGCTTTGGCAGGCCAGAGCACTCTGATTATAGAAAAGTCCTTTCGTACTGCCTGCCAGCTAGTGTCTACTTCCCATAGCCCTGGGGTCTCAGGACCCTCCTCTCTGCCACCCCGTGTTGGCCAGATGTCTTGCCTTGCACAGCAGAGCCCGGGGGTCTCAGGACTCTCCTCTCTGCCACCCCATGATGGCCAGCCATCTTGCCTTGCACAGCTGCAGGGACCCCATCCGCCCCGAGCGCTCTGGGACTCCTGTGCCTGGGGTTCAGGAGCTGTCCTTAGGGGTGCACTGTGAGCGCGCCCCCTGGGGGCTGTGGGACAAGGCAGGCAGCACTGAGAGACCCTCAGACCCTTGAAAGGCTCTGTGGGGAAGTGGGTGTCGGCCTCCTCTGGACCCGTGGAAACTGGAGCTTCTGAGTCATCCTGCAGATGCAACTCAGAAATTTGTTTTATTGTTTCTTGTGGAGGGGGCGGGGTGGGGGTGGGGAGAGTCTACTCTGCTGATGCTGATAATCAGCGTCACAAGGTCTCCATGGGGTGACATGGCCCATAGCGGCGGCTCACAGCAGTTACTGTCCCTTCTTGAGAACCTCCTGCCTTCCTGTCCCTCCTCGGACCACACACATAGACTTTTTTTTTTTAATTTATTTTTTTAATTGGAGGTAAATTGCTTTACGGGCTTCCCTTGTGGCTCATCTGGTAAAGAATCTGCCTGCAATGCAGGAGACTTGGGTTCAATCCCTGGGTTGGGAAGATCCCCTGGAGAAGGAAAAGGCTACCCATTCCAGTATTCTGGTCTACAGAATTCCATGAACTGTGTAGTCCATGGGGTCACAAAGAGTCGGACAGGACTGAGTGACTTTCACTTTCACTAAACTGCTTTACAATGTTGTGTTGATTTCTGCTGTACAACAACGTGAATCAATCATAATTATATGTATATCCCTATCCCTCTTAAGCCTCCCTCGCCTTCCTCCATCCCACCCCTCTAGGTCGTCACAGAGCACTGGGTTAGGCTCCCTGGGTTATATAGCAGCTTCCCACTAGCTAGCTATTTACACATGGTCATGGATACATGTCAATGCTACACTTCGATTCGTCCCAGCCTCTCCTTCCCCTGCTATGTCCGCAAGTCCATTCTCTATATCTGCGTCTCCGTTCCTTCCCTGCAAACAGGTTCAGAGTGAAATAACACACAGGCTTCCAATTCAGGCTTGGCTTCCATCTTGCAAACACAGGAACCAGCTCTGGCTTATTTGGGTAAAATGGAGATGTATTAAAGGCTGTTGGGAAATTTGCAGAATCTGGGCCAGAGCTCCTGACCTGGAGGCCCCCACCCCAAGCCAGGAACAACACCCAGATAGCTTCTCAGAACTAACTGGTCTGGGAAAGACCCACGGCCGTCACTGCAGGGTGCTGCCTCTGCCCCCGGCATTGTGTCACGGCCAGCGCCTGGTACTTAATGTCCCAGAATTTCAGCCCAGCTCCCCTAGAAGCTGGGTGCGGTGTTCCCGCACCCTTACTGGAACGGGCTCCAGGCATCATCTGCTTTGTTGCATCATTTTCTTTCAATTCAAAGGTTCAAAGTTTGCTGTGGATGAGTCCGGTCAACAGAGTGAGGTCACGGGCTTGAACTCTGGCTGCAGGGAGGATGGGAAAGTGGAGGTGGGGTGGGGAGGATCTGACTTCCACATGAAGGTAGTCTCTGACCTGGACTCAGAGTGGGAAATTCCACCAACACACAGATGTGTTCAAAGGTGGCAAATGACTACTGCAGAGATGTGTGGAGCCCAGCTCAAAAGAGCAGCAGTTTTTTCTTTCTTGTCTCTGTCTTTTTTTCTCTCCCAAGAGCGGGAACAGTAAGCCTGTGATACACAGATGCCTCAGCCTTCCCTCATTTCTACACAGCTCTTCTGCCAAAACCTGCAGTCTGGTGGTGTCCCAACCTCTTTACCCCGGAAGCTGCTCCTGTCCCTGGGGAAGATGTTTGGTCCCAGCACCCATCCGGCAGCTCAGGGGTGGCCACGGGGTCTGTCTGATGTGCCCCCAGAGCAGCTGAGTTGCAGCTGGCTCCCTCCCCAGATGACACCTACAGCACGCGCACCTGGCCTGGGTGAACATTCATCTCTCCTGAGGACAGCTTCATCTGATCCTCCATGGAGAAGGGCTATGCACCCTGTTAGCTTGCCTCTGACCACTGTGCAGCGCCCTGAGTCCAGGGTGGACCCTTCCCTCACTGGCTCACGTAAGGAGAGTTGGTTTTCTGGCTTAGCGTGAGTGGCTCTGGGTCTGGCGGCATGGCTGGGGTTGTAGGGAATGGGGGTATGGCATGGGGCATGTCTGGGGACCTGGCATGGAACTGAACACATCAGAACATACACCCCTCCAGAAACCCCCAGTGACATAATCTTTCCCCTCAGTTATTTCACTGTTCCACCACACAAACTAATGTGTTGTTTTTTAAAACAACGTATTAGTGTATTTTAAATTTCAGAACAGTAATGTCCTTGTTGTTTTTCTATTGTAAAAGTAATGCACACTTTATAAAAATTCAAGCCATATATAAATCTGTAAGCTAGAAATTGGAGAGAACTAGAAACTTTTTATATGGAACGTAGAGATAACCATTATTAAAAGTTTTCTTTTTTAATCTACATATATAAATATATGTAGAGCTAAGGCTGAAATGAGTGTGTGAATGGAAACAGATCCCAATATGGTATTGATTTTAAAAAGTCAGTTGACAGGAGACTCTGCCTGGCTTCACATTGGAAGCAAAGGGAACTAGGAAGGCTGTCTATTGGATACTCAGCCTCAGGCTGACTGGTCAGGCCCAGTACTGAAGCTGGGCCTGAGCAGTGATTGTGTTTTTAGCAGTTATTCCTGGGATCTCATAGCCAGAAGGACCGGGATCATGTCCACGGTCACCCCCTATGGAAGGAGGTGTAGTGGGGAGAGGGTACCCGGGCTCTGAGGGGTCTGGCCTGGGTCCCCCTGGCCTGCCTTTTCCCCTGACCAGACTGCCTGGGGGTGCGGGGAGCTGCTCCTCCCTGGGGATCCAGAGGAGGAAATGGCTGGGCCTGCTGACCTCCCAGACCCTGTGGTCCCCTGGGGCATTCATAGCTCCAGAAGCCAGCCTGGGATGTTTCACGGGGCCCTGGGGCAGGACAGAAGCAGATGAGTAGCAACCGCTCACTGGTTAGCACCCAGCTTTGCACTCAGCAGTCACCGAACATCTGCAGAATGAATGAATGACTGAAGGGTACACATCCCCTTGGGGGGATAATCTTCATCAGCTCTAATTGTATTTCTGAGTCTCAGGGCATCTCCCCAACCTGTCCCATTTCAGGAGGTCAAGCAATTCCTAGGAAACCGCAATCCTAGCCTCACAGAACTCAGGCCTTCTGAGGAGGCTGGCCCTGCTGAGGTCACCTATCCTGTCCCCTCCTAGGCAGGCCTCTGACCTGTGACTGCAGTTTTCTGAGAGACTTTTCGAGACCCAGCTTCCCACGGGGATGTGACTACTTGCCCAGTGCAGAGGGAGGCTACTCTGTGCACGTGTGCGAACAGGCCAGCGACTTGGAGTTGGCAAGGCTCTGCCCTGGGGACCTCTCCTCTTCATAATTCAGGGCTGTCGTGGGCTAGGGTGAAGGGTGTCTTTCACAGTCTTGGGGTCTGAGGTGGATCCCCAAGATTTCCCACTTGTTGGGGGAGGGTCTTCAGGTCCCCTGCCCATGCCCCTGGTCCCCCTCCCCTGGTCTCACTCAGTAGGGCTCTTTCTCTGCCTCTCCTCCTCCCCCGCATCTCCTTCCCCTCCCCATGGTTCCCAGAACTAGGACCCAGGCCGCCAGCTGCAGCCCGTCCAGGTTTCCTATCGGATTATGAAGCTTAACATTTTTGTGAAGGAAGAAGAAAGCCGTCCCTCTGGGAAGCGATAAGAACATTCCATCCTCCTCTGGCTCCAGGGAGCCTGGGAAACAATCACCAAAGGGAGAGAGACTCCCCAGGGACAGGCTCTCCTGTGCGGGCAGGGCCGCCCTCTGCCGGCTCCCCTCCCCTTCCGCCCTGTGTCCTCCTCACTCAGGGTCCCTGGCCAGGCCGTGGGCCTGAGGGGGTGGGCAGGCCTGGGGCCCCTAGACCCAGGTGCCCAGACCTAGTGGGCTTCTTCTCAGCCCGGAGCTGCCCCTGGGGACCTTGGGCACCAGCTCTCTTGAGGGCAAGCTGTACAATCTGGGAGGAAGGAAGCTTCCACTAAGAGGAGCCCCAGAAGAGACCGCCATGGTGGGGGTTGGTTAGCAGTGGGCGGACCCGCCCCCCCACCTGTGGTGACCTAGAGCCCATGAAGCGAGATGCTGAGTCAGTCTCTTGAAGGTCTGGGGGCCTGCAGAAGGCCCTATGGTTGGCATACCGATGAGGAATGGGAACTTTGTCCAATCAGCGCTCCTTCTGCCCACTATCATCTCCCTCTGTCCCTCCCTCTCCCTTTCAGGGACAGCATTCACCAAAGCCCACTGGGACCCAGGCGCTATAGGAGAGACAAGGCTCAGTGGCACCTCCTCTTCATTCCTTCCTCGAGGATGACCTGCCATTGCTTCGGCGCCTTTGCACTTCTCTTTCCTCAGCTTCTCTTCCTTCAGAATCCCTACCCCTTCACTAATATGAAATCTTTTAACGTTGTCTTCTCAACGAGGCCTCCTTTGCCTTCTTGTCTCAAATGGCAAATTGCTGTCACCCACAAGAATTCCTCTCCCCCTTCTCTCAGCATTCGCTACTATATAATATACATTTTACTTCTCGATTATACTTTTTGTCAGTCTCTTCCGCCTAAAACTGAAGTTCCCAGAAGGCAGGAATTATCACCCGCCTCCCTTGCTTCAGTGGCTAGAAGAAAGTCTGGGAGTCTGAAGGGTACACTGTATGGATCAGTGACGTGGCAGGAACCAAGGGGGGCCCTGCACCAAATGCAGGGGGAAGCATGGGGAGTGGGCTTTGAAGAGAATGTAATGAAGGGACTATTTATAAACCTTTATCAACCGTGTACATGGTTAACGGGAACAAACAAGGGTGTGAAGTGCCCAGCGCTAGCCACAGCGGGGTCCTCCCCAGCCCCACATGGGAGAACAGCTGCCAGACAGACCAGGGCCCTCACCCCAGTGCCGCCCAGTCAGACAGGGGTCTCTGGAAGCCAAAGAACAAGGGTACCTGGATCATACAGTCCAGGTCAGGCCCCTGGGACCCTGGGTAGGGTAGAGCCTGGACCTGGAAGAACACCTGAGAAGATCTGCATACAATAAATATGTGTGGAACACATGAATGGCTGCCCTTAAGAAACCCACATATTGGTGGAGAAGACACGCTTATCCTTTTACTCATTGCCCTCATTCATAGAAGGCAGAACTGTTGAGCACTGGCTGGGTGTTTGGATCCATCAGAGAACAGCTCAGAGACCATCCCAGCCCCCCTGAAACCCACCCCTGGGAAGGGCTTGCTGGAAAGAGGGACACAGAGGGTGGGTACCCACATATCTTCCCTGTCCACAGTTCATGGCCTGTGTACCTGGGTCAGGGTGCATTGGACCCAGTGCAGGACGGGGCAGGTAAGAAACCCTCGGGGAACCTGTTAAGTCAGGCCCGATTGGGTGGAGGCACTGGGTGTGGGGAGACATCATTTGTCATTTGTTTTTTCTAAACCCTGGGGATTTGAAGTTGGGTGAAGAGGAGGTCACCAAGGAGGGCAGTCTAACCCTGCAGTCACTCACGCCAGGGCCACTCCCTGTGCCAGGGCTCCCCCCGGCACCTGACCTCCCTTAATCTCGGTGACTGACGGCCCTGTGAAGTCGTTATTCTGCCCAGTTGACTGTGGAGGGAACGGAAGCACAGAGCGGTTAAGTAACTTGCTCAAGCTGCCACAGCCACTGAGTGGTGTGCCGTTGGCATTTGAACCCTGGTAATTAGTGTCTGGAGGCCACACTGCCGGCCTTTATGCAGAAATCTTTTTTTGGCTATCCATTTAAAAAAAAATTAACTTATTTATTTTAATTGGAGGCTAATTACTTTGCAATATTGTAGTGGTTTTTGCCATACATTGACACGAATCAGCCATGTGTGTACATGTGTTCCCCACCTTAAACCCCCCTCCCACCTCCCTCCCCATCCCAATGCAGAGATCTTTGATGGGAGGTCCATTTTGGGGGAGAGTGGCAGTCCTCTGAAGGTCTGGGGACACTCGTGGTGACTCACCATGAGTCTCTCCAGACCTTCTCCATCTGGGGAAGGGAGGAGCCTTGTCAGAGATGAGGGTAAGCTTCAGGCCAGGTGTTCCTTGAGGCCAGGTGAAGGCAGGGCTGACAGGGGTCCCTGGTTCTGGAAGCCAGCCTCACCTTCATCTGCACTGCCACCTTCTCTCTTTCTCTCACACCTGTTCTGCGGTGGCTCCTCCCTGGCCACCCAGCCTGCGGTCCCACCCTTGCTCCGAGCATTCTCCATCCCAAGTTTCCAGAACTCCAACACTGTCATGTCACGCCCTCCACTCCTGACCTTCAGCAGCTCTTTTGGTACCAGGATAAAATGTCCAACTTTCCCCCCTAGGCCTGGAAGGCTCTGCGTGACCTTCCCTGGGCACCTCACCAGCTTTTTTCTGGCCATTTCCTCCTTGACCTCTTCATTCCAGCCCCCTAGTCTTCTTGCTGGTTCTAGAACACACCATGTCATTCTGGTCTGGGGACCATTCCACTTACTGGGTCCCTTGGGGGTACTGTTTTCTCAGAATACCTCACTCCATCAGGCACTTCAGTTCCAAAGGCCTTTCCTGAAATGCATGTGTCTCCCCTCACTCAGACCCTTTTCATTCCTTTATCGGAGGGATTATTTGTTTTCTTTCTGGACTTTATCACTGTCTGAAATGATCTTTTTTATTATATTTATTTCGTGTCTTCCTTCCCCCATTAGAATAAAAGCCCCATGAGAGAAGGAAATGTGTGTTTTGGTTAGTGTTGTATCCTCAGGGCCTAGAACACTGTCTAGTGTACAATACATGCTAAACAAATAATTCTTGAATCAGAACTTGCTCTGCTATTTCTCACCATGGGGCCTTCAGACACACAAATCCTTCTGCCACCTTCTTCATGCAGTTTAACTCCAGTGAACTTTAGTTCTGAGCTCAAAGCCCACTTCTTCAGGGAGCCTTCTCCAACTTCCCTGCCATGCCAGCCATGCCCCCACACCCTGCACATTTGCTCTCTCAGAGCCCTGGACTTCCGTGGTTGCGCCTCGTTCTTGCTCCTTACTAGGTCAACTGTCTCTCAGCGCTAGAGAGTAAGGTCCACAAGGTCAGGGGCTGTGCTGTTTTGTTTACTTCTGAATCTTTGGTGCTTCACACTGAGCCTGGCCCACAACAATAGCTGCTCCAGGGTTATATGTTCAATCATTGAGGGGACAGCTGGGGCCCTCAGGTGGCCATCAGAGTGAGGGCACAGGTCTCTTCCAGTCACTTCTAACTTGAAAAGTCTAGAAAAGCCTGCCAGGAATTTTCATATATGTGATCTCAATCTTTTCAACACATCCATAAATAGGTATTGTGATCTTCCTTTATAGACAGAGACAGAGGCTTGGCGAGGTTAAGGAAACTCCCCAAGATTACCCATCTGAGAGTCGCAGAGCTGAGACTCAAACCCAGGCCTCCTGAATTGAGAGCTTTTCCCAGGGGTCTCTGGGAGAGAGTAAGCTGCAAGGCAGATTCCGGGCAAGGTTGGAGGTATCCCCTCTCCCCCAGGTTCTTCCCTTCCCTTATAGCCTGTATTAGATTTCTGATACTGTGTAACAGATTATCCCAAAACTTAGTGGCAAATATTATCTCACTGTGTCTGTAGGTCAGGAATTTGGGTGCAGATTAACTGGGTCCTTTGCTTCTGGGTCTCTCATGAGCTGCCATCCAGGTGCTGCCTGGCACTGCAATGAGTCATCTGAAGGCTCATTTGGGGAAGGATCCGCTCCAAGCTCATCTGTGTGGCTGCTGGCAGGATTGCATTCTTGCTGCCTCTTGGCTGAAGACGGTTCCCTGTGTTTTGTTGCAGGGGCCTCTCCAACATGGCAGCCCAGTTCATCAAAGCAAGCAAACCAGAGAGGCTAGAGTGCTGAAGAAATGGAAGCCAGTGTTAATAATGAAATCCTGGAACAGTGTCCCAGCACAGTCTGCCCTACTCTGTCGTGAGGAGCATGTACCTAGGTCCAGCCACACCCACAGGAGGGGATTACAGGAGGGTATAAATGCCAGGGGCAGGGGTCGCTGGGAGCCGTGCCAGAAGCTGCCACCACACAGCCTGTTCTCTTTCGGCTGCTCTCAGATCACGAATTCCTGCAGGGCAGCTGACATCATGTTCACGAGCACCCGTGGGATGCTGCGTGCCTTCCTTCATTTATTGTCTCACTCATTTGACAGACATTTGCTCCCTACCTACTGTGTGCAAAATCTTGATTGCTGGAGTGACAAAACTGAATAAGGCTCATTTCCTGCCTTGAAAGAGACAGATGTGTAAAGAAATAAGTGAGGTTTAGTGTCTGCTACATGGAGACTCCTGAAAAGAATAGGGCTAATGCTCTTTTAGCACTGACTGTGTACAAGCATCAGTCTAAACACTTTATAAGTATTGTCTCTTAATGCTCACAGCAACCTGTGAGGTAGCTACTATTATTATCACTCCATTTTGTAGAAAAAGAAACCGAAGTACAAAAAAAAAGGGGGTGAATGTAGCTGGCAAGGCAGGGCTAGGGTTCCACCTGGGCAGTTTGGCCCCTGAGTCCATACACTGAGCCGTGTGTCATCTTGTCTCGTGCAAGATGGGCTCCACGAGCAGTCCTTTTAAAGGAACGACAGGTGTTGGGGACCATCCTTGGGACCAGTTCTTTCTTGTTCTTCAAGAGCAATATGCAGACAGATCCTTTTCCATGGGCCTTGATGAAGCTGCCTGCTGGCATATCTGGGGTGGGAAGAATGACTAGGAAGACCACTCGGCAAGCTGGGGAAGAGAGTTGTTTTGGTTTAAAAGATTGACATTTTAATAAACTGCTCTTAATTAACAGCACTTTGAAATTCTGAGTGGCGTGCTCTCCATCTTAAAACAGGCGGTCGGGTGGCTTCTTAGAGAACGCGATGCTTGTGGGTGATCTCCCTTTTTGAAACAAACCCAGACCCTCCAGTCACAATTTATTTTTCATTCCAAAAATGATCTTTACTGCAAATGTTGCTTTGGTTCGAGTGAATTAGAAATCCTTATTACACAGGCAGGCACTTCAAACAGTGCCCGGCTCACCGCGCCGGCTGTGGCATCAAAGACTCGGCTGGAATCTCTGATTACCACCCAGGCTGTGGGCCACTTGGGAGCAGGCGGCATCTGAAACGGGGCTCCGGCTGCGGGAGTGGCGGGCTCGGGGAGCCCAAAAGCCAGGCAGCCTCCATGCCAGGCTTGGTGCCTCCAAGTTCAGGGGCTTGGAGGGGTTGCTGTGGGCAGAAGGGACGGAGAATGGCATAGTTGCCCTTGACCGAGCACCGACTGATGTCCCGGATGCCTGCTAGGAACTTTTTCATGCATTTGTGCTGTGCTAATTTGCTTCAGTCATGTTGGACTCTTTGCGACCCTATGGACCATAGCTGCCAAGCTCCTCTCTCCATAGGATTCTCAAGGCAAGAATACTGGAGGTGGTTGCCATGCTCTCCTCCAGGGGATCTTCCTGACCCAGGGCAGGTTCTTTAACCCTAGTGCCACCTGGGAAGCCCTTTTCACTCATTATCTCACTTAAAATTTAAAATTTCTGATGGCCACCTACTGTAATTGTTGTGAGGGTTTAAGAGAGCTTGAGAAACAATACTCCTCTTTATCTCACTTATTGTGAACCAACTGAGAAATAAGACAAAAGAGTGATGCAAATGAGAGATCAATATCAAGCTTCCCACTGATACCATACTTCAGTTCAGTTCAGTTCAGTCGCTCAGTCGTACCACACTTACTACTGATACTAACTATCCTGCTTACTACCAATATTTTAAGCTGGTATCGCAGAAGGTGCCTGGTATTTGCAGGCAAGCTGGGTTTGTAATTCTGAAGCTCACAGTTATCTAGTTCCTTCCCCATAAACACGCATGCTATGCTGGGACAGGTCGCATGGGGGGCGGGGGTGGGGGTGGGAGTGGTGGAGTGGAGCACTGATCTCTAAATTGTTAAGAGAAGAGAGAAAACGCAAGCTGCCTCCTCAGGTAGAGAGATGCTGAGGGAGCTTGGCCAAATTCACCAGAGAATTCCTTCTCACTTTTTAAGATCAGGTGAGGGAGGGAACTGTGGACCTCTCCACAAGCAAGGAGACATCACACCTCCACCACCCAGGCCCTTGGGATTATTTTCTTTGTTCTACAGGTAGAGAGGGCTTCCTTGGTGGCTCAGTTGATAAAGAATCTGCCTGCAATGCAGGAAACCTGGGTTCGCTTCCTGGGTTGGGAAGATCCCCTGGAGAAGGGAATGACTGTCCACTCCAGTATTCTGGCCTGGAGAATTCCATGGACTGTATAGTCCATGGCGTTGCAAACAGTCGGGACACGACTGAGCGACTTTCACTTCACAGGTAGAGAAGGAGCTTCATGGCTCCCCAGTGGGTAGGAGGTGAGGCTGAGATTCACGCTGCTTCGTCTGTTGGCCCTATTCTATCTTCCCTTCTTGACTTTGAGATCCTCACTTTCAGGGTTGTGTCCTATGAATTGTGTCCTTAGGAGCTGACACAGGGTCCAGCTCAAGGGAGGCTTCAGACAATGTCTTTGAAGTGAACAAAACAGATTCATCCTTTCATTCAGCAACATGTTTTGTCTCTACTAGGTGTTGATCTCACTATTGGTGGCATTAAGCTGGTGGAGTGGGGAATGGCGGCCCCCTGCCCCAAAAGATACATACTAGCCTCTGGAAACTGTGAATGTGATCTTATTTGGAAAAAGGATCTTTGCAGATGTCATTAAGGATCTTGAGATGATATCATCCCTGATGATGACCTGAAAAGTGAAACTGTTAGTCACTTAGTCATGTCCCCATGGACACGTAGCTACCCCATGGACTGTAGCCCGTCAGGCTCCTCTGACCATGAAATTTTCTAGGCAATAGAGTCAGTTGCCATTCCCTTTTCCAGGGGATCTTTCCGACCCAGGGACCAAACCCAGGTCTCCAGCATTGCAGGCAGATTCTTCACCATCTGAGCCATTAGAGAAGTCCATGATGACTTGGGTGGGCCCTAAATCCAGTGACAACTGCCCTTGTAAGACACAGAGGAAGCAGCAGGAGAAAAGAAGGCATATGAAGAAGAGGCAGAGACTGGAGAGATGTGGCCACAAGCTAAGGGACACCTGGACCCACCATTGGCCAGAAAAGGCGAGGAGTGATCCTCTCTTAGAGGCTTTGGAGGGAGCAGGGCCCAGCTGGCACTTTGATTTTGGACATCTGGTCTCCAAAACCATGAGGGGATAACTTTCTGTTGTTCTAAGCTCTCTAGTAGATGGTAACAGAGTGCCATCTGGGCAGCCCTAGGAAATGGCCACACTGGCACTGGGGGCAGAGAGATGGCTTGGCCCCTCCCCCTCACTCCCGATATGGGACAGCTGGCCATCTCACTGGGGCCTAGATCAGAACCACTTTTCTCTGGAGGTGCTGTCTCCCCAGGCTCAGGCATGGGGGCAGGAAGCCTCTCAGCAACCTGGATGTCATTGTTCACAGCATGTTGCTGAATCACATAAAAGTAAGAGAAAATGAGCATGACCCTCAGACCAAACCATGGAGACATGGCGGCTAGAGTGTCTGATTAAAGACCGGTGATTTTTCTCCGCAACTGGCGTAATTCCCCGTGTTGTGATCTCTTGGTGTCCAAAAGGGAACATCAGAGAATTGCCAACTGTTTTTGAAGGGTTTTCAGGAGCCACCAGCATTCCTCAGCATCATTCTAACCAAGGAGATATTCAGTTGCTGTCCAGCTGCCTCAGAGTCAGAGCAGACAGGACACCTCCTGGGGTACCTCTTTTGAAAGTGCTTCTCTGCAGGGGACACACACCTGCCTGCCCCCATACATACTTTCACTCTCATTTCACAGATGGAGAAATTGAGTCTTGGCAACTTCCTAGGGTCACATGCATTGCTGTTGTTTAGTTGCTCAGTTGTGTCCAACTCTTTGCGACGCTATGGACTGTAGCCCACCAGGCTCCTCTGTCCTTGGGGTTCTCCAGGCAAGAATACTGGAGCTGGTTGCCATTTCCTTCTCCAGGGGATCTACCCGACCCAGGGATGAAACCCGAGTGCCCTGCATTGCAGGCAGATTCTTTACAGCTGAGACACCAGGGAAACCCAGGATCACATGTATAGTATGTGCTCAACTCAGTCTTTTGAGAGATTAGGGAACCTCAACTCCCTGCCTTGGCTGTGAGAGGAATCAAGCGTAGGACACTAGTGTATGTGGTTGTCACTACAAACACTGCTCAGGAGCCCCATTGTTGATGAACAAGCCCTGTTGTAATTACTCACCCAGGGCTTAGCTGTGGTCCCTAGAAAACCAGGTAGGTTAACCAAGGTGTGGTTACACCTCTCTACACCTCTATAGATGTATACTTTTGGGGTGGAATTTTGATCAGAACATTTCCTGAGTTTTGGTCTCCTGGGTCCACTCGCAAAGAAGCGTTCTGCCTGATGTGGATGATGCATCTAAAACCTCTTGGCTCTTTCAAGGTAACCTTGGACATACTACATATCAATACACTTCAGAATACAAATGTAATTAGTTAGGGGTATTGGGAACATAAGGATTGTATTTAAGCTTGAATTCTGGCTGGCGAATCTCCCTCCTTCCAGCTGGGGTGTTGGGTTTGCTACACACAAAGAAAAGGAACGATGGCTACTTCATTGTGAGCTGGGCCATGCCTGATGCCCCCCTGCAGAGGCCTGGTGAGGTAGGGGTGGGGCATTGGTGCAACCTCCCTCCAGCTGAGCTCACACCTGAACCTCGTCACTGGCCAGGCACCCCATCTAAGTGTGGGGGTCTGACAGAAGAGTGCTACGTGGAGGAGTCCTCCTCAAGCTGTTACCCTTCTGCAACGAAGTGAGCATCGTATGGAGAATGTAAATCAACACCCTGCTTTCTTCATCAAGACAGCCTTGCTGGGAAAAACGTCAGGCGAGCGAAACGGTGCGCTTGGTGACACTGTGCTTACGTTGGGTCGCAGGTCCTAATCTCCTTGCCGACCAGTGTAAACCAGTTCAGAGACTGACACTGGTCCAAGGACCACATGTTAGCAGCCCTGCTGTAGCACATGCAAGAAACGCAGAGAGAAGAGTTGCAGGGCCTGCCATCAAGAGAGGCAGTCATGGGTTCCCCAACCAACTCTGCCAAGAAACCACAGGAAGCGGGGACGGGGTTGCAGGGGGTAGGGGGGGCCCATGTGCGTCAGGTCTCTCCAGGGAGTGATCCTGCTGATCAGGAAACACAGCCCATCTAGCAGATTAGAAGATGTCCCATTGGCAACAGGGAGTGAGGAAAAGGCTGGCTGGAGGGTTGGAGAGAGGGATGTAGGCTTTCCCTTCCTCCACAAATATTTCTTTCATTTGTGCAATAAAGCCTTAGCAACAACAGCAAATGAATTTCTGGCAATAGTACTGTCACACTTACATGTTCTTACTTTTTACAGCTCTTGATAAATTTAACAGTGGAAGGCCTGTAGTCATCTTCCAGCCTTCCTGGAAAATGTGAAGATTTGTTTCCAGGGCCATGGGACACAGATTTCTGGATTGGCAAGGTCCCTGTGAGGGCTGAGATGCACAAACTTACTTAAACCAATTCTTTCACTGGTCAGAACCTTACTATTAATTGACCAGAGGCCTGGGGACCCAAGAGGCCAGAGAGAGGCCTGGGCTGGAGGTGGGCAGGGTACGAGGTGGGGAGGCAGGGAGCTCCCCCTGCCACTGACCAGAGTGGTCAGACTTTAAGGGGTTGGGGTGCATGAGCTTGTGTCCTGAGAACATACAGTGATACTCTTGGGGTCTGAGGTCCTATTATACCGACAGGCCCTGCTGTGAGGTGGCCAAGAGCGAGAAGACAGAGAGGTCCTGGGGTTGCCTTGCGCTCTCACCTGTTTGCACGCGCGAGCTGGTCTTGAAAGGGTCCCAGAGAGGATGCAAGTTGCCAACTGGCTGAGGAATGAGCCTGAGTGCTCAAGGAAGCCTCAGAGGGAGGTGGCCGGGACTGGGCTCTGCCCGGCAGCGCTTGGCTGCCCAAGGAGCTCAGTTAAACAGATTCTAATTCAGCACTTACCTCCCGGGTGCCTCTTTTGTGATGGGCTCTGCGGGGGACACAGAGCTGAGTGGCGCACACCGCCTAAAGCCATACTAATGAGAGCTAATACGGAGTGTTTACCACATGCAGCGCTTCTGCCCCAAGCAGGATGCTCATTACCTAGTTTAAGTCTCGGGGCACTCCTCAGAGGAGGTGCTGTATTATCCCCTTTGGATAATTCTGGAAACTGTCAGTTTCAACAGCTGAGACTTGGTGACCTGCCTGAGGTCCCCAGCTGGTGAGGATGGACCTGGGATTTGACCTCTATGGTCAGGCTCTAGATCAGTGGTTTTGATCTTGGTGGCCCCTTTTTGTCACCTGGAGAGCTTTTAAAACATAACCATTTCTAGATCTCTCCCTAAACCAATAAATTCAGACTCTCTGAGTGTGAGATCGGGCATTGATGTTTAATAACTTCACCCCCGGGCTGTACGTCTTTTGCCAGGATTGAAAACAGTGTTTCCAGAGCCTGTAGATTTAACCACTGTGAGGCCCTGCCCCGGCCGCGCCCATCTCTGTGCATCATGAGGACCCCTGAGCTTTTGCTTTTTCCCACTGGACCATGATGGCCCCAGACAGTGACTTGCACAGAGGTCTCTGATACAGGGAGGCCCATCACAGTGTCATAAGAGAGGTCCCCTTCCAGTAGGGAAGAATCAGTAACAGCTTCATGTTGAAGGCAAGAGATTTTGGAGAAGGGTCCGAGGTTGAAAAAGATGCTGGGAACTTAACAATGGCCTCAAGCTTTGTTTATTCATATGAACTCAATTCCCTAGGTACTGGGGAGCCATGGAGGGTTTTTGAGCATGGTAGTGACCCCATCAGAAAACCATCTACTTGCTGAAGCCCCTGCAGTTCTTGCTATACCCTCTTGCTCCAGGGGGAAGCTGGGAAATGGAATTGGCTGAGAAATTTTTTGGAAAAATTAGTGTGTAAATCACATACCAGGAAAAACCATCCTCTTGTTTCTGCCCACTTCCCTGTCCACACTAGTAATGCCAGTCTCCCAGCCACACTCCTCCTGGCCTCTGTCCCCATAGTTTATTCTGCCTGAAACTCCCTTTCCTGTTTATAGGCCATGTAAATACATTTACATTTATACTTCAAAACCTGCTCCCCAAGTTTAGGAACCCTCCCAGGATAGACTTAACCCTTTCCTCCTCAGCCCTCCTAGACCATGGACATAGTTCAAGGGGCCATGCAAGTTACCTAACCATTGTAATTGTCCACCTATCTGGGTCCCCGCTAGACTGTGAGCGCCTTACTCGGAGTACTCAGTCTGTAATAGGTGCTAAAATCCCGATTAGGTCGAATTTATCTCCAAGGACAGGAGTTTTGAAAAAGCAGAATTTTAGGAAACACCCCAAAACCTCATCTGTAAACTCCTCTTGGAACATCTCTTTCCTCCCTGTCTGCCACACTCAGCAATTTTCCTTATTATCCTCACTGCCTGGGACGAAAGGATTGATTTAGAAGGTTTCTTTTGAAAGACAGAAGGATTACCTTTGATTTTGGTATCAATAGCTTCCTGACAGCCACACACCACTGAGCCCAGTCTAGCTTGTCAGATTAGCTTTACCAGGTCCTGGGAAAAAAGTGACATAGATGTGATGAGTCGTTTTATTGTTTTGTTTGTTTAATTGAAGTATAGTTGGTTTATGATGTATCATTTTCTGCTGTAGAGCAAAGTGAATCAGCTATATGTATACGTACATCCCCTCTTTTTGGATTTCCTTCCTGTTTAGGTCGCCGCAGAGCACTGAGTCGAGTTTTCTGAGTTATGCAATCATTTCTCATTATCTATTTAATACACAGTGTCAATTAGTGTGTATGTGTCAATCCTAATCTTCCAATTCATCCCACCCCACCCGCCTTCCCCTCCGTGTCCACATGTTTACATCTGTGTCTGTCTTTCTGTTTTGCAAGTGAGATCACCTGCGCCATTTTTCTAGATTCTGCAAACATGCATTAATACACTATATTCGCTTTCCTGACTGACTTCCCGCTGTGTGGCGGTCTCTAGGTCCATCCACGTCTTAACCAATGACTCAGTAAGTTTTGAAGGGAGGGGAGAGGGCTAGGCCAGGGTGCAGATGGATGGGGGTGCTTGTCACTGCAGCCGGTGGAGCCTCGTGGGTGGGTTTATGGGGCTGCCAAATGGCCAGAGGGAGGCCATCGACTGTCTGAGTGTAGATGAATAGAGGAGAGACGGGGGCTTTAGGACGAACAAGAGCCCTCCGGCAGAAAGGGGAGGGGAGCCTTGGGGACTCATGAGCTAGCATTGTTCAAATAGGTCGGGACCTTAATGCAGTATAGAGTGTGTGCCCCTAAGCACGTGTACAAGTGAGAGCAACCAGCTCTCCCCCACAGGCTCTGAGCAGACCCAGGCTCCCAGGGCCAGCCAAAGAAGGGATTACTTTCTGGTTTAGTAGATTAAATGCTGAGGTTTCTGTGAATTAAACCCCAAAGCAGCTTTGGAATGTTTTCACTATCTCCACTGAGAAAATGAGATCTTTTTCATCTGGTAACACAGGGATAATAATACCCAGATCCCTGGGCTAGAGTGAGGATTAAATGAGATCCTGTACGTCAAAGCCCCGGCCTGTGCCTGGGACACAGCGAGGCCCCAGTAAATGGTGCTTCTCAAGTGAACCAGGACTCCGGGCGCTGGCTAGAGGCAGGCCTGAAACGAGAGCTTTATTCCTTAAAGCAGCAGCAGTGCCTGCCCTTTTCCTTGGTGTCTTGCAGCTTTTGAGCTTCATGGTTCTGGGGCAGCTCAGGCTCAGGGCCAAACGTGGGTTCCTTCCCAGTCTGTCTGCATCCTGGTGTAAGACCTGCAGCAAGTTCTGTAATGTCTCTGAGCCCCAGTTGCCTCGTAACAATATGACTTATCTTCTGGGGTTGTTGAAGGATTTGATGATCTCATCTGCCCCTTACTCAGCTCCCAGCCTCCACCCTCGACCCCCTCCAGACTGTTCTCCAAAGAGTGGCCAGATAAACCCTATAAAACTGAAATTGGAACTTGTTTTCTTGAGCACACATCTCAGTGTTTAGGATAAAATCTGAAGTCCCCACCGTGGACTGGCAGGCCCTATGCAATCTGCCATCTGCCTCCTTGCATCCCCAGTTAGGGTCTGCTCCTGCACGTGGCCAGCAGCAACCTTCCTCCCTCTCCCTAAACAGAGCAGGCTCCTGCCCCATGGAACCTGTGCTTGTGTTCCCTCTGCCTGCATGCCTTGCCCGTATGCGTGCATGCTAAGTTGCATCCGTTGTGTTTGATTCTTTGAGACCCTTTGGACTATAGCCCAAAGGCTATATTCTCTATATATTCAAGGTCATTTCACTCCATCGCTAACAATTCTGAATGCTCACCATGGTGTAGGAATGATTTTTCACAGGCGCTTCTGTATTCACGGGATTCTCCAGGCAAGAAGACTGGAATGGGTTGCCATTTCCTCCTCCAGGAGATCTTCCCGACCCGGGGATCAAACCCACATCTATTATGCCTCCTGCATTGGCAGGCAGGTTCTTTACCACTAGCGCCACCTGGGAAGCCCTCAGAAAACAGAGCGAAGCTTGTCTCCACCGTTGATTAAACTCGGCTGAAATCTCTCTGTCACCTCCTGCTAGAGACAACTCCTAATTCTCTCTCTTAAGCAGCATTTTGAGGCTTTCTCAATTCCCCTGTGTGCATGTGCATGTGTGTGTGCAAATCCCCTGTGACTCAGTCAGTCACATCCGAGTCTTTGTGACCCCATGGACTGTAGCCCACTAGGCTCCTCTGTCCATGAATTTTCCAGGCAAGAATATCGGAATGGGTTGCCATTTCCTTCTCAGGGGATCTTTCTGACTTAGGGACTGAATGCGCATCTCCTGCATTGCAGGCAGTTTCTTTATAACTGCATCATCTGGGAAGCCCCCTCAATTCCCTTACCCTGATGTATTTTCCCCAAGTCACTGAGCATCGGCTGACACTATCATGTACATTTATCTGTTGTTGTCTCCCTTGTTAGAATGTAAGCTTCAGGAGAGCAGAGACTTTGTTGAGCTCACTGCTGTAGGCCCAGCAAGAAATAACTCTTTGCTCAATATCAGTTTCATGAAGGAATAGATGAATGAGTCAGCGCCTGTGAAAGATCATTCCTACCCCACGGTGAGCATTCAGAATTGTTAGCGATGGAGTGAAATGACCTGGAGTGTCTAACCCTAAGACCCAGTTCTTGCTGACTGTCAACTTACTGTGCAACCTCAATCAATTAACTTACCTCCTTTGGAACCCTGGGCAAGAGAGGATGCCCGCTCCTGTCTTAGCTGATAGGGATCGGGGGTCGTGGAAGGGTCAAGTTGATAAGGAGACAGTTTGCCAAGCAAAGGAAGCCCAGGAATAATAAAGTGGAGGCCATTTTCTTTAAAAAAAAAGCCAGTGTCTCTGATTTTTCAATATGCTGCCAGCTGGGCCATGTCAGATGGTTATGTGAAAGGGAAAATGCCTTTGACTGAAACGGTGATGTTTTACCCAGGCCACTTGGTTCTGCTTTCAAATAATTTCTTCAGGGCTCCCAAGTGCCTCCTCTTTCTTACTCATTAGCAGTCTACAGAACTTAAAGGGAGACTCTAATTAGGGAGAACTTTCATATCATTTACTAGGGGAAGATTGAGGGAGGGGGCTGCCTTATGGGCCAGAGAGAACCTTCTGAATCTGCAGAAAGGCCCTTTGGCTCCAGGCCTCTGACTTGACCTCAGGAACTAAAATGAAAGCCACAGGTCAGGAGGATGCATCTGCCATTTGGAGTAAGCAATTGTTATTGTAAAAATACATACATTCTGAAAAAGTACACAGGTCTGGGACATCTGGGGTGCCTGGGGATGGGTCTAACTCTGGCTTGTCAAAGAAGTGCAATTATTGACTCTGCTGTTAATGAGGAATGTGGAGTTTACAGGCTCAGGGCAAAGGAAAGGCGATGAGGACAGCCTGAACTGGCAGAGAAGATTCCAGGGACTGTGCTGCCGAATCCTAGCTCTGAGACTCCATCAGGAAGCGGGCAGGCCCTCTCCCAGTTCCGCTGGAAATTGGTGGAGGTGAAAAATGTTTAGATTCTTGTGCTGATATTAGCTCAGTGTGTGTCAGCAGTGGTGGAAGGTTGCCTGGAGGGCTGATGTCTTGGGGTCCTACCAATGTAGGTAGAGTGTGCTGAATCAGGGAGATGATAGTCCTGCCATCCTCCATATTGATCATCTCCAAAGATATCAGGGTGTTTGCCTGTGGTCCCCAAATTGATAAGGAACATAGACATAACTGGTTAAGCAACAGAACTAAAAAGGTAGCGGAATCTTTGTGACAAGGACATCTGTTAGCCAAGTAGCTATGAGCGTGACCTTGGAATTAAAGGGATCTAAGTGGGAATCCTGGTTCTATATTGCTGATTGTGTGGCCTTGAGCAGAAATTTTCCTCTTTGTGAGCCTTATCTTCTTCCTTATCTGTTAAAGAGAATGATCGTGTGTTCTATCTCATAGGAGTTTTTCAAGGGTCAATTTGACTAAAATTACATAAAATGTTTAGCATGTAGCATGCACTCAACAAATAGCAACAGTTATGATTATGCTTACTCTGAGAGAAGGCAGGCATCCTTGAAGTATTAAGCACAAGAATTCTGGAAGGGATTCTCATCTGGGAAGGCAATGTGCTAAATGGCCCGGGAGCTTTGGGTAGGGCCAGGGAGGCGAGTCCTGGTGTTCTGGGGCAGCAGCTCTCTCCGGCAGCTCTGCTTCCCCTCCCTGCCCTTCTGCCTCTGCCAGGGTGCTGCTCATGTGATGCTTGTGGGTGATGTTTGTCCTGTGGCTGGGGAGGCAATGGCTGTTCTTAGATGTGGTCCCTGAAAGCCTTCCTAGAATCCTTTTCACTATGTTGGGCCAGGATGTGGGAAGCAGTGGCTCAGAGGGTGTTTAGGAAAACTTGGATGATGCCAACCCTGAATAAGATCACCTGGGGGCTGACGACTTCAATCCCAGATGCAAAGGACTCTGGGTTTTAATCTTTCCCATGTCTCATTTGGTCTGATTTTGACCACCAGCCTGGCTGAGGCAGCTCTACCTGGGGCCACTGGGATCTTAAAAGAGGTGTGCTCCTGGGACCCACCTGCAGCTGTTAGCATGAGACCGACCCTAGAGAGGAAATGGGCTTTGGTTTCAGCTAAAGCAGTGATGGGAATGCGATAGGTCAGGTCTTGCAGGTCTGAAACCCCTGAGTGATCATCCTATTCTTGCATGGGCACTACCCCCATGGCATTCCATGTGGAGTTGGCGTCAGCAGCCCCAGGTTAACATATCCTGGTTTGGCACCACCCACGTCATTCACAATCACCTGGGTCCTAGGCCCAGGGATCAGTGATGGAAGGTGGTCAGGAAAGGGGCCTCTGTGTCTGGTATCAGACTCGTATTATCTCATCCTTTATGACAGACCTATTCTCATCTCCATTTGACTGGTGAAGAAAATGCAGCTCAGAAAAGTTAAGCAAACTGCCCAAGGTGACACAGGTAGGGAATGATGAAACAGATTTTTGCGCCTGAGTCTGTGACTTCAAGGTCTGTACTCCATCCATTGAGACTTGTTTTAAAGGAGACTGGTGATGGGGAGAGGGAGAGAGGGGACTTCCCTGGTGGCTCAGATGGTAAAGAATCTGCCTGTGATGCAGAAGACCCAGGTTCGATCCCTGGCTTGGGAAGATCCCATGGAGAAGGAAATGGCAACCCACTTCAGTATTCTTGCCTGGATGATTACATCCATGGGGTGGCGACTAACACTTTCACTTTGTGATTTCAAGGTCTGTGCTCCCTCCATCGAGACTTGTTTTAAAGGAGACTGGTAATGGGGAGAGGGAGAGAGGGTGAACATCTGCCCCAGGGTCATAGTTTGAGAAGAAGGACAGGAGAGCCCCCTTGAGAATGAGAACTGAGGTCAGTGAGTGAGTGTCTGGGATGGTTCCTGCCCAGCCCCTCCCTAAGTAAAGGGTGGTAAGGAAGACAGGGCCTGGCTTCCTTTTAAAGGAGGCCCCTCTGGGGAGTCAGCTGTGGGAAGAGCGTGCGGAGGGGCAGAGTGGCCACCTCCTACCATCGTGCTGGTTCTGCTGTGGTGAGAAAGCCCCCGATTGTTTGGCTGTGGCAGCACAGACGGGACAGACTGGGAGCTGGGGGGAGACATTGTCACCCGCTCTCCCCTGACTTTGTCTGTGGCCTTCCGCCTGCCACTCACACCACCTCCACGGGTCTGTCTAGTTCTGATGTTCTACGCCAGGGCCCCCCTAAACTTGAGAGTGCCTGAAAGTCATCTGGGGGGCTTGTTAAAACTTAAGTTCTGTTTCATGGAGCTCCCAGAAGAGGCTGGTGCTGTCACCCAGGGACCACACTCTGACTAACCCATTCTCGTCCTCTGGACTCTGAGGCCCACTGTGTAGACAGCACCAGAATCGAGGTATTTTTTCCCCCTGTGTAGACCCCGAGTGTTAATAGATGAACTTGTGCCAAATGACATGTCTCTCTGGCCTCTCAAAGCTTCTTTCAGGACGTCTTCCCTGATCTGCTTCTATCGTCAGCTCCTTTAGGTGCAAAGTGGTTAGGAATATGAACCCTGGAGCCAGATGTTTTGGGTTCAAGTCTTAACTCTGCCTGTGTGACCTTGAGCAAGTTACTTAACTTCTCTGAGCCTTGGTTTCACCATCTGTAAGCTGCAGATGATGGCGATACTGATCTCGCAGAGTAGAGGATTAAAGCAGTGATCATTGGTAAAGCTCTCAGAGTGAGCCCGTTATAGCCGTTCCCTCTTCTTCATTATTTTTGCCATCATCACCATCCCTTTCCTCCCAGCCTCCCTCCAGCCCTCGCTTGTTCCTCTCTGGGCCCCAGTGCCCAGCACAAAGAATTTTCTCAGAACTCAAGTGGGGTGTCCTGAGGCCAGGCAGAGCAGGACTGCTGCTCACAGGATACAGATTTATGGCCCAGAGTCCAACGTTAGGGCCGACTGAGGGATTCTACTGGGATTACAGGCTCCTTTCAGCAGGGTCAACCTTTTCTCATCTTATCTGGGAGCTGACAGAAAACAGAGGGTGACCCAGTTCAAGCCTCACCCTGCTCTGGGGGCTATGACCAAACCCTTTGTGATCTGTACATTATGCCTGTCTCCTGGGTTTTGCTCTAGGGGTAACCCTCTCCCATAAACCAAGCCTGGGGAGGCTGGGGGAACCCATGAGCGTGGGTGGGGTGTGCTTCCACGCTGTCAGACACGACACGGAACTAGGTCTGTTTCACCCCTGCCTCCCCTGCCTTCTCGTCAAATGCTGGGGATGCCATACTCTGCCGGGGGGCTGGAGGGGTCCATGCCACACTCTGACAGAACGCAGTCCCCTCTTCAGATCCCTGGCTAAAGAGAAAAATGCAAGCACAGAAAACAAAAGCCCCACTGCCCAGCATAAAATACTACTTCCTAATCCCAAGTGTGGCCAAGTACGCTGTTAAGATATTTAGAAGGCTCCTGAATTATTTCCACTTGAAAAATGTTTTTATGTCTCCCATTCTGTTCACTTGATTGGCTAAGGTGTAATTGCTCTCCTGGCCCAGACTTTGCTTCCCCACCGATGGGGACCCCGCTTCTGCATCTTGATATTAAGAACAGATACTGAGAGCTGAATGGGGCATTGTTTCCTGGCCAGATCAGTAGCTGCTGCCTGCATTTAGCGAGCAAGCGGTCCAAGACTGGCAGCCCAACCTAGACCACGCTGTGGCTTGCTTTGATTACTTGGTTCCATCCCGCTCCAATCAGGAATGGATCACACGTGTCCAGGTTTGCATTTGCTCTTCCTCCCCCACGTGTTTTCCACAGTTGCAGCTTAAAGTTTGGGGTTGGAACCCTACTTTGGTTTCCGTGTGTTCAGGGGATTGGGCTGGAGTGACAAGGGATGTCCCCTGGTTGTCCCTTCTCCCCAACCCGCCCCCACCCACCCCCCACCATTGACTCAAAGCAGAGGCTTGGAATTTAAGCATCTTCTGCTGATACGTTCGTTCCCTGACTTGTGACCAGAAAATGTTCTAGAAACATCCCTCCGATTAAGAACAATGAGGAATGCCCATTCTTTCCCCAGCAGGCAGTAATCACTTGAAATTTGGCACTTTCACATTTTAACCAGATAGGTCTAAATATGGAATCACAGCATCTCATTTTAAAAGGATTTGGGAACACGATCTACTGGTTGCTTAAAAACTCTTGACTGCAAGTCTTTATTATCCTGCCCGTATCCCCCCCCTTCCTCCCTCTGCTCATCGTGACGTTTGGTCATAAATGCCAAGAACCCAAATAGAAGCCTTTGAGCGGTGGGACCCAGCTAAAGAACAATGGCAGGATGTTGGCTCGCAGAGTGTCAGCATTTGCCAAATAAGTTTATCCTTTATTTATTATTTTCACTGTGGCTTAAAACATGCAGTCCTCAAAGCCAAGTCTCTAAACTGAAACGTATGTCAGGCCTGCTTCTGCTCACGACGAACTCGGGGACTTTCCCCTTCGCTCCTCGCCAGTGAGTGGGACCAAAGAGAGTATGTTTTAAATTTACGGAGAGATCTACTGCTTTGGGCTCAGTTTTTGTACTTTTAAAAAGCAATCAATAACGGCCAGTTTGTAATAAGAAAAATTTATGAACTGACAGGCAAAATGTAATTACGGAGGGGATTCCTTGCAAGAAAAAAGAGGTGATGTTAACAGACATCCCGACAATCTGTTTGCACTCATTTTCATTCATATAAATGATGAAGTGCTTCTGGGTGGAAGCAGCGTTCTCCAAAAGGCTTCCCGGGAGCCTGGAAATGTCGCTGCCAAAGTTTTCGCTAACGAAGGGCAATGAGTTGTATTAACTTCTCATTGTTATCCGTGATGTGGATTTTTCACAGTGTTGTTTTTATGACTAGAACTGTTAGCCAGCAGTAATTTCTACACCTCGTCTTGTTGGTCCCTGAGGAGACCCAGCATGTATGGGAGTTTCTGGAAACTGAGGTGGTGTTGCAGGCACCTCAGGAGGCTTCGGTTCCTTCCACCCATCACTCTGTCTCTCTCTGGCCACTTTCTTCTTTCAGTCTTGGCTGCTGGGGACCTGGAATTTCCTGTCTGTGAAAGGTGTCCTTCAAGAGGGGGAGTGGAGGTTCCTGGGTGCCCCAGGAAGTTGCCCCCAAACTACCTGACGCTGATGAGGATGGAGCATAGGGCCTTTATATATCCTAAGACTTGGGC
Source organism: Cervus canadensis (assembly GCF_019320065.1). Taxonomy (NCBI): domain Eukaryota; kingdom Metazoa; phylum Chordata; class Mammalia; order Artiodactyla; family Cervidae; genus Cervus; species Cervus canadensis. The sequence continues at coordinate 33,405,259 of NC_057396.1, forward strand.
TTCCCTGCTGGCTCAGTGGTAGAGAATCCACAGGCAAGGCAGGAGATGTAGGAGAGGCAGGTTTGATCCCTGGGTTGGGAAAATCGCCTGGAGGAGGGCATGGCAATCCACTCCAGTATTCTTACTTGGAGAATCCCATGGACAGAGGAGCCTGGCGGGCTAAAGTTCATAGGGTCACACAGAGTCAGACACGACTGAGATGACTTAGCGCACACACATGCATATCACAAATATTAACAAATGCTTGAAAAATAGTAATGACATCTGACACCCACATGTCACTTTCAAATCATAAAGTACTTTAGATACCAATGTCCATGTTGACCTTCCCAGCAATCTGCAGGGACATTTATTATTGTACTCATTCTACAGATTAGGAAATTCAGGTTCAGAGACATTACTTGACTTGCCCATAGTCACCTAGCTTATTAATACTGAAATCAGAGCTTGGACCCACATTTCTCTGTCTCCTAAGCACGTGGTCTTCTGAACATGGCAGAAGTAGAAAGGTCAGTTCTTTTAGGAAAATCGAGGAATAGAATAGACAGTCTTGCTACAGAAATATGATTTGGTGACATTGTACTTAAATTGGTTGACTTTTACGGGGAGACCAAGGTTTCCCAAAAAGTGAGAACTGTTTTACCACTTTGCATCTGCAGGCTATGTTGATTTTCCAAGTGTGTCCATATCTTGACTTTCTGTCATTTGCTTTCGGTCACCACAGCCCTGTGGAGGGGGGCAGGGAGACATCTCTATTCCCACTCTGCGGAGGAGAGCAAAACTATGAGGCTGGGGGACCTGCCCGGGTCAGAGAGGGCACCCCCAGGAAGCTGGAAGCTCCTGATCACATCACCACAGCTCACTGATGTACAAGAGGGGCATTTTCTTGCTTTTACAGAAAAGAAAACCTTAGTATGCTTTACCTTTTTTTTTCCCTTTCATGTTAACCTCTCAGTTGAAAGTTGAATCACAAATGGAGTTGAGATCCTGGAGTGAGTTGAAGTGAGCCCCATCCCCACAAAGAGCAGTAACTAGAAAGAAGGGCCAGGGCCACCACAGCCCACCACAGCCCGATTCCCATCTAGATATTCAGTCCCAGTCCTTATGCCTCTGCAGCCTGGGCAGTTCTCTGTCACCTAAGCGGACAGTGACGTCCCATAGAGATTTTCAGTAACAAATGTGGAAATAGAAGTGGTCTGAGCTTCCTCCATCTACCCAGTGATCCAAATGCACAGCATCTCTCTTTATCTGGTCAAGGCCCCTGGATGTAGGTTTGGGTATGTTTGGCTCTGTGCCTCCTCCTCCAGCACAGTAACAGGTGACAGATGTGGCCACAGGACAGGTGTGGCTTTAGGGGCAGGGTTACCCTGTCAGCCTTACCAGTTAGGAATTTGGTATCTAGATCTTTTATTTCTTTGTTACTACAGTAAAGCTGCAGATTCTGTAACTCAGTGGTTTCAAACCTCATTCTCTTCTTGTTCCTGTGTCTCTGGGGCATCTGGGTGTTGACTGATCTAGTCGGGGTCAACCCCAGCGCTGTGGGTTGGGCTCAGATCTGCCCCCTGTATCCTTCCTTCCTCCAGGGCCAGTGGACCCAGCTGGGCAAGAGCCATGGTGATGGCAGATATGCAAGTCACATTTACAAACATTCCACCCATCAAAGCCAGTCATATGGACCAGCCCAGCCTCAGTGGACCAGGGAAATATGCTCAGGGAACTCAAAGAGAGTAAGAATTTACTGAACTTTCAAATTATCACACAAGCTACCTGACTAGCATCCTATTTCCTAATTGACTCTAACTCAGAGGGAGAAAAGAGATGTGACTAACTATGATAGAATTTCCCCTGAAATCCCCTACACAGAGACCCTGAGCCCTAGATGCTGAGGGTAGAGAGGACTTCAAGAAGGGCGATCAGGCAGGGGCAGCTGCCTCCTTGTGATGGATCAAGGACACTGAGGTGGGGACCAGCAGATCCTGGGCAGTGCCTTGGAGAGCGACAGGATGGGAAGACAGGATGGTGATGGAAAACAGAAGCACCAGAGCCAGGGTGGACTGGGTTCAAATCCCAGCTTCTCTACTTACTGAGCATGTGATTTCCTACTCTAGGGCTCCATTTCCTCATGTATAAAAGGAGGACAATCCCAGGTACCTCAAGGCAGGCACGTGAGCAGGGAGAGCTAGCAGAGAGCAAGGATGCTGGGTGCTGGAGGATGCTCTGAAGGGAAGGAGGAAAACACAGTGATATCTGAGAAGCTTGGGTTTCTGGACAGGAAGAGAATGCTAGGATACATTTAGTGAGTAAAGTTGAGTGGGGTGGCTTCTATTTCAGCTGGTTAGAATCTCAACGCCCAATCCCAATCCCAGTTCCTTCATTCCTTCCAGAAATGTTTACTGAGCTGCCTCCCTGTGCCAGGCACCAGTCTAGGTACTTGGACTGCATCAGTGAATGAACCAGATGAAACTCTGCCCTCATGGGGGGTGGGGTGGGGCTGGGACTGAATTTATGAAGCATGGGTATGTTTCAGGCACTGTGCTGGGCTCCATATGTATCATCGCCAGATGCTTACCGTTCTTTCTGACTTGGGGATTAGAAAACTGAGAGTAGTGAAAGTAAATTACTACTCCGTGGCCATCTGCAGCCTGTAAGAGACACAGCTGAGACTGCTCCATCCTGGAGTCTTTCTACTCTGTCACGTCTCCAGGCATGAAGAAGGCTTGTGAACAAGCCCTGAGACTCTTGGAGCAACAAGGGAGACTAGAAGAGAAGTGGCGGTGATAGCATGTTAAGGTGACTAGCGATGTTGTGAGCAGAGACACTGGGCTGGGAATTCCAAGTTGGTGCTAGAGCATGGGTAGAGTCCTGAGTGCAGGCAGTTCCTCTCCCGGCCTGTCCAGAGGGGACCAGTGCCCCCTTTAAGACTGAGGGAGCAGGGATGGCTCCAGGGGATCCCTATGCGCTTCTTCACTAGTAAGCCCAGCCTGCTGCCTTCCCTAATGTCAAATGCTCCAAGATAATGGGACCAAGGCCTGCCTGAAATCAAAAAGAAATCTGAAACAGATGTTAGGGAACCTTTTCTTTTTTTTCAAACTTCGAATATGAGGATGAGCCGAGCAATTATTGGCAGAACTCTGGCCTGTGTCAGAAACAATTAGCTGCCTGGCCTGAGACCAAATGGGTCCCCAGCTTCCTTTTACTTCCTTTCTGGCTCAAGCCAGATGTGTTTCCAGGGCTGAGCTTTGGCCTTCCCAATGGGTGGGTGGACCCTGGGTCTCAGACTCAGTCTTGACCTATAACCTCCCTGTTCTGCTCCTCCTGACCCACTGTCTTTCTCTCTTCCTGACCTTTTTTCTCCTTTTCTTTCTAATTCCCACCCCCACCAATACTAATCATGTAAACTTGGCAGGTGCACACACACAAACACACACACCAAACAGGCTACTTCCAATTTTGGCAACTGCCTCAAGATTCATAATGGGGACCAACCAGACAGGGCCATCCAAAAATTTATAATCCTCCTGTTCATCAAAGCCCCTCAAATAATCTTTCTGTGGAATTTACTCTTAGTCATGGCAACTGAATGGGCTCTTGGCTGGGGCCTTGATTCAGAAATTCCATAAACTTTGGATTCAGGAACACCATTAATTGAGCACCTTTGGTGTGCCAATCACTCGACAAGCATATTCCAGCTCTTTTCAAGGTCTCTCCAGCTTTCTGTGGTGGTCGGATCTCAGGCTTCATCAGCTCCTGCCCCATCCTGCAGGACTCTCTGGTCTTGTGTGGAGGAACTCAGGATGGTCACCTAGAGGCTCCTGACTTGGCCAGGTGTGTGATGACCATATGCAGCCTTTAGGAGATCTTACTCCCCTGCCCTCTTGCCCATGGAAGTCATCAGGGCTCTCATATCAATGAGTATGACCAGGTCCCCAAAGCTCCTCCATCTGCCACTCTTCAGAGACTAGAACATGGCTGAACTCTGTGTAAGAGGACTTCCCTCCTGCCTCCCTACACCCTCATCTGTGTTGCTTGGCTCTCAGACTGTGTTGGCCATGGACTACATTTGATCAGGTCCCTCAGGAAACCCATTCCTCCTCTATCCCAACTTCCTTCTCCCTAGGGCTTATACTAAAATTTCTTTAGCTTGACTGGGTGACTGAGATCCCCAAGAGGTATTATGTTATCATCTCTTCCATGCTTTTGTGCCTTATTTCCTCGAGTTTACATTCCCTTTCTCTCTAGAAAGAGGGGCCTGTGTTCCCTTCCCCACGCCTCTGGACATGCTAAGTCATGACAGACGTCCCAGAGGTACTGTCGACTTTATCTCAGTGTAGGTTACCTTGACTCCTCACAGTGATCCTGTGAGGCAGCTAACCAGGTAATTTTGTGGTCTAAATCGGGGGCTGGAGGCTGAACCTGATGGAAGAGAGTTCACTGTGCTCCAGGAGTCCTGGGTTCTGGACCTGGTTCTGCCACTGATCCCAATGGGGCACCATAGCCAAATCTGTTCTCCTCTGTGGTTTTCTGAGTTCCTACCCATGAACTGAAGACAGCAAGAAGATGGCTCTCCAAATTCTCTTTCTGCTCTAATAAAAGGGATACCTTCTTCAAGAATGGGCTACACAGAGCTTCTTGGCAGTCTCCTTACACACTCACTGCCTGGTGATACACCCCTTGAATTTCCTCAACATGTACATTCAGTGCTTGAAGGACTGAGTCAACTTGATACCTCTGTGTCCCCAGTGATCTGACAGCCTTGCTGCTTCTCTGCAGCAGCCTCCACTTTCACTTGGCCTGACTTAATGAACATGGCCCCTGGGACCTGCTGGATATCCTCTTCAACTGCTCTTCCTTGGCTCTCTACTTCCACCACACTGGCCTCTGGGGAACCTTCACACACTGGACACCCTCCAGCAGCAGGGCTGTTCCCTCTTCCCGGGCCACTCTTACCCCAGAGACCTGGAGAGCCTGATCCTTCATCCTTCATGTGTTTGCTCACATGCTACCTTCTCAGGACTTCCCTGGTGGTCTAGTGATTGAGATTTCACCTTCCAATGCAGGGGATGCACGTTCAATCTCTGGTTGGGGAGCTATGGGAGCTAAGATCTCACACGCCTCGAGGTCAAAAAACCAAAACAAAACAGAAGCAATATTGTAACAAATTCAATAAAGACTTTAAAAGTGCTCCACATCAAAAAAAAAAAAAAAAAAATCTTAAAAAAAGACACTGCCTTTTCAGCAAGGCCTTCTAGGAATGCCCTCTTTCAAAGTACTCCCTATACCACTGCTCCTATCCCCTTTCCTGGCTTTATTTTCTCTATAGCACTTATTAACACCTGACTTATTCTATATTTTCCTTATACTTGTGAACTGTATTGTCTGTCTCTGCACATTGGGCTGTAAGCTCCAAAAAAGCAAGGAGTTTAGTTTTGTTTGTCTAGAACCAGGGCAAAGACATTACACAGCTCGAAGGGGCACCCTTTACATAGCATATAATGTAGAATATGATGTAGCAGCTCTACCTGAAATAGTACTTGGCATATAGTTGGCACTTAAGGCAGTTTTGTGGCATGAATAAGCCAGAATTAGCTGTCTGTTCTTGGCAGAATTAAATCTCTTGGAAGCAGAATGTATATGGGAGTTTCCCATTCAAAGGCTTGAATCAAGGCATGAAGTAGGATGAGACAGGATCAAATATCCTTGTGACACAAATGGCAGAGCCCAAACACCCTGCTTTTGGTACCTGGATATAAGACATGTAGAAGTCTTATATTCATAAGGTGCAGAGGAATAAAAATGGATACAAAAGAAAACAATAAATCTTGTGAGTTTAGGACGATCAGACTCAAACTCAGTGCTCCAGGAGCAGAGAGGAAGAGTCCTTTTTTTTTTTTTTAATTTTTATTGGAAACTTCATGGACTGCAGCACTCCAGGCTTCCCTGTCCTTCACCATCTCCCAGGGTTGCTCAAACTCATGCCCATTGAGTCAGTGATGCCCTCCAACCATCTCATCCTCTGTCACCCCCTTCTCCTCCTGTCTTTAATCCTTCCCAGCATCAGGGTCTTTTCCAATGAGTCAGTTCTTCACATCAGGTGGCCAACGTATTGGAGCTTCAGGCTCAGCATCAGTCCCTCCAATGAATATTCAGGATTGATTTCCTTTAGGATTGACTGGATCTCCTTGCAGTCCAAGGGACTCTCACAAGTCTTCTCCAACACCACAGTGCAAAAGCATCAATTCTTCGGCACTCAGCCTTCTTTATAGTCCAACTCTCGCATCCATACATGACTACTGGAAAAACCATATCTTTGACTAGACGGACCTTTGTTGGCAAAGTAATATTTCTGATTTTTAATATGCTCTCTAGGTTTGTCATAGCTTTTTTTCTAAGGAGCAAGTGTCTTTTAATTTCATGTCTGCAGTCACCATCTGCAGTGATTTCGGAACCCAAGAAAATAAAGTGTGTCACTGTTTCCATTGTTTCTCCATCTATTTTCCATGAAGTGATGGGACCGGATGCCATGATTTTAGCTTTTTGAATGTTGAGTTTTAAGTCAACTTTTTCACTCTCCTCTTTCATCTTCATTAAGAGGCTCTTCACTTTCTGCCATAAGGGTGGTGTCATCTGCATATCTGAGGTTATTGATATTTCTCCCAGCAGTCTTGATTCCAGCTTACACTTCATCCAGCCTGGCATTTCGCATGATGTACTCTGCATATAAGTTAAATAAGGAGGGTGACAATATATGTATACATGTATCCCCTCTTTTTTGGATTTCCTTCCCGTTTAGGTCACTGCAGAGCCCTGAGTAGAGTTCTATGAGCTGTTCAGGAGATTCTCGTTGGTTATGTATTTATATGTAGCATTAATAGTGTTTATATGCCAATCACAATCTCCAAATGCCCCAAAATTCTGTTTTTAAAAGATTCGTTTATTTACTTGTTTTTGATTGCACGGGGTCTTCACTGCTTTGCTAGTTGCAGCGAGCAGGGGCTACTCTCCAGTTGTGATGTATGGGCTTCTCACTGTGGTCGTTCCTCTTGTTGCAGAGCATGCTCTGTAGAGTACATGGGCTTCAGTAGTTGTGGTGCTCAGGCTTAGTTGCTCCGTGGCATGTAGGATCTTCCCGGGCCGGGGATTGAACCTGTGTCCCCTGCATTGGCAGGCATATTCTTAATGAGTAGACCACCAGGGAAGCCCCCCAGTTCTTGAGGAAGCTAAGAAGGGGGAAATAACCATGTTCACCAGCCCACCCTGATATGGAAACACATGATTTCTCGAAGTGTTTCAGGAAAAAAGATGAACTATAGATTAGGGGGAAAAAAGTTTTCTGGTTAACTCTCAGTAAGATAGAACTTTCCAGTTACCCCCAGTCTTCCCTCCCTCTTCCCTTGCCCTATCCTGAACACTCTGGTTAATCAAGGTTGAGCCACATCTCCTAGGGGGTCTAAGAGAAGTGCCCTTGAGCTTACTGAACATTTGGCTTCAGGGATGGAAAGTCATTTACCTGGTGCTATGTCTTTTAGGCACAAAGGGCTAAGTCATGGTTCTTTGTCTCTTTTTCTGAACTGCGTATCTATTAATACAAAACCTAGCCTGGCAGTGGGGCACAGAGGGCTGGGCCAGAGCCACTCCTCATGCTTCTGAGAAAGCTTTTGAGGCCATTATCTCCTGGACCACAGCAGGAGCCAAAGTGGGTGTCATTAGACACCTCTAAAACGCTGGTCTGCATCCCACCAGAGATACAGAAAAGGGTTAATTACAAAGAGGCGCTGGATGAACAAAGGACCAGAGACAAGGAACTGTAAAAGGTAGAAGAAAAGAAAAAGTGAGACAAGATAAGTTAGGGGCAGATGGCAGTTCCCTAAACAATAAACACAGTGGGATGCTTCTGTAATTGTGGGAGGCATGAGGGAAAAGGGGCTTTTAGAATACCATTAAGATAGGAATTTTCAAACCATGGCTGTTCCTAAGTCCAACAGAACCAGGCTGGCAAGGAAAGGGGTCCCCTCGGACTTTCAGGCGGCATTCTTTCTATATACTCCTTAATCTCCCTTTCTTTAAATATCTAAGGAAAAATACTGTAAGTTTCTCATGTCTGAAATCAGCCAACTCAGTGAAAGTAATAAGATGCATTACCTGTCCAGCCTTGCTTACAGTGACACTGGTAACAGAAGCCTATATTGACAACCACTTCATCGATATGAAGGGAAAAGACCAACCAAAGAGTGCAGTCTGGACCTGCAGAAGGAGTTGGACCCAGACCCACCCCCAAATCATTATCAGCCCATGTGCTGTAAAGCAAATTTAAGACAGAATGAATATTGAAATCAGTAAAGACTTGAATTTAAATCTCAGCTTCACCATTTATTAGTTGTGAGAATTTGGGTCGTCACTTCACCTCTCAGAGCCTCCATTTTCCTTTCTGTAAAATGGGAACAACATCAGTGTTCCAAAGGGCCAGTGGCATGATACAATGAAATGGTTTCAAGTTGAGGACTCTTTTCATGCATCACAACTGTCTTCACCAGCTTTTAGTGGCCCCATCAGACTCATTGTATTAAGGGAGCTCATTAAAAATGGCAATGATGGTGTCCTTAATACGAATGGTGATGACAAGGATGGAAGTATACCTCAACCTCAGGAAATCAACCTCAGGCTTAGATTTAGCCTGCAAGGTAGGATATCAAACCACAGGGAACTTGACAATCAGGATAGATGAAGACATTCTTCAGACACTGTGGTTATTACACCAGGATGTTTTACAGCCACGTCTCTCACTCAAGTGTCTGCTGAATGCAACTGTTCACATTCATAGTGATTATTGATTATATAGGTGGGTGTCCGTCTTTGTGGTATTTCTCATGGATTAGCCAGATCATTAATTTCGTGGCATATGCTGCTTACTGACACTTCTGGGAAATCGGAAATATGAATAAACACTTTTACCAGAAATTATATTAGATTTAATATTTGACTAAGAGATTCATAGATATTTAACATTACACCATAGTCAAGAGAGAAAGCTTGGGAATTCCTGTGTGACTTCAGTTTGCAACCCATGGCATTTTATTTCCCTTCCTTAAGGTCATTCAAGCACATAAGACATCTTTACTCCTTTTTCCATCCTGGGCATCCTTTGCAGGCTCTGAGTTTCCAAGGAGCCAGGGAGCATGCATTAGATCCTCCTGAGGTCTGCCTCTCAACTCTCAGCCAGGACCACCCACCAGGCCTGTGGTGACCCCTAGTGATATCCTCAAGTCTAGCCAGTTGCTTGCTGTACTGGGTTGAATGGTGTGTGTTTGTGTTTAGTCGCTAAGTTGTGTCTGACTCTTTGAGGACCTGTAAGTTTTAGCCTTCCAGGCTCCTCTGTCCATGAGATTTTTCAGGCAAGAATACTGAAGTGGGTTACCATTTCCTCCTCCAGGGGATCGTCCAGACCCAGGGGTCAAACCCGCATCTCCTGTGTCTCCTGCATTGGCAGGTGGGTTCTTTACCACTGAGCCACCTGGAAGGGTTGAAAGGTAGCCACCCCAAAAGATACACCCACCGAGAACCTGTGAATGGGAACTTGTTTGGAAAAAGAAACTTTGCAGATGGAATTAATTTAAAACTCTTGAGATGAGTTCAGCCTGAGTTGCCTCAGTGTACCCTAAACCCACTTACAAGTGTCCTTCCAAGAGAGAGAGGTCAGCAAGCATGGCTGGAAAAGACGGGAAGACACGTGAAGATGGAGACAGTGATGTAACCGCAGGGAACACTGAGGACCATCAGAGCTGGAAGAAGCAGGAGGGATTCTCTCCCTGAGCCTCCAAAGGAATCATGGCCCTGCTGACACCTTGATTTTGGACTTCTAGGATCCAGAACTGTGAGACTAAATTTCTGTTGTTTCATGATACCTGGCTTGGGATAATTGGCTATGGCAGCCCTACGAAACTAATATAGCAGTCCAGCCTTCTTTCTGCCAGGCGCTGGTCTCTCCCAACTCTCTCTTCAGTATTGCCTGGGAAGGGTAATTTATATGCACACATTCCAGCTTTATTTAGTTAACTTTATCTTTTAATATTCAGAGGCTTCAGACACAGGCGTCTCAGCCTCACATCTTCAACCTGAAGATAGCAGGGATTTGAGGCTATAGTTAGTAGGTATCGTCCCATCCCTGTGCTCATGATAGACAGCCATCTCTAGCATTCTGTCTCCTAACTCTGGTTTCTCTTCTACAGCATCTTGGCAGGGGGATTTTTTCTGGGACTTGCTTGCTTGCTTGCATTTATTTTATTTTATTTTTTAGATTTTTTTTTTTATATGGACCATTTTTAAAGTCTTTATTGAATTTGTTACAATATTGCTTCTGTTTTCTGTTTTGGTCATGAGGCATGTGGGAATCTTAGCTCCTCAACCAGGGATCAAACCTGCATCCCCTGAATTGGAAGCTGAAGTCTTAACAACTGGACCACCAGGCAAGTCCCCTCACTTATGTGCATTTATTCATAGACAAGGAGCTCACCAGCCTCAGGGCAGCCTGTCTGGTTAGAGGCTGTCTACCTGCTAAGGCCTTGTAGTAGCCAGATACCAATTTGCTTGTTTGCCTGTAACTTCACCCACTTTGGAGTAACACAAGATACACAGGCTTGCTATATTTGCAGAGAGCTGACCCCATCCCTGGGTCTCTGGCCCCCTCCAAATGCAGTGTGCTCTTCTCCACAGCTTTTTCTCCATCCCAGGCACTTCCATGGAGGCTCCCAAGGATGATCAGCGCTCTCTGGCCCCTTGCACCACAGCCCTGGGTGAAGGGACTAGACACCAATTGTCCTGCTGCCCATTTGCCTCCCTTCCTTTAGGAAGAGTCCCATGCCCTGTGATTTCTGAAGAGGCTGATCAAGGGTGTCAACATTCTCACCCCAGGGAAAACAGGGACCCCCGAAAGAGCACCTCAGACCCCTGGACACAGTGGATGGGATTGGATGAACTCTTGCAGGGACTAATTTAGGCTCATGAGATGTTGTTATCATGTAAGCCTGAGTCGCTCAAGTGCTATTTCCCCACTCCTGGGAAAGAACCTAATAGGGAATGCCTCAGACACAATGAAAAACAATGGGGACAGAGAGAAAAAGAAAGAGGGCGGTGGGGGAGGGAAGAGATGAAGAGAAATGAGAGACCGAATTCTGGGCATATTCTTGGAGCATCTGGATTCAGCTGTTTAATGCTAACCCACCCCAGGACTTTTCATGAGCCTAAAGTTCCATCTTTTCTTGAGCCTGTTTGACTTGGTTTTCTGCTTTTGCAAGCAAGAGTCTTGGCCAAACACATCCAGTCCAGCCAGTGCTCCTCTATGGGCCATCCAGGAAGGACTGACTGTGTTTGACTCTGGCCATCACCAAACCTCCATGCTTCTTTCTGACTCTGCCTTCAGCCAAGATCACGTAGATTCCTTCCCTTATGACATCCCAACCACGGCTGTCTCCTCGTTTCACGCTGGTCATTTGCAACCTATGCCCCACCCTTCTCTGCCCTCTGTGCCCCATCTCTGAGCTCTACTCCATTAGACCTCTTGTGCAGAGAGGTGTCCCATCTGCAGGGCCCTCCTCAAGTCCAGAGTGACTCCCTTTGGCCTGTTTGGTATCTTTACATGCCTCACATGGAAGCCACGCTGCACAGGCTCCAAGAAAGCTTGTGCATGCAACACAAGAAGGCTCACCTTCATTCAATCCAATTTAACTGTAAGAATAACAGCACTGAAAAACAATCTTTAGCAATCAATGCTGTGATGAATTATGTAGCAAATCATAAGCATCACCCCCAAATATTATGCCTACAGGAAATGGCCTTATGCAGCTAATTGTTAACTGGGAAACTCTTTCATTAATTCAAATGGGTCAACATTTTAAATGATACTGTCATATAAATGCGGTGTGAAGGTTTACATGCAGATCACTCTAAGGTATCCTTTTTTTTTTTTTTTTGGTGAAGCCAACTAATGCTGCATTATGTTTTATTGTGCAATAAAATTATGTGCTAAAATTATGCTCATAAATGTACGTAAATGTAAACCAAGCTATTAGTTATGTTTTCACAGATAAAAGTCATTAGCATAGCTATCAAACTCTTCTTCCATTTGAATAACAGAATTATGTCTGGAGTCTCTGGCTGCCTTGCTGGGGCTCAGTCTCCGGGGGAACAAGTGTAAATCTTGTTGCCTGTTGGTTATGTGGGAGTTAGTAACCTGACCTGACTTCCACCCGCTGAGGCTGACTTTATATGGAGCCCACTGGGTCCCTAGCTGAGGAAGGACCCTTTCAGCATCTCTCAGCATCTCATATCCCTGGGAAGTCATTCTTAACACCTCCTCACCTACTTCCTGCTAATTAGACTTACTGAAAAACAATTGCAGATCTTTGGAGATTTCAGGAGTCTGACAGCATCTTTTAGCAACAGTCACAAGGAAACAAAGTTTCATGTATAATTCATGAGGTGCATGGTCATCCTGGTGGGAAATTATCTCCTGACAGACTTGGCGGTGGTGGTGTCCTGTCAGAATGGCCTACAGTGTATAATTAAAACCTGAACAGAACAAATTAATGCTGATTACTTTATAAACAATTTGAAAGCTTGAATTCTGTTCCCTGTCTTACGGGAAGAAAACAGATATTTCAGAAATGTGTAGATTTCCCCCCGCCCACTAATAGTTCTGCTAATAAAGGACCCTTGAATAGATATTACAGTTAATATTCTTTGTCCTCCAATTTGCTTTCATGAAGCTCAACTACATGAAGTCAGAGGCTCCAAACCAAAAATCTGGCAGGTGCTAAATTTCCATGCTGAAAGTAACTCCCTGTCTCCTGTAAATGCAAGTGTATCTGTCTAACCAGGCTGATAAAAGAGCTCTCAGGATATGAGCACTAAGGTCAGCTGGACATATCCCTTATTTGAGAGATAGGGTCACAGAGGCCAGTGAAGAAAAGTGGCCTGAGGTCAAGCAGAGCTGTGGTGAGGTCACTGCTGGTCAGTGCAGAGCTCCTCAAGCCCCCTCTATTTTTGACTGAATCTGCATCAGTTTTCTGAACAGTTTGTCTCCCTGCCTCTAACTCTGGTCTCTTCAGATGTATTCTCCATACCTCAGTCAGAGCTGGCTTTTCAGAAAATGCATCAGCTCACCTCCAGCATAAAATAATCAGTTCAACAAAACTCTATTTAGCACCTGCCACCAGCCAGGCACAGGGCTAGGGGCAGGGTGCAGTTATTGCTGTGTTGTTCTCGGTCATGTCCGACTCTTTGCGACCCCATAGACTGTAGCCCGCCAGGCTTCTCTGCCCATGGGATTCTCTAGACAAGAATAACTGGCATGGGTTGCTATTTCCTACCTCAGGGGATCTTCCAGACCCAGGGATCGAACCTGCATCTCTTGTCTTCTGCCTTGAGAGGCAGATTCTTTCCACTGTGCCACCTGGGAAGCCCTAGGTGCAGGGTGTATGTCAGTGATTAAAACAGATCAGGTGCCTGAGTTCAGGGAGCTTATAGTTGGGTGGAGGGGGAAGATGATGACTGTGCTCGGGTCAAGGTTCAAGCTCTTGTAAAGTCATTGAACAGACTCACCAAATCTTGGACTCAGTCTTTTTCTCCAGCTTCACCTTCAACAATCCTTCCTGCATGAGACCACTTTCAAAAACGAAGGAAATAGGCCTCAGCTGGCTTTTTCCATTGCAAAACCCTGTGAAATTGAACTTCATGCCCTTCTGTCTTATTTGCTCCACAATAACCCTCAGCTAAAATTCTCTTTTCACTGCTGTTGTTCAGTTGCTCAGACATGTCCGATGCTTTGCAACTGCATGGACTGAAGCATGCCAGGCTTCCCTATCCTTCACCATCTCCCAGACTTTGCTCAAACGCAGTAATAACATTCAGCCTCACATCACACCCCCCACCCCCCTGGCTGAGCCCTATTTCCATTGAGGAGGATAGTGCAACTGGGTCAGAGAAACACAGGACTGAACCAGATATGAGTTCAAATTCTAGCTCAGCCTCTTAGTAGTTACCTGAACTTGAACACATTATTTTCTGTCTATGCTGTTGTTTTTCAGTGGCTAAGTCATGTCTGACTCATTGTGGCCCCATGGACTGCAGCACACTAGGCTTCTCTGTCTTTCATTATCTCCCAGAGTTTGCTCAAATTCATGTCCAATTGAGGCAGTGATGTCATCCAACAGTCTCATCCTCTGTCACCCCCTTCTCTTCCTGCCCTCAATCTTTCCCAGCATCAGGGTCTTTTCCAATGAGTCAGCTCTTCACACCAGGTGGACAAAGTATTGGAGCTTCAGCTTCACCATCAGTCCTTCCAATGAATATTCAGGGTTGATTTCCTTTAGGATTGACTGGTTTGATCTCCTTGCTGTCCAAGGGACTCTCAAGAGACTTCTCCAATATCACAGTTCAAAAGCATCAATTCTTCGGTGCTCAGCCTTTTTTATGGTTCAACTCTCACATCCCTACATGACTACTGGAAAAACCATAGCTTTGACTAGACGGATGGAACTTTGTCAGCAAAGTGGTGTCGCTAATTTTTAATATGCTCTCTAGGTTTGTCATAACTTTTCTTTCAAGGAGCAAGCATATTCTAATTTCAAGTCTACAGTCACCATCCACAGCAATTTTGGAGCCCAAGAAAAGAAAATCTGTTACTGCTTCCACTTTTCCCCCTTCCATTTCCCATGAAGTGATGGGACTGCATGCCATGGCCTTAGCTTTTTGAATGTTGAGTTTTAAGCCAGTTTTTTCACTCTCCTCTTTCACCCTCATCAGGAGGTTCTTTAGTTTCTCTGCCCTTTCTGCCATTAGAGTGGTATCATCTGCATATCTGAGGTTATTGATATTTCTCCCAGCAATCTTGATTCCAGCCTGATTTATCCAGGGCAGCATTTCTTATGATGTACTCTGCATATAAGTTAAATAAACAGGGTGACAATATACAACCTTGTCTTACTCCTTTCCCAATTTTGAACCAGTCAGTTGGTCCATGTAAGGGTCTAACTGTTGCTTCTTGACTCGCATACAGATTTCTCAGGAGACAGGTGAGGTGGTCTGGTATTCCAATCTCTTTAAGAATTTTTCACAGTTTGTTGTGATCCACACAGTCAAAGGCTTTCGCATGGTCAATGAAGCAGAAGTAGATGATTTTCTGGAATTCCCTTGCTTTCTCTATGATCTAGTGAATGTTGGCCATTTGATCCCTGGTTCCTCTGCTTTTGGGCTTTCCTGGTAACTCAGCTGATAAAGAATCCACCTGCAATGTAGGAAACTCCGGTTTAATTCCTTGCCTGGGAAGATCCCCTGGAGAAGGGATAGGCTACACACTCCAGTATTTTTGGACTTTGCTGGTGGCTCGGATGGTAAAGAATCCACTTGCAGTGCGGGAGACCTGGGCTTGATCCCTGGGTTGAGAAGATCCCCTGGAGGAGAGCATGGCAGCCCACTTCAGTATTCTTGCCTGGTGAATCCCCATGGACACAGAAACATGGTGAGCTATAGTTCATGTGGTCATAAAGAGTCAGACCTGTCCTCTGCCTTTTCTAAACCCACCTTGTGCATCTGGAAGCTCTTGGTTCAGATGCTGCTGATACCTAGCTTGAAGGATTTTGAGCCTCTAACTTCATGTTAATGTCTAAGGTGTGGTAGGGTTTGGGGGTGATGTTTGCAGTTCAGACAGCCTCTCCTCAAATTGTGTCTTCTTCAAATTTAATTTGGACTGTCAATTTTTACGTATCTTGGCATTGAGCTTTTACCAGCATTTTAAGTGATATATTCAAATTATTTTATTCCATTTCGTTCCTTTTAGAATGTGAGATCTTCAGCATGCCAGCAATATTTAAGTGCCAAGTCTGTGTAGGTAAAAAGAAGTGTGTGAATTAGAATACTTGATGGGGGCGATGGGAGAAAGCTACAGAAGAGGCTAGAAGGGCGTCTGTTCTCATTCTTAGTAATGAGCAAGTGGAGATGTACACACACTCAGCCCGGGAATGGAGATTAGACACCAGGGAGACTTTATTGAGAAGGAGGAATGTAGACTTGCAAAGTCATTCTGCATGAATGCCAGCTAGCTCCCCGTGAGGCACTGAATACAGAGATGAGCAGGACTGAGAGCTGCTACCCTCATGGGACTTAAATGGAGGTTGGAAGAAAGATGTCAACAAATAATTATGCTTACAACTCTGGGGTAGCAATCATCCTTACAAGCAAGGGTCAAAAATTTCAAAGCCATGGAAGAAAATATTGATACACTTAAAGACATTAAAAACTAAAAGTTCTGTGTAATAAAAGACTCAACACAAACAGTTAATGATAAGCAAAAGACTGGTGGAAACTATTTGCAACATATATAACCTTTAAAAGATATTCAACTGTGCTGTACAGAGTATCTACAAATCAAAAAATAGAAAAATAGGCAAAGGATATGTATTAGTCATCTACCACTACATAACAAATTGCTCTCATATTTAGTGACTTAAGACATTTATGATCTCAGTTTGTGTAGCTCTGGAATCCAGGCATGGCTTAGCTGGCTCTTTTTGCTGGAGGTCTCATGAAAAACTGGACTCAAGGTGTTGGCTGGGGTTGCAGTCAAGTCAGACTCAACTGGGGAAGGACCCGCTTCCAAGCTCACTCTCATGACTGTTGAAGGATTCTGATCCTCACAGGCTGTTACACTGGGAGCCTGTTGTCTGAAAGCCATGCTCAGTTCCTTGCCATGTGGGCTTCTCCATAGGACAGGTTGAAATATGACAGGTTGCTTCATCAGATTGAAGAAAAGCCAGGGGGAAAAAAGTGTTAACAAGATCAAAGTCACAGTCTCTTGCAACCTAAATTTGGAAATCATAAAATGTCATCTTTGCCCTGTTCTATTCATTAAAAGCAAGCCACTGGGTCCAGCCCGTCCTCCAACAAAGGGGTTATACAAGGGCATGAATAACAAGGGATGAGGGTCACTGGAGGCCAGAAAGAGGTCTGACTACCACAGGGTACCAAAAGGCAATCCACAGAGAATGATCTATAAACTTATGGAAAGATGCTCAGCTTCATTAAAGATGAGAAAGTCACAAATTTATAAGATGAGAAAGAGAAATCATGTTTTATCCACCACATTGGGGAAAATTAAATACTGATGACCTCTAGTATGGGTAAGAGTTTGGGGAAATAAGTATTGTCACACACTATTGACAGAAGAATAAATTGATAATGAATGTAAAATTTACAGCTAACTTTTTATCCAGCAAGGGAACTTCAAAGAATCTACTGCAGAAAAACACATGCTCAAGAATGCTCATGAAATAATGTCTGTGACAGTGAAAAATTGGAAACCACAGCCATGCCCATTTATAAGGATGGTTAAATAAATTATAAGACCTCTGATCTATGGAATTTAAGCCAGAGCTTGAAAGAATGAAGTAGATGAAAAGATCTTCAAAACATATTTTTAAATAAAGAAAGCAAACTGCAGGATAACTGATACAATGATATGTAAAGAAGATGTCACATATATATACAATGGAATATTACTCGGCCATAAAAAAGAATGAAATGGTGCCACTTGCGGCAACATGGATGAACCTAGAGACTGTCACACTGAGGGAAGTCTAAGTCAGAGAAAAACAAATATGATATCACTTATATGTGGAATCTAAGAACAAGGAGTACAAATGAACTTATCTACAAAATAGAAATAGATGTAGAAAACAAGCTTATGGTCACCAGGGGGCAAGGTGGGGAGGGATAAATGGGGAGACTGGGACTCACATATACACACTACTATATATAAAATAGAGAACTAACAAGGACCTACTGTATAGCACAGGGACCTCTTCTAAATACTCAGCAACGGCCTATATGGGAAAAGAATCTACAAAAGAGTGGATATGTGTGTATATATATAACTTATTCACTTTTCTGTACACCTGAAACTAATACAACATTGTAAACCGACTGAATATTCACTGGAAGAACTGATGCTGAAGCTGAAACTCTAACACTTTGGCCACCTGATGCGAAGAAATGACTCATTAGAAAAGACCCAGATGCTGGCAAAGACTGAAGGCAGTAGGAGAAGGGGACGACAGAGGATGGTGGGATGGCATCACCGACTCAATGGACATGAATTTGAGCAAGCTCCAGGAGTTGGTGATGGACAGGGAAGCCTGGCGTGCTGCAGCCCATGTGGTCACAAAGAGTCAGACACGACTGAGCGACTGAACTGAACTGAAACCAACTATACACTAACACAATTTTTTTTTAAAGGTTATTTGAAAAAACAAGTGCACGCAATAAAACAAAGCTATTAGTTTTCTATGTGCACATATAGGTATGTAGATACATACTGAGAATATGGAAGGATACAGAACAAAGCGATGAAAGTACTCACCTTCGGGGGAAGTGAGAAGAGAGGAAGGATGGCTAAAGAGGATTTTCCCTTTATCTGCTATAGTCTTAACTCTTAAAATTAAAATGTATACATGCATTATCTGTTTAATTAAAAAATAACTGAAAAGAATGGTTATTTTTAAAACAGTTACCATTGGTGGAGATTATATTGATAAATCTATTCTCCTTGAAAAAGAGAGTATGCTGTAGCCACGATTCTTAGCCTGGATGCTGAATGTTCTTGAGGAATATACACCAGATTCGATTATAGAGTTCTGAAGCTAGAGTACCTCATAGTAAAAAAGCAGAAGATCTAACAGGCTATTAAAAATGGAGGGACTTTTGGAGCTGCCCCCTCAAACTCTCTGAGATTATCTCTTCAAGGCAAAATATGAGAGAGTTTAGAAATACCATATATTCTACAGGTCTATGGACACCTTAACTTGGGATCGATGGGAACCTCCATGAAATATGGTGAGGTCAGATAAGTATTGAGATGCCTTTCTGGTCTCTAATATTTGCAAGGCTATTGTTTCTGATAACTGTGGTTAAAATATCAGGATGCTTTCATACTAGTTAATACACATATCCATCCCCCACTACGGACACCTTCACCTCCTCTTTGACATGCACCTCCCCATGAGTCAGCAGAAAGTGGGACCTTCTGGTACACCAGGGGCTCCAGGACTTGTCTTGATA
Source organism: Cervus canadensis (assembly GCF_019320065.1). NCBI lineage: Eukaryota > Metazoa > Chordata > Mammalia > Artiodactyla > Cervidae > Cervus > Cervus canadensis. Next base: position 33,424,363 of record NC_057396.1, read on the forward strand.
GGTTAGCATCAGTTGTGATTGGCCAGTGCCAGCCCACTGCTGCTGCTAGATGTATATAAGGTTTGAGTGAGTCAGGATGTTAGATGGATACGTGGGGGTAATAATGATGCCCACCTATGTAGAATATTAAAGGAAATTGCAGGATTAGTGGTCATCATAATGTCTCTTCCTTTTTCCTCTTTAGAGGTAGGTCATTATGGTGATGAGAAGAATTGAATTGGAAGGAAATTGGAGGAGTTATTGTAATATGGGGGCCCATATTAAAAAGAAGTCCTCTCTGCTTGACCTGGCTTAGACATGCCTGAGGATAGATTTCATGCTATTAATGATGCATCCTTAGGTTCTCTTACATAGGCAATACAGACAGAAGGACAGTGCAACATAGGCATGTGGTGGTGGAAGCATGCTTGAGCATTGAATGCTATGGAAGACCACACAAAAGGATGGGTCAGGGAAGGCTTCCTGGAGGAGGTGATCCCTGAGCCTAAATGATCTTTGAAAGACAAGAATTAATCAGCTGAAGAGGAGAAGGAAGGGTATTTCAGACAACAAGAAAAGTGGCCAGAGGGCTTCCCTGGTAACTCAGTGGTAAAGAATCTGCCTCCAATGCAGGGACACGGGTTCAATCCCTGGTCTGAGAAGATCTCACATGCTGTGGGACAACTAAGCCCACACACCACAACTACTGAGCCACAACTACGGAGCAAGCAGTCTAGAGCCCGTGAGCCACAACTACTGAAGTCCATGCACTTAGAGCCCGTGCTCGGCAGCAAGAGAGAACCACTGCAATGAGACTCTCGAGCACCACATTTAGAGAGTAGCTCCCACTCCCTGCAACTGGAGAAGGCATTTGTGCAGCAAAGAAGACCCAGCACATAAGTAAATAAATAAAAAACAAAATCATTAAAAAAAAAGAGAGAAAAAATCAGCCACACACACACAAAAGTCTCCTAAGTGAGTTTAACATTGTTGGAGAAAAGGGTGTGGATTATAGGGAGGGAGGAGGCTGGATATAGAGGCCAGGACAGGTGTAGGTAAGTGTCCTTAGTGACATAACTATTGTAGGAATGCACCTTGCTGGGCCTAAGTGAAAGTGCCATTGTCCTTTCATATGCTAGCTGAAAGCTTTTCCTTAGTCTAGATTCTCCCTCTCAAAAATCCAACTCTGTGCCTTGCCACCTCCCCACACCCCTTGTCCAGGAAAAAGACTGAATATATTGAGCAAACCCACTAGTATGATAGGAAACTCAGGCAGCAATTGCGTTTGAGGCTTCTCTGGTCAAGATATAACCCATTGCTGGAAAATGACTGACTTGGGATCCTACAACCTTGGTCCTCTACACCAACGGGCAGAGAGAATTGTTTACATGAGACAGTTGACCAATTGTAGACCAGGGAATTCTGGGTCTGGAAGGGCTTTTCTCAGGGGAGTGAGGTGGACATTCCACGGCCATCACACAATCAGAGACCCAAGGGTGCCCCGTCAGGCAGCCTGCAGATGCCATCTTCACCTCCTCCACCCCTCCCTCCGCCTGTGAGGATGCTGGGAAGGATGAACTCATCCGGCTTTCGTGAGGACTGGGAGTTGTGATTTGTCTCTTCCAATCAGAGTCTGGTGTCAGGAATTCCGACCAATTTCATGTTTACTTGCTATTTTTAACAGTTACCAGCAAAGATACCATGGATATGGTGTTTAAATTCTCTGAGCCTCAAACTCCTTAGCTGCAAAATGAGGAAAAAAATAACCTCACAGAGACTCTCTGTAGATGCCCTGGAACCACGTGTAGCTGGGACAAGCTCTTTTTGTGCCATCTACCCCAGTCTTTTCTGCAGCTCCTGGGGAATAGGATCATTTTTGCAGGAATCCCTTGGACAAACATTTTGATGGAGTTTTGGATCATGTAAAAGGGACACCCAGCTCCTGTTGCCAATGGTGAAGTTGAGAAAATGAGAAGAGAAACTGCTTTGTCCTAGGAATGCTTCTCAGTGGATAATTTTCTGGATGGTGCCAAATGGGCACCAATTGGTGTGGAAGAAATGGTTTATTTCTCAGTTTATTTGTTTCTCTTCTTACTAGTCTAGGGAGAAAGTTGAGGTGCCCAGATGGAGCAGCACCCCAGAAGAGGACTCGAATAATAATGGTAAGACTGATGAAGAGACTGTAGGTGGGACATTTCCCCTCCCTTCTTTATTAGTCTAAAAAGTTTTGCAAGGATAGAAGCACATGAGCAAAGGCACTCCATGGGAGGGGATCCCTGCATTATGTGACAGGTGGGGAAGGGGTGACATAAAGACGGCAGGTCAGAGGGTCTCCCCTTGGAGGTACCCCTGGGGTTCTTCAGGAGCTGTGATGAATTCAGTTGAGGTATTTTTTTTTTCTTATTCCTTTTTTTGTGTTTTCTGTTCTGATTATTCTCAAGTCCTCACCAACATTATGCTAAATGTTTAGTCCTCCTTGGTCTTAGTATTGGAAAATTATGTCAGAGCCGAAGTTTAGAGCTGTGAGGATAATGCGGGGCAAAGAACTATGAGTATAATGAGGCTGTAGCAGCCTAAGGCGGGAGCAGAGGAATGGCTGGAGTGACCTCCAGCCCCACCAGTCACCCTGCAGGAATACCTGAGCTTGGGAGGCTCCTGCAAGGATAGGCTTCCTGGAGTTGCTCAGGAATGGAGCTTGAACTCTGAAGTTGGGAGTTGTTTCTGTTTTGCAGAGCTAATTGGTCACCTCCTCCTCACTCTGGATTCTGAAAAATAGACACAAGGGTCAAGGTGCAGGGTCACCAGTCCTGCTGACGAGGCATCTGGCACCAGAATGAGAGTCCTTTCCTACACTTTAGTTTAGCTGTCAATTGTCTGAGGCGGGAAATGGGTCTGCAAGTCACCATGAGCTGCTTGCTTGGAGGGTTGCTGCGCCCTCGCCTGATAATAGGAGGGATCAATAGCACTAACCAGTGAAGCCACCCATCACTTCCTTCTGTTACAAAAGGATGGACCAACGGAAGACCTTCCCGCCAGTTCATATATCAAACAAACCATCTGTCCCAGGCAGGAACCTCAGAGAGGGTGCAGCAAAGGACAGAAGATTTATACCTAACATTTTGAAGGAGAGAGAGAGAGAGTAATGTCCTATGTGTATTAGGACTAAAATGATGCTTCATGGAAGGAGAAACTGGAGACCTATACTTATAATGGTAAGTTATGAGAGGCAGCTATGGGACAGGTTAAAAGCACACACAGAGGAATCATTCTGGCCCTGCTACTTACTAGCTATGTAACCCTGGGCATGTTACTCAATATCTCTGGGACTCAATGTTCCCATCTGTAAAATGGGGTTTGATAATAACATCTATTTCATTTTTTGTTGGATTGAATTTGTGTTGTTATAAAGACTAAATAAATTAATACATGTAAAGCTACCAGGTCGGCATTAACTCATTGCTTTCAATCTCATGAATGCATGCATACTCAACAGAGCTCCTGGCACATAGCTGGCAGCAGTAAATGGTGGTCAAATCCTCTGTTTTATCTTTGGGATGAAAATCATCACTAGATACCCTGACTGAGAGGGAGCGGTCATTGGGAAGAGCCATGGTTCTGGACATGGTCTACTTTTCAGAGAAAATATAATAGATTGTTCCAATAATAACATTGGAGAGAAATTCCTTTCCCAAGTGGGGTCAGTGATTTATTCTCCAGTTTTGAGTATTAGATCATTGCTAATACTGTGTATGTAACCCTCGCTTTTCTAAACTTTTAGTATCTTTGGGTTTGAGCAATCCCTCGCCTCTCCCAAGAGTCTGAAAAGAAGGCCTGTCTCTCCTGCTCACCTCCAGCTCCTCCCTGTAGCCCTCTAATGAAATGGTAGCACCTGGATAGAAACCGTGAGCTCTCAGAGCCCTCTCCAGGGAGAGGCTGGACTCGGCATGCCTGCTTCCTTACGGAGTGCAAAATGAGGCAAGAGGCCAAGACGATTTCCTCTCCTTTACTGCATCATAAAAAAGCATCTCATTTTGCATGTGACACCTCTCAGGTGCTCATGCCCAGGCCATGATTAGCAGATAATCTCATAAAGGCCTGTGGTCCCGCTGCCAAGACCCACCTGTCGGAGAAAGTGAAGGCCTGTGGCAGAGACCCCTCCCCACAGCCTTGAAGGCTTGATCTGTTAAGTCGCCCCTTTTCCATCTGAGGATAATCCAGGCTCTCCATTTCATTGCTGGCTTGGCTTCCTGGCCCCCATTTTACCTTCTCAAAGAGAAGCCTGCCCCCCAACCACCCAGACACTACCAAAAAAAAAGACCTCACTCATTCTCTGACTGAGTCACAGAAGTATTGAGCCAGGAACTTTGGAAATTGTCCAGCAGTGAAACATTTTCAGGTTATTTATAGGGAAAACGGGGCTCAGAGACATCAAACGACTTCCCCAGAGTCACACCACAGAGGGATGGTGGTGGAGGAGGTGTAATCTGGATCTCCTGACGCTCAGCTGAAGGGTGCATTGTCTACACTCCCACCGTCCATAAGTGGGGCCCCTTTCTTGGCTGAGCGTTTATTGTCTCAGACCCAGCCAAGAAATACCTGCTGAGAAGGGGCACGAGTTCCCAGGCTGGCCTTGGAGCATCCATCTCAGGTAATCACCGGAACCGCCGTTTGTGTTCAGCTCCACAGGGGCACCCAGGAGGGGACAAGCGGATTCACAACTGCGGTCAGCAGCAGAGGACACAGTGGGTTCTCAACAAGCAGCTGATTTGTGCTCACTAGGAGACCTCGATGGGGCGAGGGCGGCCAGGCACAGTCTCTATGGGCGACTCCTCTTCCAGACTAGAGAGAGCACAGGTAAAGGAGACGGTGTGGCATGGGCTTGGGTTTGGGCATGGGACAGGCCACTTTCTAGCTGTGTGACCCTTGGCTGTACAGTTCTCTCTGAACCATGTTTTAAAAATAAGAGCAAAAATTGCTGGCATCATAGGCTGTTGTAAAGATTTAAAAAGTGATTCTTTATAGATATGCCTAGCATGGAGTCAGACTCATGGTGGGCACACAGTTATTACCATCATATGATCCCTCCTACTTGTACCAAATCAGACAAATCACAGCCTACCTGAGCCTCAAAGTTTTCATCTAAGGGAGATTATTCCTACCCCATAAGTCTAACCATAAGTTAGTTGAGAAACACTCAGTGGGTTCTCCAGTCAGCATTAGTTTCTTTCCTTCCATTTGGCAAGTGGGAGTTCTTGTCGGCAGAAAGAAATGCAAGTCAGCTGAAGATTAAAGCTCAAGCTCTGCTATTCTTACCATGGATGTTAAACATCTATATCTATTATATATCCATATCTCTATATCTGTGTATGTGTGTATATAGAATATATGGACATAGACATAGAAGATAAAGATATGTAGAGAAATACAGATACGGGTAGAGATACAGATATATTATATCCATATCTGGGCTTCTCAGGTAGTGGCTAGTCATAAGGAATCCATCTTCCAGTGCAGGAGACGTAAGAGATGAAGGTTTGATCTCTGGCTTGGGAAGATCCCCTGGAGGAAGGCATAGCCACCACTCCAGTATTCTTGCCTGGAGAATCCTATGGACAGATGAGCCTGGTGGGCTACACAGTCCATGGGGTTACAAAGAGTTGGACACAACTAAAGTGACTTAGCATGCACACACATATCTCTTGTCTATATCTGTATCTGTCTCTATAGCTATTCCTAGATGACATATATGCTGTCAGTACTATCCCTTTTAAAAACAAAACAAACCAACTGTATTTGAAAAATTATATTTAAAAAGTATAATAGAGAAAAGTTTAAAGATAAACTAGTAAAATAATCTCACATACTACTACTCAGAAATAATCCTTTTGAGAATAATTAAACATCATTGCTGTTATTATTGTATTTGTGCATATAGATAGAAAAATAGATATCTAAAACACTTTAATAAAAGCAAAATAATTCTAAACACTGTTTAGAAAATTGGAAGTACTACCTTTAACTTTCCTGGAATTTAATGGAAGAAAATATGTCAGAGTCAAACTACAGGTTACTGAATATATGCATCTCCACTGTAGGACAGTATTTTATGAAAAAATCCTTTTAAGTCTGGTCAAAGTGATTATGATGTATATTGAAGTGGCAGCTGTTGTTTCTTTTTAAACTACATGTTTCAATTTTAGTATCAGTTGTGTTTTGGCTGTGAAAGGTGAGGACATCAGTACTCTCCCAAGTTTTCCAGCTCCCCTCCCCACACAATTTGAATTTTGTTAGTTACATAATTTGTTTTACGTTGTTCAGATATATAGTTTTGACTATCAGCTCTGTAATTAGCATATTTCCCATATTTCATCCCACATTTCGTTCAATCCCAGCTATGCTGACTGAGTTACCTTCTATGGAGGGGGAACGGGGGCAGATAATGAAGAATAAAAGAGTAAAACATAAGGTATGTTTGAAAGTGTTCAGTTCAGTTCAGTCACTCAGTCATGTCCAACTCTTTGCAACCCCATGGACTGCAACACGCCAGGCCTCCCTGTCCATCACCAATTCCCAGAGCATACTCAAACTCACGTCCATTGAGTCAGTGATGACATCCAACCATCTCATCCTCTGGCGTCCTCTTCTTCTCCTGCCTTCAATCTTTCCCAACATCAGGGTCTTTTCAAACGAGTCAGTTCTTCGTATTAGGTGGCCAAAGTATTGGAGCTTCAGCTTCAACATCACTCCTTCCAATGAACACCTAGGACTGATCTCCTTTAGGATGGACTGGTTGGATCTCCTTGCAACTCAAGAGTTTTCTCCAACACCACAGTTCAGAAGCATCAATTCTTTCATGCTCAGCTTTCTTTATAGTCTAACTCTCACATCTGTACATGACTACTAGAAAAACCATAGCTTTGGCTAGATGGACCTTTGTTGCCAAAGTAATGTCTCTGCTTTTTAATATGCTGTCTAGGTTGGTCATAACTTTTCTTCCAAGGGGCAAGCGTCTTTTAATTTCATGTCTGCAGTCACCATCTGCAGTGATTTTGGAGCCCCCCAAAATAAAGTCTGTCACTGTTTCCACTGTTCCCCCATCTATTTGCCATGAAATGATGGGGCCAGATGCCATGATCTTACTTTTCTGAATGTCGAGTTTTAAGCCAAATTTTTCACTCTCCTCTTTCACTTTTATCAAGAGGTTCTTTAGTTCCTCTTCACTTTCTGCCATAAGGGTGGTGTCATCTGCATATCTGAGGTTATTGATATTTCTCCCAGCAATCTTGATTCTAGTTTGTGCTTCATCCAGCCCAGCGTTTCTAATGCATATAAGCTAAATAAGCAGGGTGACAATATACTGTCTGACATACCCTTTTCCCTATTTGGAATCAGTCTGTTGTTCCGTGTCCAGTTCTGTGCTATAAAATAAAAGCAACAAGTAAAGCAGGGGGAAGGAGATGCAGAAAGCTCAGGTGGGCTAGGGCATATCCTGCCAGAGTAGGGCAGTTGGGTCAGGCTCCACTGAGAGATAGTGCTTAATACTAGTATACATATTAAATAGACTTATTACTTACCACTAGTGCTCTCTCTGGAGAAGGAAATGGCAACCCATTCCAGTGTTCTTGCCTGGAGAATCCCAGCGACAGAGGAGCCTGGTGGGCCGCCGTCTATGGGGTCACACAGAGTCGGACACGACTGAAGCGACTTAGCAGCAGCAGCAGTGCTCTCTCATGGTATTTCAGTTCCTAAGTTCTTTTTTCCTACTTCTTTATTTCTTAATTGGCAGAATGTCATTGTCACACAATTTTGTTTAAGAAGGGCTCATGGGTGCTATATTCCTAGGTCTCTCAGGTTTAAGAGTCTGTTGCTTTTATATTTAACAACGTTTTTGTGTGGTTACAACATCCTGGAGTGCACTTTCTTTCTCTTAGATCATTGTGAACACTGTCTTTTGTCATTAAATGCTTCTGTGGAGAAGGCTGAGGCAAGCTTCATTTTAACCCCTCGTAATGGTTTGCTCTTCCTGACTGAATGCTTGAAGTGTTCTTATTTAACTAGTAGAGATATATTTTGAGCTGTCAGTATTAAATTTTCCAGGAACATGGTATGTCTTTCAATTTGCATTTTCAATTTTTTTCCTTTATTGGACAATTTTAAAAAGCGTTACCTTTGGGTTGGATATTTCTTATTTTTTATCTGTTAGGCTTTAAAAAAATATATTAGCTTTTTTGCACTTGTTTCAAATACCTTTGTTTTAATCTGCACTTGCTGTGATTATCTCAAAGTCTCCTCCATATAAATAATTTATTTTCAGTGGAATATACCTGTTCCTTGCTCTAATTTTTGTATTAGCTCCATAATGATGTGACTTGGGCCCTCAATTTGTTTCTTTTAGATCCTCAATCTCCCTTTTTATTTTTAATCTCATTATCTTGTCTTTCAGTCCTACAGCTCCTAAATTTATATTCTTATTAAGATGTCCGCTAGCATGAAAGAACTGTGAAGAATTTCCTTTTGTTTCTTTACTATTTTTTTCCTTAGGTTGGCTCTTCGGTTCTCTCTCCCTTTCCTCTTTCCTTTCTTCCTACCTCTTTCTTGCCTTGCTACCTTCTCTCTCCTTTCTCACTTTCTTTCTTCTTTCATAATGCATCTACACTGTTCTTTCATAAATAAGAGAAGAATTTTTATGATGCTGTTTCAACTCACCAACATAACATTTTTAGAAGCTCATTGTAAAGTGTCTGGTTCTGTTTCTCTGCCTTAGAAAGCACCATCTGGGAAACTGTTGCCTTAGACTCTGGAAGAGGCTGTTTCCTTGTCCAGCGTGGTGAACCAAGGCAGAGACTTAGATCAGGGACTCCATGGGGCATCCTGATCGGCTGGAAGGCTTAGACATAGACAGTAGGGGAAATGCTAAGACTACAATCCAGAAACCCAAAGAAACTGATCTGAGGGAACCAGGAATCCAATTTGTAGCATCCAAACTGAACACTTAGTATCTACAATGACTGAGAGACACAGAAAAACTGGTGTTTTGTCAAGGCTCTGCAACTTACTGGTTTTATCATCTTGATCCTCTGTTTTCCCATCTGTACAAGGGAGTTGACGATGTTAACTCCCTTACAGAATTGTTGTGAGGATTAGATGAGCCAATGAAAGCAACAGCTACCTCAGAAGCTGATAGCTTTAATAAACACTAGCATTTTCTCTCATTATAATTACTAATATACCAAGTTCTGATAGGCATTGATATCAGAGAATGTCTAATCAGAAGATAGTGCTGAGCAGCAAAAAGATGTATTAAAAGTGACACGAAGTTCGTTTGGTGCCAGCCACAGTATTTAAGGCTACTGGTTAATCATTCACCCTAGGACCCCAGACTGTGACTGGGAGTCGCAGGGAACTCAAACTCCCACCTCCACTGTGCTGGTGAGAGGTCAGGGGAAACGGGGCACCTATGAGAGCCAGATAGAGTGACTTGCGTTTGTCTAGTGGTTTTTGAAATGTATTCCCCAGGCCAGTGACATCATCACTTAGAAATCTGTTAGAATTACAGATTTCTTGGGCCCATTCCACACCTACTGAATCAGAATCTCAGGAATTGAGATAAGGAAATTTGTGCTTGAATAAGTTCTCCAAGTGATGCTGATGTCCTTTTAAGTTTGAAAAGCATTCTGCCTTCTCCTACTGGGCTGGAGTTTGGGGAATTAAGAGGCCAGGATGGGAAGGCAGTACTCCTGGAGTGCCTTGGCCAACATCTTGGAAACTTGAAGGAGGCTGTGCCTTTGTGCACAGAATTAGACTAAGTCGTTAATGGGCTTCCCAGGTGGTGCAGTGGTAACAAATCTGCCTACCAGTGCAGGAGCCATAAGAGACATGAGTTCCATCCCTGGATCTGGAAGATCCCCTGGAGTAGGAAATGGCAACCCACTCCAGTATTCTTGCCTGGAAAATTCCATGAACAGAGGAGCCTGGTGGACCCAGTCCATGGGGTCACAAAGAGTCAGACGTGACTGAGCAACTGAGCACACATGTGTATGCTTGTTAACAGCAAAAAAAATTTTTTAATAGGCATACAATCAACCTCTTTATTCTTTTAAGTATACATGTCATCTGTATCATCTGTATCTATAAGGATACTCCTATACTCACCTATTTTTTTTTTGAACTATAACTTTGATTATGAAATAATAAAATATAGAAAAACACTTGACTTCCATGGTTAAGGTAAAAATCTGGAACTTACCATAAAACCAGAGTATCATCTGCCACCTGGTGAGAGCCTACCCTACTGACAGATTTTAACAGCAATAACTATAAGGATCGTAAAGATCTCAGAGACATAGGAATTAGGGGGTATCTTGGATCTGAAGAAATCAGGGGAAAGTTTCCCCTCATGTCAGGTCATTATGGTTTCCTTTCAGAGAAGTAGGGGGTCGGGGAGAACATGGATGTTAGACAGAACTGGGCTAGGACAACTTTTGTAAAGGCATTTAATGTCTCTGAGCCTCAATTTCCTCAGCTTGTAATGCAGGTGATAGTATGTTAGGTGATAGTATGTTAATGCTTCCAGCTCCAGATTATTGTGGGGGTCAAATGAGGTAATTGGTTGAAAACAGCTGGACGTGTTTGGAAAACTGTTAAGAGCTGCCCAGATGTGAGTTGTTTATTATTTAGATTTGAAATGTGGTCTCCAATTGTGGAATGTAGTGTTCTCTGTTGGAGGAACTCTAGATGTTAGCAAGCAGGTGGAGAAGGTATTTGGTGTTTGGGTTTGTCTTGGGAAAAAACTTTTTAAAGGACCTAGGGGAGGGAGATTCTGCCCTGCATTAACCCCAGCTCTAATTTAGGAAGGAAAGAAGCATGACTAATGCTATGTCCCCACTGAGGTGATGGGCAAGAAGACCAAGAATTCTGGCTGTGGGCCATTCTGCTGCCTCTTGTCCTGTGTTGTCTCAATTCAAGGGGAAGAAGGATGGGGAGAAGGGGAGAAGACTGGATAGAAGTTTAAAGAGACAAGAGTGGTTATGAGGGAAAGGGGGGGAGAGAGAGAGAGGATGGAGGGCAAGATAGAGGGTAGGAAGGGAGTTAGTAACAGAGAGAATCAGAGAGAAGAAAGAGAATGTGGAAGAAACCACAGTAAAAGAAGCCTCAGAAGGAGGGAAGAGGGGAGAACCTGTGCCTGGTGCTGTGGCCTTAGTTGGTTCTAGGTCCTTCCAACTGGCAGCACTTTCTGTGAGTCCACTTTTGCATCTGAAACTCTTCTTTCTTCAGGGACCTTGTGCTTTTGTATCCATGAAGTGTTTGGAGCCAATGTGCTCAGTGAAAGGGAAGAGTCATACATTGCTGGAAAAAGAGACCAGATGTCTTTGAAATCATCTAAATTGTCTCTATTTTTAAAAAAGTTACTCTTTCCATTGCTGCCAGATCTGAAAGTCCAATTTGCCAGGATAATATATCCGGTGTGGATAAAGATTTCCAAACTTGAAGTGTTGGTCGCTTAGCAACCCAGAGGCATGAAGGGCCCACTTGGGCTTGGCCACTGAACCTTTCGGGGGCCCAAGCTTCCCCTGGCATTAGGGAATAGGCCGGGAAGGAAGCTGGGCTCCCTCAGGTCCTGGACCCACTGTCCCTCCCCTTCCAGATTTCTTCCCAGGTACTTGAGTCTAATAAAACATAAACAGAGGAAGAAAAGGAAGCAGGGAGAAAGGGGGCCACCTAAAGACCCAAGTCCCAGGGAAGATGGAGTTGAAAAGAAAAACACCAGTTGTGCTTATGACTTGATCGTTGGTCCACAGCACACATTCAGACAGCTACTTCTCAAGTGGTGTGGAACAAGAAGAGTTTTGTTCTTTCACAAAGGCTTTTTTAATGTTAGCTTTTAAAACACCATGCACAGTATCATTATGGCTATTTCTCCTTATTTCTCCTGCTGGTTAGGAAGAATGCTCTCAGTCCTTGCATGGTGTGTGTGTGTGTGTGTGTGTGTAAATGTGTGTAAATCACTCAGTCAGGTCTGATTATTTGCGACCTCATAGACTATAGCCTGCCAGGCTCCTCTGTCCATGGAATTCTCCAGGGAAGAATACTAGAGTGGGTTGCCATGCCCTTCTCCAGGGGGTCTTGCTGATCCAGGAATCAAACCCCCGTCTCTCTCATTTTAGTCAGATTCTTCACTGCCTGAGCCACCAGGGAAGCACTGCCTTTCTCTCCTCATTGATCCAGAACTCAATCAGAAGTTTGAGGCCTCAAGTTTCAAGCTGGGGACTGGGAAAAATAAGGGTGGACATTGTAGATGTTCCCTCATTCCCACTCCTTCTCTTGGCAGTTACCCTGATTGTTGGTGCAGTTTCCATCCTCCTGTCTCTACACGGTTCTTGCAGTAACAACAAAAATGACTACACGCAAGGACTGTGGCCCAGACCTAAGCCAGCATGCACAGTCCCACTTTCCTGCCACAGTTATTAGTTCAGGGATGGGCCTGTGAGCCCATTCTGGCTGTTGACCTACAAGAACAGCAATTTGCTAGTGGTTCCTAGAAAAGCTTTTCTTCGCACTATATGGAGAAGCTTCCAGGCATGGGCCTTTTTTTGTTCTCTTTGCAGTCAAATGCTCTGCCACTGAGTTTTTTTGGTTCTCTTTGGATACTTACAACCATTTGGGGGACAATAAGGAGACAGCCTTAGGGTAAAGCTGAACCTAAGAAGGATAGGATGAAGAGAGAGAAAACAAATAAAGAAAGGAACAACTTCTTGATGACATGGTTAGGCCACTGAATCAAACTGCTCCTAAAGCCCAGCTTTTTCTTGAATCTCAGTTATATAAACCAATAATTTTCCTTTATTGTTTAAACTTCTTTGAATTGGGTTTTCTGTTACTTAGAAGCAAACATTCCCTATTAACATAGTAACATTTATTGAGCACCTACTCTATGCCTGACACTCCATGAAATGCTTTTATGTGTATTAGTTGCACCTTATCTCCATGGTAACCTGGCAGAGAAAGCATAATGTCTCCCTTTCAACTGAAGAGAATTTCAGTTTTAATCAGTCTGACTATAGAGCTCAGACCTGCCCCCAAGCTCAGATTCTCAGCTGGTAGCAGAAAACGCCTGCTCTGAGCAGAGGTGGCAGGGAAAGACGAAGGTGAGAGCAAGTCTGAGATGAGATTGACAAAGACGAAGACCCTGGTAGCTCAGTTGGTAAAGAATCCGCCTGCAATGCAGAAAACCCTGGTTCGATCCCTGGGTTGGGAAGATCTCCTGGAGAAGGGAAAGGCTACCCACTCCAGCATTCTGGCCTGGAGAATTCCATGGACTGTATAGCCCATGGGTCGCAAAGAGTCGGACATGGCTGAGTGACTTTCACTTTCAAGACGAGGGCCTTCAGGAGAATCAGCAGTGGGCTCAGATGAGCTGGTTAGTGCTGGGTCCTCATGTGGCAAACTATCTTCCGACACCACATGACCCTCCTCTACATCCAGGCCACGGCTTGCTTTAAATGCCAGCTCCCTTGGCACCATGAGGGATGACAACTTAAAGACAACTACTCATCCCTTTAAACATATGCAAAGGTTGTGAAATTTTATCTTATTTAAATAATGCTTCCTTATTTAATGTCTTCCTTTCCATCTTTCTCTTCCAAGTCAAGATAAATCATCAAAGCCCTGTAATGACAAGGCCATTGGGACATAACTATACTAGTTAACCTTCACAGAACATTTTCTCTGTGCCAGGCACTCTTCCGAGTGCCTTCCATAGGTATCGTATATGTTACCAGGCAGGTTGTAGTCTACCCTCCTCCACTGCAAATGTGGAAATGGAGGCTCAGAGAAGTTAAATAGCTTGGCCAAGGTCACACAGCCAGTGCTCTCAACCACTATACTGTATTGCCATTTCATACGGACAGAATGAACAAAACCTCCTGCCAAGGTTCTTGGTGAACAGGATGTAATAGATGTAGTGATAGACTGGGCATGCCCAGCTCTAAGTACTAGAACAACACCATTCAGTATGGAAATGAACTGAGTGTCGCTTTGAAGTTGTGAGACTTCAAACATTTTTTAAAAACATGATACATTTAATAATTCATCTGTTGTTGTCGTTGTTCAGTCACTCAGTTGTGTCCGATTCTTTGCAACCCCATGGACTGTAGCACACCAGGCTTACCAGTCCTTCACTAGCTGTTAGTACCATACTTTAAAAAGTTATCCTCCACGGCATACCCTTATTTCTGAAAGAGAGAAAACCAGAAAAGACAATACAAAAATCTTTCAGAGAGAAAAACGATGAGAATAGCATTGTTGGACATTAAATGTACTACAGATCAGTAGTATTAAAGCTGCCTGGTCTGTGAATGAAAATAAACAAGTAGATCAGTGCAAAATAACAGAAAGTTCCTCCATACTATTATTTGGTATGTAATAGAAGTAGTATTTCATGTGTGCAGGGCTGGGCAAAAATGTGGTATATAGAAACATATTAATATGGACTCTTTCTTTCTACCATATACTACATTGCATTCTAGATAGGTTAAATACTAAGGCCACAAAATATCTATGGGAAATTTTAGGATGAGATTAGGGGAGGCTTTCCTAAATATTGCATCAACAGAAGGAACCATAAGCAAGTTTATCGATTTCACAACATAAAACAAGTATTTCTGGATAGCAAATATATCATAGAATATATGAAAGACAAAAGGTTCACAGCATTAGTATATAAAGAGCTCATGAAATCAGTAAGATAAAATGGGGAACATAGCAAATAAAAAAACATCAGGCCACTTTTATCAATTAATAATGGAAGTATGAATTTACACATGATGAAACCAATATGACAAAACACATCAAAGACCTTAAATATTTGACCCAACAATTCCCCTTCCAGATATTTATCTTAAGAGAAGGGCTGGACAGATATGCAAAGGCGTTTGTGCAAAAGATGCTCATCTCAATGTCATTCACGAGAATTTAAAAAATTGAAATTAAGCTAGCTGTCTGAAGAGATACATGACAATATGTCTCCATTCAAAGAACATTTAACAGTGATTAATAAGGATGGTATAGATGTGTATATTTGCTGACATCAAAATGTGTTCTTGATATGTCCTTAAGTGGGAAAAGGAAGTTACAAGTATGTATCAAAATATGATCATATTTGTGTATAGATGCAACCTTCTTTCTTTAAAATGCCTGGCAAGCAATTCACCTAAAAGTAAATATATTTGTTCTGTGTGTGTATTTCTGTTTTCCAATATTTTCTAAAATAAATATATATTTTTATGTAATTTAAATACATTAGCAAGTTATTTTGTATGTATCAAGTATTACATGATACAAAGCAAACAAAAACTGAAGATGTGTCTATAAAAGAAAAGACATTTTTCCCTTTTCCTAGCCAAATGACATGGGAATTGGCCTGTTGGGTTGCAAGGAAGAGCAGGAGCTTGGAAACCCAATTGGCCTAGGTTGAACTCTCAGTTACTACATACCAGTTGTAAGATTATAGACACACCTCTTAACCTCCCTGAGACTCAGTGTTCTCACCCACAAAATGAGAGTAATATTTCCCTTACCTGATTATTATGTGGACTACATTAAAATGATAAAATGTCTAGCTCCGTGACTGGTACATGGAAGAGTCTTAATAGATTGTAAGAAATATTACCCTCCTTTAATACTCAGCTCCAACTCCTCTCTGGGTTTCTTCACCAGCTACCCCTGACAGTTCATTCTTCTAGTTTTTAATAGCCCTTTATAGGCACCTACTGTTTTTCACTGTGTTTTGACCCATTAGATGTGAGCTCTTGGAAATCAGAGATCAAGTGAGCTTGCTTCTGGGTCCTAAAGTACTTAGGTCAGTGCTTGGAACATAGTAGGGCCATATGAAATAATTGTTAAATGAATGAATAACAATTATTATCAATGGCAGCAAAGTAATAAGTATACGTTTCCCTAAGGGGATAACTTTAAAGGCTTACATTTACTCACTGGTATGCCACATTTAAAAAAGCTATGACAAACCTAGAGAGCATATTAAAAAGCTGAGACATCACTTTGATGCCAAAGGTCCATATAGACAAAGCTATGGTTTTTCCATTAGTCATGTACAGATATGAGAGTTGGACCATAAAGAAAGCTGAGCACCAAAGAATTGATGCTTTCAAACTGTGGTGCTGGAGAAGACTGTTGCCTTTCCCTTGGACAGCAAGATCAAACCAGTCAATCCTAAAGAAAATTAACCCTGAATAGTCATTGGAAAGACTGATGCTGAAGCTGAAGCTCCAGTGCTTTGGCCACCTGATATGAAGAGCTGACAAACTGGAAAAGACAGTAATGCTGGGGAAAATTGAGGACAGGAGGAGAAGGGAGTGACAGAAGATGAGATGGTTGGATGGTATCACTGACTCAATGGACATAAGTCTGAGCAAACTCCGGGAGACAGTGAAGGACAAAGAAGCCTGGCCTGCTGCAGTCCATGGGGTCACGAAGAGTTGGTCGTGACCTAGTGACTAAACAACACATGAATATTATTTTGGAATATCATTTCATAAAGAAATTTGATTATATTATGATTTCATAAAGAAATGGGATTATGTAATGATATGTAAGATATGACAATGGTGATTGCAAATATTTAATATTTAACTGTGTACCTGGCAACATGCTAGGCACTATATTTGTAATATTTATATAGTATGTATATACTACTTATATAGTATACATTATATGTGTATAATTTCATTTATTACTTTCAAAAGATACACAATGAAGAAACTGATGACTAGGGAGTATAAAACACTTGCCTCCAGTATCTAGAAATGGCAGAATCAGGATTTGAACCTGGTATTTCTGGCTGATTTAGGATCCTATGTTCTTCACCATGACTCTCTCCAGATAACATTTTAAAGGCTCCATTGAGAAGAATGCTGATGGCTCTGTAGCAGCTGGCCCAATGGACCTCAGTAGCACTCTGGAGAAGCCAACAGAGGTGGAAAATGAGGAAGAGGAAGTGGGTTATGCTAAAGAGATAGGAGGCAAGAATGATGGCAGAGAGGGGGTGGGAGATGACAGGGAAAAACAAAACTGACACTAGATCGAATGGAAAAAAGCACCATTGACCACCGTGGCCTGCCATCCCGGGACGCAGCATTTTTATTATTTGGGCAAAATTGTGAAACAGGCAGAAATGCAGAAATTAGGCAGAAATGAAAGATATGTAAATGTATTTTGTTTAGTCTCGCAGTTTAAAAAAATGAAACTTTATGAAATAAATATATTGATTTGTTGTGTTGAGTTAAAGCAAATTGACCGTCCAGGAAAATCTTGGCAAGAGGAAGAGGTCTTTTACCTCCCATCCCCGTAAGCCCTAACCTACCCCCACCCCATAAGCCTTTTCGGTGTTCTATTTCTGCTAATCCTTGCTAAGAAATAACTGGTGAGCAAGAGGTTAGCTGATGGGGTCTCAAGGTGTGACCTTTCCCAGGGGCATTTGCATGTTAATAGAGGGTACTGGGAACCCAGGAACAGCCTCCAGGTCTCAAATGAAAGAAGTCCTGAAGGTGGAGGAGAGGGGTGGCTCGGCCCCCAGGGGCCCTGCTGTGGAGGCCACGTTGAGTTGGCCTGTGTGGATGGCCGCTGGTCTGGGCTTTCCTCCAGCTGCTTTTACAAAGAAATGGTTTGGAGAAGAACAAAGGGATTGTGTTTATTCCCCTGCAAGAGCTCAATTGCCAGGGCTGTGTGCTCGGTGCCCAGCTCAGAGAATCTGGACTCAGGAGGCTTTGCTTACTGGTAATTCATTGAATGAATGAAGAATCACCTCCCCACCCCCCACACCACACAGCCACACCTTTAGCCCTGATGCCTATGAGCCCCTTAAGCTCCAAAGCCCACACCCAAGACCTGGGCAACTTCTTTCTAGTGATAAGAACATGGCCAAGAAGAAATGTCTACCATTTGCATTTTTATTATCTTCCTGTCTTAACCTGAAAACTTGTGCTGAATTACATGACCTCACTGACCACGTTTCATCTTCCTCACTGAACTGTGGTTAAGACAATCTCCTACAGCCCAACTGCAGAAAAGGAAATTCCTACATGGACACAATTTTGTGCACATGCACACTTCAGGGTCCTGGGGAGGGAAAGCGGGCGGGGAGCAGATGGGGAGAGAGCAGTGAGGACAAGACTACGTTTCTGTTTGGCTGAATTCATCAAAAATGTCCAAACCCCATACCGAACATTCATCACTAATTAAATCCTAGCACCATAATTCAGAGAAAACAATTACAGCATTTAGAATTTTTAAAGGAACTATTATTGCTGCCTTGGCCCTTTTAAAAATTATGCTCCCCAAAGGACAAAATGTGATCCATTAATATGTATGTATTATTACTTTTTTTTTTTGTAAGGGGAAGATTGCTGATGCCTGTGAATATGGAAGCATTTATCGGTTGCAGACAGCCGCTTCGTTGACTTGCAGTTTTAAGTGCAGTATTTTCTAGAATCTAAAAGGCTATAACATTAATTACCTTTTTGCTTTTAGCTGGTAGCCTGCTCGTTTCTCCCCCATGTTCTCTTCTCTTACCCTGCCCACTTGGGGAACCAGTTATCCAGGGTAGGGTTTGGTCAGAGCCAGGAGTCAAAACCGTTATTGGGAAAGATCATGCAATATTTCATTCATTGGAGACAATTGTTCCCGTTCACCTTTGGTGCCCAAAACGAGTCCATGTTTCTCATTTTTCAGTTGAAGCCCCTCATGCTAGTCCTTGAGCAAAAGACTTCCCTAAGTCAAACTGAGATTCTTCCACATCAAGTATCCCCAGCTAAACTGAGGACCTCAGCTCTACTTTTCGCTCTTTCCTTTTATTCTTCTTTGTCTTGATAATTTAGCTGAGTTACTCAGAGGTGAGTTAACTGAGCCTGGCACCAAAGATGACTGTTAGGATGTGCTGCGTGCGTGATGTGTATGTGTGTGCGTGTGCACATGCTCATGCACAAAGGTGCGTGCATGTGTGTATGTATGTAAGCATGTGTACCTATATAAAAGCACAACTCAGAAATTTTCATTCGGCTCCCTGATCAGTCTATTGTCACATGCATTTGGCATTCATTATCCATGAGCCTCCGGCGCCTCTGGTCCTGTGCCCTGGCTCACAGTGATTTGGTTTATAGAGATCATATGGCAGGGAAACAGACCTTGAAAGACAGAGCTCTGAGAAGCACATTTGATGAATTTCCTATGATTTGAGTCTGGGTTTATTCTTCCCTGTGGCGGGGCAGACACCCCAGAGCACACAGAGCCGGCCTGGGAGCCCAGGAGGAGTGGAGGCTATGACAATAAGTGCAGTGTTTTTTTCTTCACACGTCTCGGGTTGCATTTCCTATCTGGGAAAAAAAGAAAAGGGAGCCTTGTAAAGGATCCAGAATCTGGGCAGGAAACCACACAGAGTGAAGGTTGCCATTGTCATTAGCAATTAATGTAACCACCACGGCTGGAAGGAGAAAACCCTGCCAAGGCAGCCGGCATGGGGAGGGGGCAGAGGCTGCTGGGGGAGAGGGCTGCTCACTCCCATTCACCAGTCATGCTTGGTTGGGGGGCTGAGCAAGACACATCCCCAGACACTCCCGAGAGGTTCCACAGTACTAAATGGGTTTTATTTTAAAACAAGGTGCTCAGGACTTGATACGTTATAAAATGTCCCTGTCACCCATTTTCACTCTCTGTGGCTCCGTGTCCAATTTCTTAGTCTCTTGATCAGTGAATTTTTTCTGCCTAAGTGAGTCTGTTGAGACTCATTTCTTCAGCAGTATTTACGGAGTGTCTTCTATGTGCCAAGCACTTGGGGTGCTGGGCAAGAGGCTGGTACTAATCTATAACATGTGTTGAGTGTTTGAGGACCCAGCCTGGTGCTATGTATTTTCCATTTCCATTTATTATCTCATTTAGGCATCACTACAGGTCTACAAGCTAGGTTTCTTCTTACTCCATTTTACAGATAACATAACTGACGCTCAGAGAGGTTAATTAACTTCTTCCAGGTCATAAAGTCAACACATGAACCCAGCTGGGATTTGAGCCCCAGTAAATTAGTCTCTTCAGACCTAGGCTTTCAGTCCTTACTGTATGCCTTCAACAAGCCCACAGTCTAGGCAGGGTTCTAGCAATAGATCAGTGTTGAAATGATGAGGTGAAACGGGCTACAGGGAGGGTCAGCTTAGGGTCTCTGGAAGTCCAGTGAAGAGATACCTAATCTAGGCTCAGGAGGCCCTCAGAGAAGGCTGCCTGGAGGAGGTGAGTTTGACATTGTTCCTGTCCTCTCTCGTGTCCCAGTGGTGACTTGGCCACACTAGTCAGTCTGGAAGGAAATGTTTGTGTGTTAGTATGTCTGCACCGCTTACTCTGTAGGTGTTAGGATATTCGGCAGATCTGTCCAGTCACTGAAAATGTCTGCTTCTTATATCCTACTCAGCGAAGTCCCATCTGGGCTGGTAAGAGATGGGACGGCCACATTCCTTCTACTTTTTAGATGGATTCAATCGCTCTCCTGTTCCTCCTTCCCCTCCCTATTTCCTCTCTCTTCCTCTTCATCCCTCCCCTCTTCGCCCCCACCCTCTTTCTCTTTCTTTCTGGTAGTTTAAAAAATGCCACTTTTCATTAATGTGACCAAAATGTCATCAAGTAGTTTAATGCTCTTTAATGTCCTTGTATCGTTTACGTTTTGCGAACAGTGTGGAAATGAATCCCATCTGTGGGTTCAAGAACATCAAAAAAGTTGGACAGGCTATTTAGACGTGCTCCTTCACATCGCATTAGTGTGTACAATGTCAGGGGGCTGAGCCAGGCACGGCCTGTCCGGGCCTCAGCCCGCCCCTTCCTCAGCTGGGGAGCAACAGATCCTTCACCTCGGGAACTCAGTCAGTCCTGGGGATGGGGCTCCTGGAAGGCTGCCCGGAGGCCCCAGGAAAAGTGTGAAGGCTAAATAAAAAATGAGAAATGATTCAGGAAAATCTCTCTCTTCCTTTCTGGTGCCAAGACGCCCCAACAATAGCTTTTTCATCACTTGGGTAAGAGGCTGGTTTATAACGCTGTCTGACTTCTTCCAAATCATTAGCTAGTCTCTCTCTGTCTTTCTCTATCTCTCTCCTCCCCCGCCATCCTACCCCGGTTCCCCAGGGAAGGAAACTCTGGAGCCAAAATTAAGCTGATGGTTTGTATGGAGATGGCTATATCCCAAAAATGACTGCAGAGCATCAAGTTCAGGGCCAGCAGAACTCCTAAGAGAGGTGCTCTCCAGAGGACCCTGAGAGGGTCTCAGAAGCCCTGTCAGCAGGGTGATGATTCCAGGATGATGGATTTGCTGTGGCAACTGACAAAGGGTGCTGACTCTGGAGTCACCCTGCTAGAATTCTGGCTCCTCTATCTTCTAGGAAGACGGTCTTGAACAGGTGAACCCCTGTCTCAGTTTCCTTACCTGCAAATTGAGGGTACTAATTACATCAACCTAATCAAATGAGCTAATGGATGTACAGCACCCAGACCTGTGTCTGGCCACAGAGAGTCCCCAATAAAGGTTAATGATCAGCTGTTGTTAGCACTGCTTGGTGGCCCTGCTCTTGCCATATCCTGCCACCTACCCTGAGCCCCTTCGGTTGTACTTCCAGGTGGAGTCAGTCCTCCTTCCCTCCCACTGAGCACTCAGTCTGAGCCCTACCTCACCCTCCCCTGCAAGGGTAGTGGCAAGGGGGAGGGGCAGGGGACCTTGACTCCAAAATATCCTGGCTTTTTTCCAGCTCTGTGAAAACCCCTATTCTAATGCATTCCCTGGAAAGAAAGATGTAGCTTTTTATTTCAGGGGAAAAAAACCTCTCCAAAACAAAAGCTTCTATTCTTCCCCCAGACATAGAGCAAGAGTGGATTTTTAACTGTTAATCATTACAGCAGAATGAATAATAATCCACCTCTCTGAAGGCTCTTAATCAGTAACCAGTATTACAACCCCCTCCTTATTTTGCATTTGCTCATATGAATACTTAATCCTAAATATAAACATAAGCAAATAACTTCTGATGATTATTTCACAATTTTCAAGACAAGGTCATTCTGTTTTAACTTCTAAGGTAAACAAACAAATATGTTCCCTTAATGCAATTACCAGAAGGGCAATTTTCTTCTAAGTTCTTTATAGGATGTGGTTTCTAAGATGTGCATCTGTCAACCTGTTGGTTATTTATACTGAGGCAACTGGAAGAAGGCCAGGGGGTGTTACATCTGCAGTTCCCAGGAGACCCGTGAGCTCGGCTTATAGAAGCCCCCACTCCAGTCTTTGTGCTTAGCCTGTTGAGAAGGACACTGGATTCTAAAGTGCCGCCTGACCCCAGGCCTGACTCGAAGACCTGAATCATGCCTTACTTGCCGTGTGACCTTGGATAAGTCCGATAGTCTCGTTCAGCCTGATTTTCCATCAGTGTAAAATGCAGCTGTGCCCTGTGGGGCTCTCAGTGTCCTGTCTTTGTGGCATTAACATCTGTTCATCCTGCAGGCTTCAGCTTAGAAGGCTTTTCCTGACCTCTCTACTGGGTTAAATCCCAGAGCCTTCTTGATCCATCTACTTTCCATTTTAACTCTAGCAACACTGCTGTTGGCCCGTGGTTTCAGTGCTACGGCTAAGAGCACAGACTCGGGAGTCAAGCTACATAAGTTTGATTTCTGGCTTTGTTAGTTGCTGGCTGGTGACCCTGGATGAGTTCCCCAACTTCCAAGACTAATAATAGTATCTCTCTCAAAGGACTATTGTAAGGATTAATTGAGTTAATATGTGTTGGGCCCTTAGCCTAGTACCTGACACGCAGTGAAAGCTAGGTATTAGTACATCAGCTATTACTTTCTCTTCAATAATTTAACCTTTCTTTATAGCTACACTGAGAGTTCTCTGAGAACAAAGACCACTTCTGCTTCCACTGCCATAGGCTACCGCTGAACACGGTGCCCGGCACTTGGAAGATTCTCTCTATTATTTGTTGAATTGTATCGAAGTGAAATAAATGATATAGAAATGTGTTGTGAATCACCGTGGGAAAAATTGTTTATTATTAGCTCTGGAAAGAGTTTATTAGATGAACTATAGCTGCTGCCATTGAATATAATACAATGTCGATCCGTCGACTATTCGGTCTGTGAGTCACCTCTGTCATCAGCATTCTCTGTGTTTAGTTTTATCCTCCTTGTTGGCTCAGTGAGTAAAGAATCTGCCTGCAATGCAGGAGACACAGGAGACTCGGGTTCGATCCCTAGGTCAGGAAGATCCCCTGCAGGAGGAAATGCAACCCACTCCAGTATTCTTGCCTGAAAAATCCCCTGGACCGAGGAGCCTGGTGAGCTATGGTCCATAGGGTTGCAAAAAGTCAGAAGTGACTAAGCACAAGTGCATACAGAGTATCCTGTGCCCCTGGACACAGTAAGAAATCAATGCCTGTTCCAACCCTGGTCAAAGTCTTTCCTCAGGAATTTATTTATGGTGACTGAGAGACGCAAGGTCTCTCTTTCCTTTGGGGTCAAAGACTGGTTAAATGCAAGCCTGGACATGTCTGGAGGCCATACTCACTCTTTCTATGTTGCCTGGGGGGTGCCCATTGGAGGTGGCAAAAGATGAAGACAACTCACAAAGTGAAATGGGGGTGCTGTGAGGGAGAGCTCTGGGGGTCTTTCATTATTGTAGCAAAACCAGTCTACTCAGCTAACATAAGCTCAGTTCAGTTGCTCAGTCGTGTCAGACTCTTTGCGACCCCATGGACTGCAGCACTCCAGGCCTCCCTGTCCATTACCAACTCCCGGACCTTACTCAAACTCATGTCCATTGAGTCAGTGATGCCATCCAACCATCTTATCCTCTGTCATCACCTTCTCCTCCCGCCCTCAATCGTTCCCAGCATCAGGGTCTTTTCAAATAACTCAGTTCTTCGCATCAGGTGGACAAAGTTTTGGAGCTTCAGCTTTAGCATCAGTCCTTCCAATGAATATTCAGGACTGATTTCCTTTAGGACGGACTGGTTGGATCTCCACCCTGTCCAAGGGACTCTCAAGAGTCTTTTCCAACACCACAGTTCAAAAGCATCATTTCTTCAGCGCTCAGCTTTCTTTGTAGTCCAACCCTCACATCCATACATGACTACTGGAAAAACCATAGCCTTGACCAGATGGACCTTTGTTGGCAAAGTAATGTCTCTGCTTTTTAATAAACTCTCTCTTTCCTAAGTCTTTGTATGATGCCACATACCAAGGCCTGAAATTCCTATCGTTTGGAAAGCTTGGGCAATGAGTTAAAGGATTCCACAGCCGTGGAATGTGCAGGAATCTTGAGCAGGGCTCTGTTTGTATCTGTCTTGTTGTTGACATCCTGGTCCCTAATGAGGTCATTTGAACATCTGTAGCGTATCTGCCAAGAGCCAGTTAACTGGAAATGACATTAGTCACTGTTAGCACAGTGTCTCTTTCCCTTTCTCCCTTGGCTGTGTGCCTTGGGGACACTCCGGCACAGCTCAGAGGTTCTTAGGGCCCAGACATCAAAGGCAGGGATATAGTCATCAGCAGCCCCCTGTCAAAACATCCAGCCTTGTGCTTGCTGCCTCCCAACCTTGCTGATACTGAAGACCTCTTTTAGTAATCCCTCCCTCTGAGTTTTGAAAGATCGAGTCTTCAAACATAAAGCACTGATTAAGTCATAATATACTTATTTGCTCATTTGCTGTTAATCCACCTTCACATAGAGTACTGATCAAATAACACTAAAAACATGGAAGTGATATAATTTCAGACCAAAGAAATTTTAGTTTGGTGAGGTGGGTTTAAACTACAGTTAAGAGGAGGGTTTCCAGTAGGTCTCTTATTTTACTTTTAATTTGCTTTCAAAACTGAGAAATTGTTGTAGATCTTTTAAATGAATGAAATAGTCCAGAAATCACTACCCTTTAGCATCTTAAAGACTATGATCTCTAAAATGGCCTTATACTCTGCTATTAATGATCACTTTATACCCTGCCAGTAATGCCTGCAGGACATAGGACCAAGGTGCAAGGCAGTCTGCATACTCATTGTGTCCCAGGCCTAGGACAGGGACTGTAGAGTATTAATTCCTTTTACTCATCCCCAAGCCCTGCAGTAGAACTACAGGCATGTCCCAGCATGGCTAAACTTTGGCATTATCAGGTTAGCTCTTAGCTCCTGGGGATAAGGGGCAAGAAAAGCCAGAAGCCCCCAGGACAACCCTACTGACCTTGCCTAGTGCCCCGCCCATCCCTCCCCACCCAGTGTACTTAGAAGGAGCCAAGGAGCAGCTTCTCTGAAAGGAAAGGCCTGGTGTCCCCTCCCAGGTTGTGTGTATGTGTGTGTTTGCACAGAGGAGTTGGAGTCCTTATAAATATTTCTCGCCTTGAGGTTTTCACAATTTCCATCAACACAAGTTACCAGGCAACTATGCTGTGACTTAATGGAAATTCATGTTAGACAGGACCAGAAATCTTTATTTCAGAGATGAGGAAATGATGACAGGGAAGAGCTCTGAGGTGCCGGAGGTCACACATCAAGTAGGGAAAAGTTTTTGGTTCCAAAGCCCATGTTCTTACAACTTGGTGGAGTGGCAGGGTCAGGTGGGCCCCTATCATTGTGCAGATAGAGAAACTGAGGCTCAGAGAGGGTATATCCATGACCAGGGTTACAATTAGTTCATAAAAGGGGCAGGGATAGGACCCAGGTCTCCGAACTCCAGTTCCAGGGCATCTAAAATTTTTGAATGGCCATCAGAGATGAATGGAAACTTAGAGATTCATTCATTCATCCAACTGACCAACCTTCACTCCTTGTTAGAAATGAGGAAGCCTTGCCCAGAGGCCTCCTTCAGCCATGTCTCATTGGCTAGAAATTGCACCCCATGCTGAAGTCTAACCAAAGCACTGGTCAGGGAACTAGGACCCTCTATTCTCCTGAATGTTACACTCCTGTATCTACCTGCAGCCTACTTAATATTTGCACCCGAATGTCTAGTAGGTTCCCGCAAATCCAGCATATATCAACCCAAGTTCTGGATCTCTTCCCACTCAGAAGCGCTCATCCTCTGGTGTTCTTTATCTCAGTTCAAAATGGCACTCTTACTTATTCAGTCGTGCAGACCCAGTGGTTCAGTGGTAAAGAATCTGCCTGCAATGCAAGAGATACAAGAAACACGAGTTCAGTCTCTGGGCTGGGAAGATTCCCTGGAGGATGGCATGGCAACCCGTTCTAGTAGTCTCACCTGGAGAATTCCATGGACAGAGGAGCCTGGTTGGCTACAGTCCATGGGACTGCAAAGAGTGACTTAGCACACACAGCAGGCCCCAAACGTTCATTCTCCATACCAAATTCAGCAGCAATTCGTTTGCCTCTACCTTCAAAATAGGTCCCAAATCCAACCAGTTATCGCCCCCTCCCTGGCTGCCACCCTGGTTCACCATGCTCACTGGTCTCCTGCTTTCTCTCTTGCCCTGCTTCAGTCAGTTTTCCACATGGCAGCCATGGCAATCCTCTGAATATGTAAGTCAGATCAATTATCTCTCTTAGTGAAGAGTCCCTGGTAATTCCCTATCACATGTAGAACAAAATTCAAAGTCACAACCCTCCAGCCACTACAGCCAACACTTCAGCTAGTTGGCCTTCTAGCTCGTCTCAACATGCAGGTTCGTCCCATACCTGGGGCTTTTGAGCCTACTCTTCCCTCTGGCTGGACTGCTTCCCATCACCCCTGTCCCCACCCTTAAGAGTCACATGGCTGGTGCCCTGCCTTATTCATGTCTCTGCTGAAATAACCACCACCCTCCGTCCCCTTATCTGAAATAGCAGGACTGTTTCTCTCTCTCTCTTTATCTGCATTTATTTTTTTTCATCAAATCTATCATTGCTTGGCTTGACACTGTATATTTACCATATAGCATATATTTATGTGTCTATTTCCTATCACCCCAACTAGAATTAAGGCCACATGAAGGTGAAGACTTTGTCTGATATTTTCATGACTCTACCTTCAGTGCCTAGAACAATGACAAACATAAATTGTTGTTTAGTCGCTAACTCCTGTCTGAGTCTTTGCGAACCCATGGACTGTAGCCCACCAGGCTCCTCTGTCCTTGGAATTTTTCAGGCAAGAATACTGGAGCAGGTTGCCATTTCCTTCTCCAGGGAATCTTCCCAACCCAGGAATTGAACCCACATCTCCTACACTGGCAGGTGGGTTCTTTACTCATGAACCATAGATGCTCCATAATGTTCATTGAATGAACATATGATGAATGATTAAATGGCTTAGACCCATGAGGATCCACCCCTTGAAGGTGGGGATGCACCAGTCTCTCCCAGAGGAGGGTACAGATGAGAGCAAAATGGGTTCCACCAGCTCAGGAGGAAAAGTATATGGATGTGGAATAGATGATCAGTAGAGTCTGCTGTATCTAGCTTGTCCAGTTTCTATTGTTACAGAGTCATGAGCACTTTTGGGCACGCTCAGCATGACCCACTCTGTTTTGTTTAAGCAGAGCAGCCAGCAAGTGGGTGTGCACTAGCTCTCCTGGGCTTGGTCAGGGTGGGAGCACAGGGTGTCTACTCTCTAGGCCCACAGTGAAGCCACAAAATGAACTGTTACTTCCTGGGGCAGTGGGGACTTAGGGCCGGTCTCCATTTGTTATCTCCCTTGGTGACAGGCTGGTCCCCAGTGATGTCATCTGAGCATCTGTAGGCACCTCTGCCAGGAACCCACTAACTGGAAATGACATCAGCTACCAGCAAAGTGACTTGGGCGCCCAGCAGACATGTCCCACTGATTCCCTGTCTGGAGCTCATCTCCTGCCTACCTGGAAGTCTTCTGGCTGGCACTTTGGCAAACAAAGAGGCATTTGAGAGAGAATTAAGTTGACTTTAAAAGATAGCCTCAAAGTGTTTCCCAACATGTTGATGCTTACATTGAATTATAGGTGCTAATAAAGCTGTCAGAGCCTTGGCGCGAGGACCAAACTCAAGCTAATGATCCCTGAGAAATGATGAGAATTCCTCTGGGCCTGGAATCAGTCCCTGGCCCAGCTGGAGGCTCACACACACACTGCAAAGTTGAGGAAGGGCTGGAATTACCCATTCTTACTGCCATGACGATTGGCCCAAAGGGCTCGCCGTCATCTTACAGTGGAAGGCAGCTTTGCTGGAGTCCCCTGTGTATCCTTGTATTCTGGGAAGACCTGATCCTTTCCTTTCTAGAATACTCAGTGTGGTCATAGAGCCTGAGTGACTATCAGAATTTGCAGTTAAGAGTAGTGTTCAAAGTGTTAGGGAAAAGGAGGTACAACAGAGCACTCCTCCTGGGACTTAACTAAGATCAGGTCTGTGATTTTGTTCAAAAGACACACAGATAAGTCCCAGATGTCACATAGGTTCCTACTTCCTGGGGACTTATTAAATGCCAGGTCTGATACCAAGTTCTACACATTTTGAAAGCATTTAATAAACTGCATATGCATGTATGTATGTATGGATGGGTGAATGGAGGAATATATGTATGTATTCATTTCACCAAATATTTATCAAGAAACAATAATGTGCTAGGCCTTGAGTTAGACTCTTGGGATATAATGAGGAGCAAGAGACATATACTGTACCCCTGTCCCTCAGATTTGGTCACGTGAACCACAATCGTCAACAATTTTAAGTGTAGTGAGTACTAAGGAGTAGTCGAGGGGGCTGTGTGAAGATGTAATTGGGAAACATAAGGTTAAAGTGTCAAGGAAGGCTGCCTTGAGAAGGAGAAATTGAAGCTATGAGCTCAAGAGTAAGTGACAGTTAAGGAAGGCAAAGGATGTGCCAGAAAACACAGGCTGGGCTAGTGCCACTGTGTTAGTTTCCTGTTGCTGCTGTACCAAATTTGCTATAAGCTTGGCTGAAAACAAAACAAATTTATTCTCCTTCTTAAAAATTCTTGCAGTCTGAAGTCCAAAATCAGCTTTACTGGGTGAGAGTCAAAGTGTTGGCAGGGCTGTTTCCTTCTGGAGACTGGAAGACTTAGTTCCTTGCTTCTTCCAGCTTTGGGTGACTGCCAGCATCCCTTGGTTTGTGGCT
Organism: Cervus canadensis; assembly: GCF_019320065.1. NCBI lineage: Eukaryota > Metazoa > Chordata > Mammalia > Artiodactyla > Cervidae > Cervus > Cervus canadensis. The sequence continues at coordinate 33,453,466 of NC_057396.1, forward strand.
GCATCACTCCAATCTCTGCCTCCATGCTCTCATTGCCTTCTCCATTCTGCAGTCAAATCTCCCTTGGCTTCTGTCTCATAAAGACATTTGTGATTACACTAGTGCCAACCCAGATAATATAGGATAAATCCTCTCATCTGAAGTAAGGATCCCTAACTTATTCACTTCCGCAAAGTCTCTTTTGCCATATATGGTAGCATTCACAGGTTCTAGAGATTAGGATGTGAATATAGTTGGGGACCATTATTCAGTCGACCATAGCCACAAAATGGGAGAAAATCTGTGGAATGCATTTACAGAGGTAGCATCGTGTAGTAGTTAACCTATGGGCTTTGGAGGTGTGCCTGTGTGTGTCCTGTCACTTCAGTTGTGTCTGACTGTTTGTGACTCTATGGACTGTAGCCTGCCAGGCTCCTCTGTCCATGGGATTTCCCAGGCAAGAATACCGGAGTGGGTTGCCATGCCCTACTCCCAGGGATCTTTCTGACCCAGGGATGGAATGCGTCTCCTGTGGCTCCTGCATTGCAGGTGGATTCTTTACCCCTGAGCCGTCTGGAAAGCCCTGGGCTCTGGATACTGGCATCTAGGTTTGCAACCTGACTATAATGACTCTTTACTGTCTGACATTGAACAAATTATTTAACCTCTCTGTGTTTCAGTTTTTCTTTTTTTTTTTCAAAAGAAAAACTTTATTTTTGGTCAGATCACAAGGCACCCATTTATCAACCTTTTCCACCTTTCCAATTTGCTTCAAATGCCTAATGACCACAGCATGGTCGACGAGTTCTGCAGCAACTTCTAGTGTAGTTTTAAGAGCATCAGTTTTGATGATGGCTCTCAACTGGTCATTGTCAACTTCTGATGATTGGCCACTACGCTCCTCATCTTCAGTTTTTCAATCTATAAAGTTGGGGTAATAATAGTATCTACTTTACAGGAGTGTCTTAAGGCTTCTGAGGTGATAAAGAATCCTCCTGCCAATGCAGAAGATGCTGTTTTGATCCCTGGGTCAGGAAGATCCCCTGGAGAAGGAAATGGAAACCCACTCCAGTATTCTTATCTGGGGAAATTCCATGGACAGAGGAGCATGGCAGGCTACAGTCTATGGGGTCACAAAGATTCAGACACTACTTAATGACTAACCAACATAAGGGTTAAATGAGTTATTTCAAGTAAAGTATTTAAAGCACTGCCTGACATCTTGTATGTGCCCAATAAATGTTCATTTTTATTATTAAATATTATTAACTATTTTTTTTGCAATTTTATTGAGATATAATTGACAGCACATTTAAAAGCAGAGACATTACTTTGTCAACAAAGGTCCGTCTAGTCAAGGCTATGGTTTTTCCAGTGGTCATGTATGGATGTGAGAGTTGGACTATAAAGAAAGCTGAGTGCAAAAGAATGGATGCTTTTAAGTTGTGGTGTTGAAGACTTTTGAGAGTCCCTTGGACTGGAAGGAGGTTCAACCAGTCCATCCTAAAGGAGATCAGTCCTGGGTGTTCATTGGAAGGACTGATGATGAAGCTAAAACTCCAATACTTTGGCCACCTGATGCGAAGAGCTAACTCATTTGAAAAGACCCTGATGCTGGGAAAGATTGAGGGCAGGAGGAGAAGGGGACAATAGAGGATGAGATGGTTGGATGGCATCACTAACTCAATGGACATGGGTTTGGGTGGACTCCAGGAGTTGGTGATGGACAGGGAGGCCTGGCGTGCTGCGGTTCATGGGGTCACAAAGAGTTGGACACGACTGAGTGACTGAATTGACAGCATTGTATAATTTAAGGCATACAACTTCTTGATTTGATATATTAATATATTGCAAGTAATTACCACCATAGCTTAGCTAACACATGTCTCATGTCACGTAATTACCATTTCTTTTTTACGGTAACAACATTTAAGATTTACTCTCCTAGTAACTTTCCAGCACATAATACAGTATTAGTAACTGTAATCAACATGCTGTACATTAGATCCTCACAACCTATTCATTTAAGTGGCCTTAAACTAGTTTGAGTCTTCATTTGTTAAGTCGCTAAATTAACAAAAAGTGGGACTTAAACCAGTGAGATTTGAAATCAAGTCAGCTTGATTTCAAAGTCTGTACTCTTTACAGCACTAAATGGCTGCCATATCCATGGTAACATGCTTCCTAGCATGTTAGAAAGACTTGCTTCCTAGATACATCAGGAGTAACTATTATATGGTAACATGCTTCCTAGCATGTTAGAAAGACTTGCTTCCTATATACATCAGGAGTAACTATTAAGGATCTGATGGTAGACCCTTATATGAGAGAAGCCTTTGCTTTCCTTGTTGTTGCTCTAGCTCAGTTTCTCTCGCATTGACAGAGAAAGGCTTCTTAAACTATAATATACTTGCATTTCCATTTAATGAATCTCCCACTCTACATACACCCTGGTTCACTATTCACCTTGTCCCTTCAGGTTAGGGTGTCTTGGTCCTTGACAGCTTGGTCTTTTCCCTGAAAGTCCCCTCTCTTGATGGTTCAGTGGCAGTCCTGTCAACCATGGCCATTTTCTGTAGCCCTTCTGGACCAGGGCCCTCATATTATACTACATATTTCCAGATGTTAATGATAAAAATGTAAATCAATCTGGCTTAAGAATAAATGGGAATTTTTAAACTCATAAAACTAAAATAACAAACCTGGAGGTGTTGTCTTCAGACATGGCTAGATCTAGGTGTTCAAATGATGCTGAAGATTCATCATGCTTTATTTCTCAGCACTACTTTTATTTTTTATTGACTTACTTCTTGGAGTGATTCATTTCATAAGAAGACATTCACTAACTCTTACAACTTCTGGCTAACATTTAACCCAAGTCTAGTGGGAAGATGCTTTTAAACTGTGGTGTTGGAGAAGATCTTGAGAGTCGCTTGGACTGCAAGGAGATCAAACCAGTCAATCCTAAAGGAAGTCAACTCTGAATATTCATTGGAAGGACTGACGCTGGAGCTCCAATACTTTGGCCACCTGATGCTAAGAGCCAACTCATTGGAAAAGACTCTGATACTGGGAAAGATTGAAGGCAGGAGGAGAACGGGACAACAGAGGACAAATGGTTGGATGGCATCACCGACTCAAAGGACATGAGTTTGAGCAAGCTCTGGGAGATGGTGAAGGACAGGGAAGCCTGGCATGTCGTAGTCCTTGGGGTCACAAAGAATCGGACATGACTGAGCAACTGAACAACAAGTGAGAAGATGGAATCCAGATGGAAAGATGGAAAAAGTTTCAGTGTGAGTTTCATTGGATCTTCTTGAGTGACATGCCCCTATTTAAACCAATCACTGTGGTAAGGGGAATGAAATACCCTACTTTTCTGTAGCAGGATTATATATTTCCCCTGATGCTAGGTGGAGTGGGATCAGTCTTATCCAAACCAGGGGGACTGAGAGTAGGGGAGTGGGTGCCCCGGAAAGGTGAATTTCCATGCTTTTATCCAAAGAAAGGAAATTGCTGATGGGCTCATGAAGACCCAATAAACGTCCACTCCTTTCACAAATTCCATGTGCATTTCAGTCTTTCCACATTGACCTACCTAGTCACTTCTACTCAAAACTTCCTACCTTGACACTTTACTTGTTGGGCCATACTTAATTTCTTCTTCCCAGGCAACTCTCCTTTATCTCAAGGACAGTCTCCACCTCTTACTCTGCCCCATACCCCTCTAGTTACATCTTTATTCAGTTCAAAAATCTTTATATTACAGTTATCTGGGTCAGTCCTTCCCACCTCTCCTGACGGGGTATGGCCTGAGAAGAAACTAGAACATCCACATGGAAGTTTGTCCCCTCTGCACCAGGCACAGATGGGATAGTCACATGATATTTGCAAAATTAATGATTGTCCCTGATATAGTCATGAGAAAAAAGTCTTCCAAAGATACAATCAATAATGATAGCAATGAGTTACTCAATCAGTAATGAGTTGAAGTGAGAGACTTCACCACTCCTCATCCCCTTCTGCTCCCTTTCCTGCTCCTCTATCCCCTCTCAGGCATCCCTGCTTCGTGGAATTAGAGACTCTTCACCCTGGAAGAGGCCTCAGGGAGCACCTAATTCATGCAGTGCTGGACTAGATCTGAGTCTCCTAACAACCTGTTCAGCAATCTTCCCATTCCAACCCATTTTCCTTTTCTCTTTTTTTGAATATTTGCTTGTCCTCAATAAAGAATTTGCCTGTAGTGTAGGAGACCTGGGTTTGATCCCTGAGTCAGAAGGTCCCCTGGAAGCAAATGGCAACCTGCTCCAGTTTTCTTGCCTGGAAAACCCCATGGGCAGAGGAGCCTGGTGGGTTATAATCCATGGGGTCACAAAGAGTTGGACATGACTGAGTGACTTTCACTTCTTCACAACAATCTTACAAAAAAGATTCTTCTATTTTATGATGTGGAAACTGAGACTCAGAAAGATACAGTGGCCTGCCCTAATCCAGGTTTGGTTTTTATAACCCTGCCGCTTATATTCCCCTCATCTAGTCTGTTTAATATGTGTGCATCTTTTTATTTTAACTTTATTTCCTTATATTATGTTAAAAGTGTTTAGGGTGGACCACCTAGAAACCATTTTTTAAGGATGTAGGGTATGAACAAATATATAGAGTAATTCACCCCAAAACACATGACCTGGAGCTGAGGTCTCAGCCACTTAGATGGCCTGGGTTCCCCGGACTCCTTGCTGCCAGGATGTCCCCACACACTGGGGCTGGGAGGGGACGTTCCCCCAGAGGAGGGCAGGAGGATAGGATTACGCTTGGAGCCGAGTGACAATATGATTCACTTCCCATCACCCTCAGATGCCTTTTTCTTTCCCCACCAGACATGAGCTCATGGAATTCTGTTTCACGTTCCTTTCGATAGACTTTCCTTTTCCTGGGGTAAGGTTAAATGGAACCATCACAGGGATGCATTCATCCAGAGCAGCCATTGGATGGTAACGGGATAATTGTGCTGGTCCTGGGACCACAGAGATGATCACTAACGTTGCTTCAAGAATGTGCAGAGGCCACATTTACGTTTTAGGGCAGCCCCTCTGACAACTTTGGCAAAAGTCCCCAGCACTGCTTTCCTTCCCGCAGAGCGATGTGAGAACACTGCTACAGTACAATCCTTGTTTAAGCACAAGCCAGGCACTGTGCCGCCTGGGAGGTGGATTACGGCCCAGATGATGGCGGAAAGCCTCGGCGGGGAGGGATTCGTTTCCTCCAGGCTCGGTGTATATATTTTACAATAATGTCTGTTGCCCACAAACTCCGTGGCTATCATAGCCATGTAAGGAGCAGCTGAATCCACACTCAGCAAAATGTTTTCATTATTCGTATTCTTGGTCTTGACATTCAGGGCTCTCTGAGCTTTGATCCAGTCTCCTTTTCCACTACTGGCCTACGTGTGTACTAAGTTCCTTCTGTTGTGTCCTACTGTGTTATCCTATGGAGCCTGCCAGTCTCCTCTGTCCATGGGATTCTCCAGGCAAGAATATTGGAGTAGGTTGCCATTCCCTTCTACAGGGGGTCTTCCTGACCCAAGGATTGAACCCATGTCTCTTGCATATGTTGTTATATATACTTTAAAACAAGAGAGCAAAGAGGTTTCGTTCTACATTATCTGCTGTGATCATTTGGGAGTGGCTGCCTGAAACACTGTTGAGAAGCTTTCTTAGGCCGCACCCTGACTAAGGAGGATGAAGCTCTGCGATTGACTGGTGAGGTCTGCTATAGGTGAAGGTGAGGACTGAGTAGCACACACATCTGCCTTCCCCTCTCTCTGCCCAGCAGGGGCTTCCCAGCTGGCTCCGTGGTAAAGAATCTGCCTGCCGATGCAGGAGATGCAGGAGACTCGGGTTTGATCCCTGGGTCAAGAAAACCCCCTGGAGTAGGAAATGGCAATCCACTCCAGTTTCCTTGCCTGGGAAATCTAACGGACAGAGGAACCTGGCAGGCTACAGTCCACAGGCTCGCAAAGAGTCAGATGTGACTGAGCACACACACACGCATCTCTGCCCAATACATTACATTCACTTTATTACCTAAGGTGCAATTTCATACCCATTTGCCTTTCCCCATCTTTTTCTCACTTGTTTGGAATTCCTGTGAATATCTGTTAATATTCTCCATGGGTCATCACCATCTGCAGCTTTTCTCTAAAGCTACTATCAAGTCCTCCTAAGCAAGCATATTTATCTTTCTTCATCATTCCTTTAGCCTTTGGTAACACTCTTAAAGCACCATCTTCTAGTTTGAGCTAGAGAGTTGTGTATGTATGCACCTTATTTCTCCTGCAGGTTCATAAACTCTTTGATGGTAGAAATCAAATCTTTTATTTTTGTATCCCCATGGCCAGTTGCTGAAAGAAGAGCTAAAATCCAAGAATGAATCTAAGCACATTTTACAGATTGGAAAACTGAGACTTAGGAGAGGATGAGAGAGTTGCTGAAGGTCACGATGAAAGTCAGAAACACTGATTCTGACTCCAAAAGTCATACTCCTGGAATGTTAAATTTGGAAGGAGTCCCTTAGGCTGCTTGGTTTAGCTTTGGTGGCTAGAAAGTGCTAAGTGAAAAGACATTGCTCTTTTGATTGTTCTTCCTTATCCTGGTCTTTGATGTTCTTGTTTCATTGTGATCACTCTGTGGTAAACATGAACCATGACAAATCATTTTTGGACATAAACTGAGAGTAAACACTGAACAAATAAAAATAAATTCTATGCATTCATTCATCCATGGGAAATTATTGACACTATCCTATGTCCTAAGGATATAGTAGCCTACAAATTGGACAAAAGCCATGCCTTTATGGAGTTTAATTCTAGGAGTGTGTGTGTGTGTGTCTGTTTGGTTTTACTTGTATCAATTCATTAAATTCTCACAAACTATATGGGACAGTTAATATTATCATAATCCCCATTTTGCTAATGAGAAAATTAAGGCTCAGAGAGATATGGTTACTTTCCCAATGTTGCACAGTTAGAATATGATGGAAACAGAATTTGAACTCAACCCACTCCAATATTCTCATCTGTAGAATCCCCATGGACAGAGGAGCCTGGCAGGCTAAGGTCCATGGGGTCACAAAGAGTGGGACACGACTGAGCGACTAAGCACAGCACAGTATAGTCTGGCTATTTACAGAAAGAAAACTGAACTCAGAGAGGGTAAGCCATTAATCGAAGGTCCCACAGCGGCTTAGGGTAGGACTGGTCTATCAGACTCTTAGATCAGGTTCTTTCCAGCCCAGTAGCCTTCCTTTCTTTCCCAAGCTATGGGGAGGAATGGGATAGCCAGAATCCATGGGTGTAATGGCCCGGTAAGATCTGAGAACACAAGATTTAGACATGGGCTGTTTGTTTCTCACCCGAGTGAGATGGTGGGAGGGTGGGGAACAGACTTCCAACACACCAAATATTGCCCTAATTGGCTCAAAGGCCATGATTGTATCAAGTTCCAGAAATTATGAGTGAACCAGACAGTTAGGCCACCGCAGCTGGTCGGCAAATTATTGGCTCAAGTGTTGTAATTATTAAATGCAGCAGAGAGAGAGAGCAAGAAACTCAGACACTTAGTCCGGGATAATTGATCCAAAAATTATGGGTTCCAAGAAGGCCAACACTTGCTTAAATTTAGATTTGGACTCAGCTCCTGTCACACGCACACAAATGACTACTGTTTCCTGGACACCCACTCAGCGCACACAATCGGCCCCTCAGCTCTGCCAGCCCGCAGGAACAAAAGGGATTTTGATTCTGATTATTTTTAAACTTTAATGACAAATCCTTTCCTTCTCCACATTAAAAAATAAAGGCTGTGCATAGTACCATTAAGGGACTGCTCACTGCCGCTTGATTCTCGGAGGCACTTACATTGTTTAAATTTTAATTTCCGGGTTGAAAATTTTATTGAAAACATCACTATCTTTCTAAACAACAAAAAAAAGTTTCTCCTCTTGTCACTGTGCTAGTTTGTTCTTTTACCTGCTCTCAATTCTCCTCCACAGGAGGTTTCCCTCCCTCTTCATGGCTCCCTGAAGTCTCCCTCCAGCCCTGTGATTGGAACTTGCTGTTCCTACCCCAAACAAAGGGTTTTTAGTAGTGTTTTTCTTTTGTAAGTGGGTTTGTCATGGGGCAGGCTGAGGACTAAAGTCTGTAAATCCTTGACCACCCAGGGGCAGTATCCCTAAGTCGTCCCTCCCCATTGAAAACAATGGGGAGGAGGGGGATGACTGTGATATAATGATAATGATGAGACTTTGCCATGTGACAGGCCCAGTTCTAGGTGCTTATCAGGCACCATCTCCTATATCCTTCAACACACTACAGGGAAGAGGTTTTTACTCTCTCTTACAGAAGAGCAGACAGATTCTGAGAAGTCATTATCATTCTAGAATAATGTTGGCCATGACAAATGCCACTAGAAAGGCAGATGGGAAGGGCTGAGCAAGAACAGAAGAGAGACATGTTTTTAGTAAGTTGCTGGGATAAACCAGGAAGTTCAAGGCAAAGGGGACTTGGAGCCAAATAAGCAGGATCTTGACACACAGAGGAAAGGCCAGAGAATGCCCTTAGTGATCAGACAAGGAAACTGGAGGTGTATTTGGGACCCTAAGTGTCTTGGCCAATGAGGGAAGATAAGGAGTGATGTAAAGGGCAAGATTTAGGGATGTGATGGTACATTATTAGAGGCCCTTGAGTATCAGCCTGATGGCATTGGTCATTCCTCATGGGCAGAGGAATCAGCCAATGGTTTTAACCAAGGGGGTGACTACATTGGAACTGCAATTTTGAAAGACCATTCTAACAAAGTGTGAAAGAGAAATTGGAGGCAGTAAGACAGGAGGCTGGGAGATCAGGATGGCTGTTGGATAGACCCCCTCCCAGTTCCCTGTCTTAACGTGCCAGGGTCTTCCTGGTGACTGGCCTTGGGTTCCAGCCCTCCACCCGGGACTCCCAGGCGGCCCACCGGTCCCGGCGGGCCCTCCGATAGCTCTCTGCTGCCCCCACCTGGCCCAGGCAGCCCCTGCACAGCTTGCTTGCAGGGCCTGGTCCAGAGTATGTGTGAGTGTACTTACCCTGCTCAGCTGTACTTGACTCTTTTGCAACCCTGTGGACCGTCGCCCACCAGGTTCCTCTGCCCGTGTAATTTTCCTGGCAAGAATACCAGAGAAGGTTACCATTTCCTACTCCAGGAGATCTTCCCAACCGAGGGGTCAAATCTGCATCTCCTGCTTGTCAGGCAGATTCTTTACCATTGCGCCACCTCGGTCCAGAGCGTAACTGGCTTCCCCAGTGGCTCAGCAGTAAGGAATGCACCTACCAAGGCAGGAGACGTGGGTTTGGTCCCTGGGTCAGGAAGATCCCCTGGAGGAGGAAATGGCAGCCCTCTCTGGTATTCTTCTCTGGGAAATCCCATGGACTGGGGAACCTGGTAGTCTACAGTCCATGGGGGTAACAAAAGAATCAGATATGACCGTCCAACTAAACAACAATTACTAGCCAAGATTCAGAGCATAAACTCTGTGCCAGACATTATTCATGTCTATTACACTACTAAATGCTCACCTCCCATAGGAATTCATGGAAATGGCTACTATTATTGCTTCCATTTTACAAGTAAGGATGCTGAGGCTTGGATCTGCTCTATCTCCAGGGTCATAAGATATGGGAGTTTTGCCAGGAGCCTACCCCAGGTTCTGGGGTTCCTGCATTAAAGTCACTACTGTCCAGATCCTGAAGGAAGATCTGGTCAGAGTGCAGTGGGGAGACTTGCCCATGAGGGTGTAGCTATTTTTAGAGGGGTGGCCAGGCTAGAGAGGCATGAGGAATGAGGGTAGGGGTAGTGGTCTTGTCTAGCATCATAGTGCTGAGAACTGGGGTCACAGGGAGAGCTGAGCTTTATATGAGGAATGGAAGCAGCACTCCTTGGAGATACACAGAAAAAAGAAAGGAGCTTGGGGAACACCAGAGCAAAGCTTTGGGCTTCCAGCTGTGACTGGCATGTGGGTTTGGGGCTGGCTTTGTGTTTGTTGATTTCTTTAAGCAGACAAGTTTCTGACTGCTCAAAGTCATCTTTCAGGCTTGACAATATGTGGGGTGAAGGCGCTGACTCTTAAGAGATTCCTGTTAAGGAAAACCCTCTGGTATATTTCAAGCCGAGAGCAGGGCCCTGAGGAGGCTGGAGACGGACAGGGTAGTTTTTAATAGCAAGATGCAGGGCAGGGCGCAGCTGGCAGTCAGCAGGAAGGAGCGGGCCCAGAGAGGTGCGTGGAGAGCCAAATGCTAACTTCTCCCACTTCCCAGTTTTGCCTGGGGCCAGCCCTGGGCACAATGATAACGTTTCTATAAAACAATTCTCAGGAAGGCTGGTACGAGAAGGCAGAGTACCTTTCCACAGTTAAGTACATCCTGCCAAGTTAAAGAGCTCTCTGGGACCAGCTGAGGTTGGGAGCATGTTCCACATGAAGCAGCAGACCATTAGTGGAGGGGAAGCTGGCAGTGTGTGTCTGTGTGCACATTCTCCATGTCACGTCTTCCGTTTGCCCAACTGGTCATCTCACTTCCCCCAAACACTCACTGTCTCCTGGCTGATGGTGTAATACAGTAGCAGCTGAGCCCCACCCCAGACAGACTAATGAAAGGATGTGAATAAGAGTGGGAAGGAAACCGTGTGGGGAGTGTTACTCAGATTGTTGCTGGCAGGAAACAAAAACCATCTTAAGAGAGGTTTATTGTTAGGATGAGAGTAGACCAAAGCTGAACTTACATATGCTTCAAGACAGCCTATGGACACACTTCTCTCTCTCATGAGCTGTGAGAGGGCATGTGTTCACAGCATCTCTACTTCCTGCTCCAGTCAGATCCCAAGATGTGAGATGTGGTGGACAATCCTGTCTGTATGCTGCAGCCCAAGTTGTGGAGGGAGTCCATGTTTAATTAATGACTGTTGGTCCACTGGCGAATGTCCTTCATGACAGCCTCATGGGGATAGAGTCTGGCCAATGGGCAAGCCACCTTGGATGGGATGTCCTCCCCTAGTGAATTGCTGGTTACCTGGTACTAAGGACATCATGTGGCTACTTTCCTCAGCAGAGATGCAGATGGGCTGGTTTTGGATAGCTGGGGGGGTCAAACACCATACAATACACATTATAAAGAGAGTTGCCTCTGATTTTAATCTCCATGCAAGTCATCCTATGAGTAGGAGAAGGAATTAGGGAAAGAAGAAACCATAAGGACATGCATAGAAACAAAAAAGTATTTTCTGAAACCACAAAAGTCATACCCAAGACGTACCTTAAAGAAAGCCTGGTCAAAAGTCTGTGTTACACATGAGGAAACCAAGCATGAGAGGAGGAAACCAACATGACCGTACACTGCTTCTTCCTTCATTGCTGTCTTCTCTCCTTCAAGCCACCCGCACAGGAGAAGAGAGTTCTCAGAGCAAATGATTCAATGAGTCAGTCTGTGTCTTTATATCTAGAGGACAGATCTGTCCTGTATTAAACTGGGATTCCTGAGACATGCTTAAGTAAAGACCTTGTCAAGGAAGGACACTTGAAGTACATAGGATTAGGAGTGAAGATCAAACCACAGAAATGAAAGCAAAATTTAAATTAAAATTTGATTAAATATCTGAATTAGGAATGGCTTTATAATCTTAAAACCAACACAGATACCAAAAGGAAAGGACATATTTGATTACATAAAAGTATAATACTTCTGTATGTGAAAATTAGCATAAACAAATTAAAGTGGAAAATGGAAAATTGGCACAAATGTCAAAGGATTAACATCCTCCTGGAGTATGGGAATTTTCTAAAAATTGATAAGTAAAACACTAAGGTCTCAATGGATAATGAGGAAATATGAACATGCATAAGAGGAAGAAATATATGATTAATTAGCATCCAAACAAAGTATCTGCAGTACTATTCAGAACAATGAAAATGAAAATAGCAACAGGATGCTTCTCTCCCCTTTTCTCTACCCAGATTAGTAAAGATTACAAACAACCCCTGCTGCAGGTGGAAAGACAGTGAAATAGCTACCTTCCTGAACTTTGGAGAGGAGTTTAATACAAGACACTCATTTTGGAAAATAATTTGGGACTAGTTATCTGGGAATTTGTCATAAAGAGATAATCTGGAATCTAAAGATGTTTGTTAAAGTACTATTTATCATAATGAATAATTAGGAAACCCCTTGTACCTCTCTTGAGGAACGTTAAAGTAGACCACAGTTCCTCTCTGTGCGAGCATATGTAGCCCTTAGAATTTTTCCAACAACCTGTGGAGATGTTAACATCGTGGTGTTAAACCTGTGTGCACATATAGTGAATATGACCATGTACAAAAAAGGCACAGGAGTAAAGCTCATTTGCCAACATGTTTGCATTTCATCTGCTTAATGGACATTCTAGATCATTCTATTTTTATTTAAAATGTGTTCTTTTCAATCAAAATAAGCACAAACAAAATTAATCAGAAAAAAAAATGAGTGTGAGAATTTATTTGGACTTGAGTGCAGCCCATAAAAGGGATTGAGCGAGTGAGAGAAGAAATGTAGAGGGCAGTGGGGTGGGTCCCGCATGCTGTCTCAGCATTGCAATTCGGGAAGGACTGACCCCGCGACCAGCTCTGGAGATGGGCTCTGATTGGTATGTCAGTGAAGGTAGCCCCTCCTGCCTGCCCAGGCTCAAGCCAAGGTGACTTTGTGGTTATCCTGGGGCCCCAGTGGAGCAAAGTGAAGCTACTTGCAATGATATGTAGGGGGCTCTCCTCTCTCTAGGAAGTGTGTGGCCCCCGCTGCTGCTGGTGGCCTACGTGCAAACTTGAGGGAAGCCAACCTGCAGGCAAAACCAATACCAAGAGGACGACAGAAACTGCAGGGCAGCAGAGGGGCCGTGACCTCAAACCTTTTCTACTACGGGGACTTCTAAGGCAGGAAGCTGGTTTGAGATTTCTGGTTTTCTTTCTTTCTTTTTTAATAGTGTCACTTACAACTGTAAGGATTCCTGATACAGAGAGATGTCAGAGATTGCTTTCCACTGACAGAATATACCAGAAATAGAAAGGAATGTAGGGAAAGGTGAGGGTATGTGTCTGACTTTGCTACTGAGAAAAAAAGAGCCTGAGTAAGAGGCCTAGAAAGCAGGATGAGCCTTGGAAACAAGCAATCTGAGAAAGAGGTAGAAATGCCCAGAAGGGAAAACCCTTTATGAATGATGCTTGACACCATCAGCCCTATGGCATCTCATCTTATCTCATCTGACCATCTTGATGGACCTGCTAAATCATAAAGACTAGAGAAAGAAAGAATGACAACTCCTGGGAAGGACATTTTTGGTTCCCTCTTGACTTGCTAGCCAGAATCTAGATAGTCTCTGGGAATTGGGATGTGCTCAGTTGGTCATCTGGATAAATCATGATGCCAACAAACACATAGCATCTTATGAAGGGGGCCAGAGTCCATGCTCTACGAATGACTGACTCTGCCAAAGAGCAACTGGTTAGGGATGAAAGCACAGGATATTTCGCAAGATCTTTACAGTCCTGATTTTGGACTTGGAACAGAAAATCCTCAGCTGGATTTGAGGAAGAAAATCCTTAGCTCATCTAAGTAATTCAACCTTTGAAATTAAATACAAATTGCTGCTCAAATTTTGCTGAAGGGTTGAACAAACACACAGACACACACAGATACATAGACAGACAGACAGACACACACACAACTAAAACAGTGATTTTCCTATTTGAGACTATGGTTTCTGGGAGATCTATGTGTCTCTAGTAAGTTTTCTCACTCTACTCATTCAGTTGAATGAGCTGATCTATTTAACCATTTACTTAACATATGTTTCCTTGGAATTACCTACCTAAGGCTTGGGGGAGGTAATAAGAATAATAAAAATAATAATAAAATTTACTTACTATAGTAAGTAAAGTGCTTAGTAAGCACTTCCATGGTATTATTTATTGCATTTCATCCACCAAAACAAGTATATAGTTCACCTCTATTATTTTTTCCAATTTAACAGATAAGAAAATTAAAAATCTGACAGGTAGTTTTCCCATGGTCAGATAGTGTCCAAGAGGTGGAACCAGCATTCAGTCCAAGAGCTTATGTACACTAATTTAATCCTTATGTCAAGGAGAAGACAGAAGCCCCCTAAATGAGTTAGATTCCCTTGGGATCCATATATATATTTGGTACTGGGGAAGCTGAGAAGGTGATTGCTAATCCTGTTAGGGAACACTAACAGGAAACCTGAAAGACAAATTAGCATTTGATCTGGATCTTAAAAACTATGGAGAAAAATAGTAGGTACTGGGGAGAACATAAATTCCTAGTAGAGAGTAGAACTGAGCAAAGGTGTGGAGATGAAAGAGCATGGTGGGCTTGTGCCTGGGTAGCACCTCAAGTTTAGCAGGGGAGCAGCAGGAAAAAGGATAATGAGAAAAGCTTTATCTGCCAAGTCAAAGAGTTTGAACTTGAACAAGAGGAGCCAAAGAGGTTTTCCAGCCTGGAGGCAACATGATCAGCTTTATGTTTTAGAATGATCTTGCAGCCAGTGTGCCAGGAGGGATTCTTAAGGAGGGAGAGACCAGATGTACAGAAACTTGTTGGGGTGGCCTCTCTTAACCCCAGGAAGCAAAATGTAGAGGACTTGTGCTATCCTGGCCCCCACCTCACAATCATAAGTTAGTTCCAATTTGGAATTTTTTTTTTCTGGAGTTAGGGAATAACTCATCATGAAGACACCTCCAACTCTTACACCGTATGACTTCAAATAACAGAGCTGGAGGAATCTCAGAGAGAACTTCCAGGTCAACTTTTGCATGGAACTTGGGTGTCCTGAATTGGCAAGTGACACGAGCTGCAGTCCATGGGGTTGCAGAGTCAGAAATGACTGAGCAACTAAACAACAACAGAGCATTGATTTTTGTCTTGACTCTTGCCTCTTTTACAGGAGAGTGATAAGGCTTCTATTAGTGCTCGACATGGGGTGGGCTAGAACAGAGATCGTTGGCTCATGGAAGATATTCCCTCCAGCCCCACATAAACTCAGAAAGTAAATAGAACAATTTATGTTTCTAAATCACTATTTCTCTAATTTGGGGACTCAGCTCATGCTGTGCCAGAATCATCTATGTATGGAGTCTATATGTTCTATCCTAGATGTATTAAATCTATGAAAAAAGGGCTCAGGCATTTTCATAAGTGTTGAGCCCTGCTTTGACATTAAGCTCAGGAAAACTTGATCTGTTTGCATGTAATGGTTCATCATTGGTCCAGCACCTCTGGGGCTGGGCAGGATGAAGGTGGAATGACTGGGTGTGATTGCAAAGACTGAGCTTCAAGAGATGCCACTTTCAGGATTCAATGGGGAGCAGCTTCTGGTTAAGTATGGCCCTAGGGGAGTGGAATCACCCAGGGTCCCCCCTTCCTCAGAGGACTTTGAGAGCTCACATAATCTAAAAGAGCACTGGCCTAGAGCTGAGACAAACTAGGCATTGTTGTGCACACACCAGCATTGCCAATGACAGAGGAGTGGGCCAGTGCTCCACAGGGGCACCGCGTGGCAGGGAGAAGCTTTGCCAGCAAGGATGGCAGCTAGAGCAGAGAGTGTTTGCTCAAAAGTGGATGTTCTGTAGACCATTTTAGATTATGCGAGCTCTCAAAGTCCTCAGGCAACTGGAGGGCAAATTACTCAAGAGTGAGACACTGAATATATTATCTCTCTGGTGACTAAGAAGCTCTAGTACTTGAAATTGAGTTTGGAGAAATGGAAGAGAGATGCAGGGATCTGGCCCCTAGAGGTGTAGCAAAATTCAGACTGATTATACCTAGTTGGGAAAACTGAGGCCCAGACAGAAAGTTGACCAGAGCTAAAATAGTAAAAAGTGGCAGAGCTTGCTTTATCCCCAAATCGTCTTATCCCCAGTTCAGCGGAATTATGGAATTATGCTATTCACAGCAAAATCTTCAAAGTCAACAGCAACTTTGTTCACAGAGTTCAACCTCCTCCTTGTCAGACATGGAAAACCAGACACATGGAATTAGATATAGAGAATGGTATGTGAAAATTATTTAACCTCTCTGAGCCTAATACTCACAACTGTCTCATAGGATTAAGCAAAACATTGTAACACTTTGCCTCTTACAGGGTCTGACACATGTGTGTTAGTCACTCAGTTGTGTCCGACTCTTTGCGACCCCATGGGATGAGCCCACTAGGCTCCTCCACCCATGGGATTCTCCAGGCAAGAGTACTGGCGTGGGTTGCCATTTCCTTCTCCAGGGGATCTTCCTGACCCAAGGATCGAACCCAGGTCTCCTGCATTGCAGGCAGACTCTACCATCTGAACCACCAGGGAAGCCCTAAGTCCTATTGATGAGGAAAGCTGAAATGGGAAGAATCTAGGAAACAGAAACCCCAGGACTCTTGTTGTTGTACCCTTGCCAGCCCACCTGGGTGCTTGGCAAGTGTCTCAAGATTTGACATAGCTAATTCTGAAAGTCAGATACTATGATAATGAAACGTGGGAGGAAAAGCTGTTGACCTATTTCCTGGAGAAGAAAAAATTCTGCCAAAACAAAGATGTTTTCAGAGTGGGTTGGTTTTGATAAATAATTAACTTGAGTTGGTTTCATTGTGTCTGGAGGAGTAATTACAACAGCATGTTCATGCCCCTGGAGTTCTGTTGTCACATTTTCCATGATAAAAATCTCCTTTGAAAAAAATGTGTTCAGAAACTTGGCTGTAAAACAGTGCTCTGGTCTGAAGAATGCCATGAAAACTTTCACAGTTTATGGGCAACATTTTTAATTGGATCAAAAGATGCGCTATCATTTCCAACTGGCCTCAATTAAACCAAGGTAAATGAATTGTATTTCTTTGGGAGGTATTTCATGGTCACCAAAGTAGAACATTTCCTCCGATTTCCTATTGAGAATGTTGCTCCTTTCAACAGTTATTGAGTATCCTGTCATCCTGATATATATTTTTCTCTGTGTTAGGTGCTGGGCTGTTTGGAGGTGGATATAGCAGAAGCTTTCATCTGACGTTGAGCTCCCAATCTCACTAAAGAGATGATAGTTTACAATGTAGTAGAAAGAGTGCTGAGCTAAAGTTGTTGATTCAAATTTAAGCACCTCTATTTATAAAACTTAATTTATAAAAACCTGTTTATAAACCTAATTTATAAAAAACCTATATATAAAAAGAAGGCTGAGCCCCAAAGAATTGATGTTTTTGAACAGTGGTGTTTGAGAAGATCTTGAGAGTCCCCTGGACTGCAAGGAGATCAAACCAATCAATCCTAAAGGAAATCAATCTTGACTATTCATTAGAAGGACTGATGCTGAAGCTGAAGCTCCAATACTTTGGCCATCTGATACAAAGAGTGGACTCATTGGAAAAGACCCTGATACTGGGAAAGATTGAAGGTAGGAGGAGAAGGGGATGGCAGAGGATGAGATGGTTGGATGGCATCACGGACTCAATGGACATGAGTTTGAACAAGCTCCAGGAGATGGTGAAGGACAAGGTAGCCTGGCGTGCTATAGTCCATGAGGTCACATAGAGTTAGGCACAATTGAACGACTGAACAACAACAATGGATCTCAAGTCCCTTTTCTGTGAAATGGGATAATTGGATTATATGGTAATTGAATTCTTAGGCCAACTCTGGTGGTAGTGCCTGTTGTATGGAGTAGATTCCTGAGGTCATGTCCATGCTTGGTGAGAAAGGACATCACAAAAGAACAAAAGAATGCTTAGACTCTTCTGTATGAGATAATGAGGGGAAGGGAGGGAAGGGGGAGGCGAAAGGAGACATATGAGGGAGGAACCAAAAAGATGGTATGGCAGGAAAACTACTGCATTTCCACCAATTTTTTGTTTTTCCTCTGGGATCACTCATTACTATATTTCCTAGCTTCCTCTACAGTAGCAGGGGCCAGGTGACTTAGTTCTGGTCAATGGAATATTGACTGAAAGAGTGTATGCCATTTCCTGGCTTGACCTCTGAGACATTCTGTAAGGTTCTCTATATTCAATTCTTCATCCTCACTTCCTTGTCTCCCAGGTGGATGAACAAGATCCAGAGGAAAGTTTTGAGATGAAAGTACTAGAGAAAAATGATTTGATTCTTGTATCACTGCAGGCAACTTCCCTCTAAATACCCATCTGGGCTGTGACATAGGTAAGAAACACATTTTCTTAAAGCCACTAAGATACTGGGGTTGCTTGTTACAGCATTTAACCTTCCCTGACTAATACAGATTGTGGGAAGCAGGAAACTATATGGGGAGAGGCCAAGGGATGCTCCTAAAGGTAGGGTTGTAGGAGAGATTTTTGGTAAGGGCATGCCCAAGATCTGATTTGAAGTCCTTAACCTAGATGGAATGGAAACTCTCCTTCATCTCAGTCCCACCCCTAAATCACAAGTGTTTTGTAAGAATCAGTTTTCAGTGAAATTTCACAAAAAGGATGAATGTCATACCTGAGCTGCTACAAAAGAGACCACACCCACAAACACAAGAACCTCAAGGCAAATATGACCAAAGTACGTAAGTCCCCTGGGAATTTGCAATAGACTCACACAAAACATGAAGATTTTGACTCATTTTTGTCTAGACGGTAATGGCACAGGGACACTGTAGCTGACCTTAGTGTTTTACCAGGACTTAGAGCTCAAAACAACCAGCAATGTAGCCAGCCCTGAAGCTCAGGTCTCCCTTCAGGTCCTGCTGGACTCTCAGCCTGGCTCTTGTTTTGCCACCTTCCTCTCTGCTTTTTCATAACCACTCAGACCATGAGAATGCCAAACTTGAGAGAATCTTGTCTGTCAAGAAATCCAAAGGCCCTTTAGTGACACCCTTTAGTGATAGGGTTAGTGTCTGGCTCCAAAGTTTGGATAAGTGAACTAAGATGAGATCTCTGTGGAGCAGGACCGCCTATTCCTCATCCTTGGAGGTGGAACTGCTTCCAAAACAGGATTGGGTTCTAGGAAATTTCCTAGGATAGATGTTTGTCTATTTTCTTAAACTATATTTAGATAAGGTTGGATTGGCTGTGATTAGCTCTCCATGAACCAGTGCCAATGGACAGTGGAATGATTTTCATTGGATCAAGTTTCTCCGCAAATCTCAAATAATACATATTTTTAGATGTGAATTTCAGATTCAGAGTCTTCTCCTTTTGCTACTATTTTAGAAGTCTTGCCAAGTGAATGTGTTAGCTTTCTGGGCCAATGGCTGAAATCAGAGCCATTGTTGCCCTTTGGGATTGTTTGTCAGACTCCTGCCATCACATGGCTGGGGATTCAAAATGTATCTTCTGAACTGTTCACAGTTTGTGTGCTCTCAAATCCAGGATGATTCCCATACAGATAAGAACCCAACACCTTCCTGCCCTTCCAGCCCCTCCCTGGGCAGCCCAGAAACCAAGGAGGAGAGCAATGCTCAGAAATCCAGATTCAGTGTTTTTGATTTCATGGACTTCTAGCACTGCCAGTGTGCTGAGAGACCACCGAATGCAAACTGGTTACTTAGTAGCTGAGCAAAAGAATGCCCAGGGGGGTGAACTGTATAAAGAAGATTATACAGTGAGTCTGAGTCATAAACAGAAAGCAAAAAATGATAGTATGCTTTTCAGTACACTGTAATTTTATTAAAGCGCACTGTAAAATGGTACAGGTTGAACTGAAAAATAACAAAAGAAGAAAAAAAATGAACAGTTTGGAATTAGAGTATGAAAAAGAAATCAATGATAGGCATCCCAAAAAGAAGATTCATAAAATTTCTTCTTATCCAAATAAAAAGAATTAAAACACTGGAGCAAAGCTAAACCATTAATGCAAAACTAAGGAAGTATCCCAATCTCATACTCTGAGTATTATGAAAAGGGTTTTTAGATTTTGGACAATTTGGACTGAAATGAAGGAAATGCTTGGCTGCATGGATGCATGACTCCCCTTGGAAACAACAGCACAAAGGAACAGGAAGTAAGCAGAGTAAAGCTAAATTTTGTTGACATTCAGATTTGGAGAGATTAGGATTAAGGTATAAATTGTTATGGGTGGGGGGGATGGGGACTATCTTCTGTTGAAGAAGCCCTTTCTCACTGTTGATTTTCAAAAGCACTATAAGCGTGAGCTTGGATTGCTGCAGCTTTGCCTTTGGCCTTTGGCAGGGCAGATGGTATGAGAGACATGGAAGGAACATTTCTTGGGATTCCCTGTTTGAGCTGACCCAATAGCAGCAAACATGGTCTCAGTAGAGTGTAGAAATCAATGTATGTTGAACCCAAATCAAAAGCATGTGAGGAGCAAAGACAGAAATAAGGACAGCACCTCTTAGTCAGTCACCCAGAGAAGGGTGCAAACCCAAGACCAAAGCTCACCTCCCATTCTTCCATGAGACAGGGGAACTGAGTCACCAATATAGTGGTGTGATTCTCAGTTATTTCCAACAAGTACAGAGAAAGAAAGCAAAGCCAGAATTCTCTAATTGTGGTTACACAAAACTCAAGCTCCTTGTCCACACCCTTTGGACACTTGTGTGACTGGAGAGGAAAAAAAAAAAAATATCCAGTGCTTCAGCTCATATTCCAAGGAAAAGATTTACACAGAGCTCAGGGCAGTAGTAAATCCACAGCTTGGAAAACGAACAGCTTGAGATACAATGGCTCTGTTCAAAGATGAGTGAAAAGAAATCCCTACAATAGGAAACCACAATAAGAATTAGCAAAAATAAATACATGAGTAAATGGAACATAACATGAAAAAATACCAGTAAGTTTTGAAAAATGTATTCCAGGAAATAGAAAATCAGTTGCTACTACTTTCTGCTCTCAAGGCAAACATAGACTTTATGGAATGAAAGACATATTGATAATTATGCAACTAGCTAAAATAAAAAGGAAGCTGATAAATTTAAGAAAATAAGTTAGAGTGAAAAAAATATGTTGGGAACATTAAAATATACTTTCAAAGACCAAAATAAATATTTGAAAATATTAAGTCAATGGTGTGTGGACACAGCACTGAGTCAAAAAAAAAGGATGTAGAACAAATAGGAAAAGATTAAAATATTTACAAATATAATAACATGATAGAACACACTGGAGAGCAGCATAGGACATTTGCGGAAAGGAAACACTGTAAATAAAACAGAACACCTAAGAGAATGAAATGCTTCAGATTTAAAGGAATGACTGATTTTTCTAATTGGAAGTGTTTACTCTATTCCAGGAAACTTAACAGATAGCAAAAATTCCTCAAATATAACCTAGTGAAGCAACCAGATTTAAAAGAAAATGAAAAAAAAAAAAAAAAAAAAAGTAGCTTTTAAACTTCAAGTCATGTTACCTAAAGGGGAAAAATTAGGTTGAGCTCAGAATGCTGGAAAGCAATTGCACAAGAATTCTATAACTAGTTAAATGTGTAAGTAAAATCAACAGAAAGTTGTTCTCAAATACAAAAGGTCTTGGGAAATATTTTATCCATGAGAAATGGATTTCTCCTCCTGAGAAATGAACCAAAAATACAACTTAGCCAAGAAATTTTTAGGAATAGTAAAAGAGTTGAAGAATGGGAAAATCTGAGTATGAAAGGAAATTGAGAATTAAATATGATAGACACATAATTATACCTAAAGAACTGTGATAATTATAGTTAAAATGGTTTATAAATGTTATAATTTAAAAATAGAGCAATGTTGAATTAAAAACAAAGTGACAATAACAAGATCTTGAAAATAGCATGATAACAGATGTGGGGGGTGGGTATCCCAGAGTGATTACGTATTATATTTTATTTCATCATGAGGGTAGGGGTAGAACTGATGACTGTCAATAGATTTGGCTTGGAAGAACATACTGTTTGATCTCATTTATAAATATTGATATAAAAATCCATTGAATACTAACAAGATCTCTTCAAGAAAACTGGAGATACAAAGGGAACATTTCTTGCAAAGGTGGGCACAATAAAGAACCGAAATGACAAGGACCTAACAGAAGCAGAAAAGTTTAAAAAGAGGCGGCAAGAATACACAGAAGAACTGTATAGGAAAGGTCTTGATGACCCAGATAACCACAATGGTGTCCTCACTCACCTAGAGCCAGACATCCTGGAGTGTGATGTCAAGTGGGCCTTAGGAAGCATTACTACAAACAAAGCTAGTGGAGGTGATGGAATTCCAGCTGAGCTATTTCAAATCCTAAAAGATGGTGCTGTTATAAGTACTGCAGTCAATATGCCAGCAAATTTGGAAAACTCAGCAGTGACCACAGGAATGGAAAAGGTCAGTTTTCATTCCAACCCCAAATAAAGGCAATGCAAAGAATGTTAAACTATCATACAATTGCACTCATTTCATATGCTAGAAAGAGTATACTCAAAATCCTTCAAGTTAGGCTTCAGTAGTACATGAACCAAGAATTTCCAGATGTACAAGCTGGATTTAGAAAAGACAGAGGAGCCAGAGATCAAATTGCCCATATCTGTTGGATCATAGAAAAAGCAAGGGGATTCCAGAAAAAATACCTACTTCTGCTTCATCGACTCTGTGAAAGCCTTTGACTGTGTGGATCATAACAAACTGGAAAATTCTTAGAGATGGGAATATCAGCCCACCTTACCTGTCTCCTGAGAAACCTGTATGCAAATCAGGAAGCAACAGTTAGAACCGGATATGGAAAAACAGACAGGTTCCAAATTGGGAAAGGAGTACGTCAAGGCTGAATATTGTCACCCTGCTTATTTTACGTATATGCAGAGTACATCATGCAAAATGCTGGGCTGGATGAATCACAAGCTGGAATCAAGATTGTTGATCAATATCAATAATCTCATATATGCAGATGATACCACTCTAATGGTGGAAAGCGAAGAGGAATTAAAAAGCCTCTTGATGAGGGTGAAAGAGGAGAGTGAAATAACTGGCTTAAAACTCAACATTCAAAAAAACTAAGATCAAGGCATCAGGTCCCATCACTTTGTTGCAAACAAATAGGGGAAAAGTGACAGATTTTCTTTTCTTGGGCTCCCAAATCACTGGGGACAGTGACTGCAGCCTCGAAATTAAAAGATGCTTGTTCCTTGGAAGAAAAGCTATGACAAACCTACACAGCATATTAAAAAGCAGAGACATAACTTTGCTGACAAAGGTCTGTGTAGTCAAAGCTATGTTTTTTCCAGTAGTCATTATGGATGTGAGAGTTGGACCATAAAAAAGGCTGAGCGTTGAAGAATTTATGCTTTTGAATTGTGCTGGAGAAGACTTGAGGGTCTCTTGGATTTCAAGGCAATCAAATCACTCAGTCCTCATGGAAATCAACCCTGAATATTCCTTGGAAGGACTTATGCTGAAGCTGAAGCTCCAATACTTTGGCTATCTGATGTGAAGAGCTGACTCATTGGAAAAAATCCTGATGCTGGGAAAGATTGAGTGCAGAAGGAGAAGGGGATGACAGAGGATGAGATAGTTGGATGGCATCATTGACACAATGACATGTGTTTGAGCACACTCTGGGAGATAGGGAAGGACAAGAAAGCCTGGTGTGCTGCAGTCCATGGGGTCACAAAGAGTCAGACATGACTTAGGGACTGAATAACAACAAACTCAATTAGTTTAATTTATGAAATATTTATTGAGCTTCCATTGTAATTTTATTCTAGAGATTTAACAATGATTATAAGATAAAAGGGCTTCCCAGGTGGTGCTAGTGGTAAAGAACCTACCTGGCAATGCAGGAGACTAAAAGAAGCAGGTGTATCTCTAGGTCAGGAAGAGCCCCTGGAGGAGAGCATGGAAACCCACTCCAGTATTCTTGCCTGGAGAATCCCATGGACAGAGGAGCCTGGTGGGCTATGGTCCATACTGTAGTGGGTCACAAAGAGTCAGATATGACTGAAGCGACTTAGCACACACACATGCCTGCAAACATAAGATAAAATTCCTGTCTCTCCTGGAAGTT
Source organism: Cervus canadensis (assembly GCF_019320065.1). NCBI lineage: Eukaryota > Metazoa > Chordata > Mammalia > Artiodactyla > Cervidae > Cervus > Cervus canadensis. The sequence goes on from NC_057396.1 coordinate 33,477,480, forward strand.
ATATTCTACACAATGGTTAATAACGATTGATCCCAGGAAAGCAAATATGAGTTGACACTACAGTATCTATTAATACAATTCAGAATCTTAGAAAGTTTTCTAGTTCCACATGCAAGAATTTCCAAAGTCATCAACCTGTCCTAAGAATAAGGACAAAGCTGAACAGACTGAAAAATTTAAAAAATCTCCTAGAGTTTAAGAGAGGTGGGGACATAGGGCAAGCCACTATTTCCAAGATTGGATAGACAGACAGGGAAATATTAATACAAGAAATGACGGCTTACTGGAGCACAGATTCACAAGAGTAAGCCTCAGCGGGAACCAGCTTCAGGAACCAGTGCCAGGGAGGAAAACTTGAGCTGTAATTGATGAATTGCTAGAGGCTCACTGTGGACAGCTCTGAGAGTTAAAAACTAGGGGAATCAATCACAAGGGGCTCCCACAATTTTATGAGTTTTACCTCTAGGAGCTCAACCAGGTTCCCACAGTAAATATCACAGAAAAATCCCTTCGGCTGGGGAATAGGAAAAGGAAACAGCATTCTGTTCTGAACAGGGCCTGTCCTCAGAAGAAACTGGTTAATGAGAGCCTAGTCTATTGAGATATTATCAGAGCCTAACTGACCAGGGGGAGGGAAAATATCCACTCCAGGACACTCTAGCAATCATATCTCATCTAAGGAAGGAGGGGAAAAAATACTAGAAACTCCTGTGAAATCCACAGTTTGGAGACTCACTAAGTTTTTATTCAGTTGCCAATTCATGTCCGACTCTTCTTGACCCCTTGGACTGCAGCACATCAGGCCTCCCTGTGCCTCACCATCTCCCAGACTTTGCCCAAGTTCATGTCCATTACATCAGTGATGCCATCCAAGCTCTCATCCTTTAGACTCACTAAAAGACTAGCCGAAATCATAGGACTGTAGAACATTTCCCCTCTCCCACACCTCACCATCACATTACTAAAGGCCTACTTTTAGCACGTATTTTTATCTGGTACATCAAGTCTGCCTCTCAGGAAAAACTTACAATATATACTAAAAGGCAAAAAAACACAACATAAGTTATCAGAGCGAGCATCAGAAGCATACATGGCAGGGATATTGGAGTTATCAGACTGGGAATTAAAAACAACTATGGTACATATGCTAAGGGCTCTAATGGGTAAAGTGGATAGCATGCAAGAACAGGTGGACAATGTAAGCAGAGAGGTGGAAATCCTAAGAAAGAACCAAAAAAATCTGCTAGAGATCAAAAACACTAAGAGAAATGAAAACTGCCTTTGTTGCACCAACACCTTAAGTTTTTCCCCAGGAATACCACCTTTGGATGTCTTACTTACAGATCTGTAAGGCAGCACATTTGTATGGTTTAAGTCACTGATGGTTATGGCAACCACAGGATACTAACACATCTACCATCTCCACAGTGATTACTGAATACTGTCAACATGGAAGGGAACAGCAAACATTGCTTGCAGATCATATGGTTGTATAGCCGGAAAACTTGAAATAATCAGCAAACTATTGGAAAACAGCAAGTGTTCAGTCAAGAAGATCATTTAAAGATTAATGTAAAAAAAAAGACAATAGCTTTCTTATATTTCAGCAACAAATAGCACATATAATCTGGTAAAGATTCCGTTTATTGTAGAAAAAGTCTATGAAATACATAGCAAATTCATCAAGAAGTGTGTTTGAAGAAAACTGATATACAATAATGAACAATATTTAAAAAATGAAAAAATGAAATTAATTCATTGTTCTGGTATTAGCAGTCTTAATATTGTAGTCTCTAAATTTAACAAAATCCAAAATAATTTATACACTGTCTTGGTAATGGAAATGCTAAAGTTACTCTAAAATTATTGGGACTCATATATGCAAGATTAGGAAGAACAAAACCACACAAAATATTTTTTTAAATTATAAGCTCTATTATTAAACAATGTAATATTACTTTAGGCTAGAAAGATAATTCAGCTGACTATAATTGATCAATTCTAAAGTAGATTTAAATAAATATGGGACTATTATATGACAGGATGCTATTGCAGATGTGTGATAAGAAATATAGATGTTTAATAAATAGTATTAAGAATGGAAATAATTAGAACTGCCATATGACCCAGCAATCCCACTTCTGGGCATACACACTGAGGAAACCAGATCTGAAAGAGACACGTGCACCCCAATGTTCATCGCAGCACTGTTTATAATAGCCAGGACATGGAAGCAACCTAGATGCCCATCAGCAGACGAATGGATAAGGAAGCTGTGGTACATATACACCATGGAATATTACTCAGCCATTAAAAAGAATTCATTTGAATCAGTTCTAATGAGATGGATGAAACTGGAGCCCATTATACAGAGTGAAGTAAGCCAGAAAGATAAAGACCAATACAGTATACTAACGCATATATATGGAATTTAGAAAGATGGTAATGATAACCCTATATGCAAAACAGAAAAAGAGACACAGATGTACAGAACAGACTTTTGGACTCTGTGGGAGAAGGCGAGCGTGGGATGTTTCGAGAGAACAGCATCAAAACATGTATACTATCTAGGGTGAAACAGATCACCAGCCCAGGCTGGATGCATGAGACAAGTGTTCGGGCCTGGTGCACTGGGAAGACCCAGAGAAATCAGGTGGAGAGGGAGGTGGGAGGGGGGATCGGGATGGGGAATAAGTGTAAATCTATGGCTGATTCATATCAATGTATGACAAAACCCACTGAAATGTTGTGAAGTAATTAGCCTCCAACTAATAAAAAAATTTAAAAAAATAAAAAAAAAATAAAAAAAAAATAAATAAAGTTATCTACATACCTTCAAAAAAAAAAAAAAAAAAACATGTATACTATCTAGGGTGAAACAGATCACCAGCCCAGGCTGGATGCATGAGACAAGTGTTCGGGCCTGGTGCACTGGGAAGACCCAGAGAAATCAGGTGGAGAGGGAGGTGGGAGGGGGAATCGGGATGGGGAATACATGTAAATCCATGGCTGATTCATGTCAATGTATGACAAAAACCACTACAATATTGTAAAGTAGTTAGCCTCCAACTAATAAAAATAAATGAAAAAAAAGAATGGAAATAATAAATAGTGAAAACAATGAAGATCAATTAATACTTTGTTTTATACAAAAATAAATTTCAAATAGCTATAACATTGAAATGTAAAAAGTAGAGGCATGATTACTAAAAAATGGTGATATTTTATATTCTTAAGGCTATGGAGGCCATAACTCATAAACCATAAAGGAAGAGACCAAAACATTTCTATATAAAGAAAAATACACGAAGTAAAAATTTTGAAATCAAAATATGAAACAGTCTCAAGTAAGAAAAACATCATATAATCCAATGGCAATTTGGGTAAAAATTATAGGAAATAATAAATATGAACAGCCCATAAACATCAGAAGATATATTCAACTTAGCCTCCAATAAAGTAAATGCATGTATACCTGATAACTTGTTTCTGTTGTACCATATCAGATTGGTACAGAAGGAAAAGAGAGATAACATCCAGGGTTGTAAGGTTGTAGGGAAACAGAAACATTAAATACAAGTTGATAGATGTGAAAGTTAGTACAGTCTTCCTGGATGACAGGATGCAAAGAGATTTAAAATGTATGTCCTGAGACCCTTTTAATATAACTTTAAAAGGTTGGAGATAATTAAAAATGAATTTGATCACACAGGCATGTTCATTAAAATGCTGTGTATAATAGTGTGATAGTAGAAATAGTCACAGACAATGGAATTGTTGTTAGTAGCTAAGTTGTGTTCAACTCTTTGCAACCTTATGAACTGCAGCCACGCCAGACTTCCGTGTCCTCCACTATCTCCTGGAGTTTGCTCCAATTCATGTCCATTGAGTCGGTGATGCCATCCAATCATCTCATCCTCTGTCACCCTCTTCTTCTCTTGCCCTAAATCTTTCCCAGAATCAGGGTCTTTTCTAATGAGTCAGCTCTTCGCATCAGGTAGCCAAAGTATTGGAGCTTCAGCTTTAGCCTCAGTCTTCCCAATGGATTTTCAGGGTTGACTTCCTTGAGGACTGGTGGGTTTCATCTCCTTGCTGCCCAAGGGACTCTCAAGAGTGTTCTCCAGCACCACACTTTGAAAGCATCAATTTTTTAGCACTCAGCCTTCTGGTCCAACTCTCACATCCCTACATGACTACTGGAAAAACCATAGCTTCAACTATATGGACTTTTGTCCACAAAGTGATGTCACTGATTTTAATATGCTCTCTAGATCTGTCATAGCTTTTCTTCTAAGAAGCAAACTGTCTGTTAATTTTGCGACTGCAGTCACTGTCTACAAGGATTTTGTAGCCCAAGAAAAGAAAAATCTGCCACTGTTTCCACTTTTTTTCCATCTATCTGCCATGAAGAGATGGGACCAGATTCCATGATCTTAGTTTTTTGAATGTTGAGTTTAAGCCAGCTGTTTCACTCTTTTCTTTCACCCTTATCAAGAACTAAAGAGTTCCTCTTAACTTTATGCCATTAAAGTAGTATCATCTGCAAATTTCAGGTTGTTGATATTTCTCCCAGCAATCTTCATTCCAGCTTGTGCTTCATCCAGTCCAGCATTTTTCATGATGTACTCTGCATACAAGTTAGGGTGACAATATACAGCCTTGATGTACTCCTTTCCCAATTTTGATCCAGTTGCTTCATGTCAGGTTCTAATTGTTGCTTCTTGTCCTGCATACAGGCTTCTGAGGAGACAGGTAAAGTCACCTGGTATTCCTATTTCTTTAAGAATTTCCCACAGTTTGTTGTGATCCACATGGTCAGAGGCTTTCACTGAGTCGAAGAAGCAGTAGATGTTTTTCTCAGATTCCCTTGCCTTCTCTATGATCCAATGGATGTTGGTGATTGGATCTCTGGCTCCTTGGCCTTTTCTAAATCCAGCTAGTACATCTGGAAGTTCTCAGTTCACATACTCTTGAAGCCTAGCTTGAAGGATTTTGAGCGTCATCTTGTTAGCATGTGAAATGAGTGCAATTGTGAGGTAGTTTGTATATTCTTGGCTTTGCCATTCTTTGGGATTGGAATGAAAACTTACTGACCCTTTCTAGACCTATGGCCACTGCTGAGTTTTCCAAATTTGCTGGCATATTGACTGCAGCACTTTTTTTTTTCCATTTATTTTTATTAGTTGGAGGCTAACTACTTTACAATATTGTAGTGGTTTTTGTCATACATTGACATGAATCAGCCATGGATTTACATGTGTTCCCCATCCCGATCCCCCCTCCCACCTCCCCCCTCACCCGATTCCTCTGGGTCTTCCCAGTGCACCAGGCCCAAGCATTGTCTCATGCATCCAGCCTGGGCTGGTGATCTGTTTCACCCTAGATAATATACGTGTTTTGATGCTGTTCTCTCGAAACATCCCACCCTCGCCTTCTCCCACAGAGACTGCAGCACTTTAACAGCATCATCTTTGAGGATTTGAAATAGCTCAGCTGGAATTCATTCACCTCCACTAGCTTTGTTCATAGTAATGCTTCCTAAGGTTCACTTAGGAAATTGGAGTGCATAAGTAAAATTTTGTATATCTGTACTATGGAATATAGATGAAAGATCCTGATACAGATTTATATCTATTTAATTCTCAAATTCCATTAAAACCTATATTATCCTTAAAACATATAAATGCTCATATGTTATTGTTGAATGAAAAATAGAGATTAGATATCGAGGGGTCTAATAAAATACTTATCAAAAGCTTGACGGTGATTTTGCTGGATGATGATGAATTTTGTTGCTTTGTTTGTCATATTTTTGTTGTCTGTTTATATTTTTATGTAATGTTGGATTTTCCACAATGAAGGTGCACTTCTCTGTGTAGACATACAAAACAAGAACAACAAACTCACACCAAGTTTAATAAAGTTGGTGAACATACAAAAATAAAATCTTCAGATACCTTATTGCAAAATAATGATTCTGTTCAAATTATTTTGGAAGAAAACATTTCACTTACTTGTAATTCTCTTAACAAGAAAAATGCTTAATTTTCTCCTAACAGATCCTATTATGCAAAGATTTTAAAGTAGAAACAATTGCTTCAAGTTGAGTTGTGTAAAGACTTCTTCCTTGGGCTGGTAAGATTTAGAATTTAGAATTTAGAATCATCTGTTCTTTTTTTTTCCTTCTCAAATATTCTCATTGATATTATGGTGGAGAGATCATTCTGGTGGCCCCAAGTAATCACAAAATGGGTTAGTAGATGTAGTGATATAAGGAGGCATAGTGTTGTTGAGATGAAACAAGATGTATTTCTATTAACTTCACTTTATACTTCAGAAAAAAATCATGCTCAGAAGTATACATATAGCTCATGCAACTCAATACACAACAAACAACCCAATCACAAAATGGGCAGCAGATCTGAATAGACATTTCTTCAGAGAAGAAATACAGATAACCAAAAAGCACATGAAAATATGCTCCACATCACTTATTATTAGAGAAATGCAAATCAAAACTACAATGCGATATCATCTCACACTGTTTAGTATGGCCATCATCAAGAAATCTACAAACAGTAAATGCTGGATAGAGTGTGGAGAAAAGGGAACCCTCCTGCACTGTTGGTGGGAAGGTTAATTGGTACAGCCACTGTGAAGAACAGTATGGAGGTTCCTTAAGAAAACAACTAAGAACAGAGCTACGATATGATCCAGCAATCCTATTCATGAGCATATATCCAGAGAAAACATACTTTGAAAAGATACATACATCCCAATGTTATTGCAGCACTATTTGCAATAACCAGGATGTGGAAGCAACCTAAATGTCCATTAATAGAGGAATATGGATAAAGAAGAGGTGGTATAGGTATATAATGAAATGCTACTCAGCAATTAAAAAAAAGAATGAAATAATGCCATTCTCAGCAACATGGATGGACCTATCTACGGATTAACACACTGTGTGTGTGTGCGCTTAGTCACTGACTCATGTCCCACTCTGCGACCACATGGACTGTAGTCTGCCAGGCTCCTTTGTCCATCGGGATTCTCCAAGCAAGAATACTGGAGTGGGTTGCCTTGCCCCTCTTCAGGGGATCTTCCCAACCCAGGGATCAAACTCAGGTCTCTGTCATTGCGAGTGGATTCTTTTAGCATCTGAGCCACACGGGAAGCCCATGAATACTGGAGTGGGTAGCTTATCCCTTCTCCAGGGGAGGATTAACACACTACTACATATACAATAGGTCATCAGCAAGAATCTACTATATAGCACAGGGAACTCTACTCAAAATTCTGTAGTAACTTAAATGGGAAAAGAATCTGAAAAAGAATAAAACTTTTCTTTTTTTCAGTAAAACTGAATCACTTTGTTGTACGCCTGAAACTAACACAACATTGCGATCAACTCTAAGACAAATAAAAATTGTTTAAAAAGTAATGTGACTTGAGCAGAGGCAGACAATGAGTCAATAGCAGCCCTGAGACTTGTCTGGCAGCCATGATTTGCAAATTGCTCCCTGATATGTTTCTCCTAGAGTGTCTCTGATTTGCTTAAGGTGCCTCATGGGTAGGGAGGGGTCCATGTAGATGGAATTCAATCAGAGCAGCTCTGCCTCAGTCTATTTTATATATCAGGCTCCCAGCCAAGTTTGAAAATCAATCTACTAGGTCACAGTATTTTTCCACAGCAATTTGTTGTATGAATATAAACTAATCCCACTAGTGATCCAGCCCAGAGCACTTTCAGACTGAGACTTATTGCTATCATTTGTCTATGGCCTGATTTCCTCGGAATCCAGCCTGAAGTCTTAGGCTGGTTGGCCAGTGCCAAATGATTAAATCTCCTTTTTTCTCTTAGTCTTTTTGAGTTGTTTGGGGAGATGCTGCTTCTGGGTATGGTATAATTCACAGATCTTTAGGAAGCATGCCCTGTGTATGTACATGAATTTCATACCTGGGTGAATTATTATACCCAAAGTGGCAGGAGGAGAGTGAGGGCAGGCAACAGACTCTGTCCATGGTTACTATTCAGGCTCATATTTTTGTTGAGGTCATTGATAAAGTCACAGATGTTGTGCTACTCAATTTGTGGATAATTAGAGCTGGAAGTAATAGTAAATAGCTTGGTTTAACAAGAATCAGGGACTTAAAGGACTTTAACAGCATGGGCAATGGAAATGAACTACATAATTATCAACACTGTTCAAAACTGCTGATTTTTAAGGTAGTAAAGGAAAGCTGTGACAAGCCTAGACAGCGTATTTAAAAGCAAAGACATCACTTTGCTGGCAAAGGTCCATCTAGTCAAAGCTATGGCTTTTCCAGTAGTCACGTATGGATGTGAGAGTTGGACTACAAAGAAAGCTGAGTGCTGAAGAATTGATGCTTTCAAACTGTGGTACTAGAGAAGACTCTTGAGAGTCCCTTGGACTGCAAGGAGATCAAACCAGTCATTCCTAAAGGAAATCAATCCTGAATATTCATTGGAAGGACTGATGCTGAAGCTGAAACTCTAATGTTTTGGCCACTTGACGTGAAGAGCTGACTCACTGGAAAAGACCCTGATGCAGGGAATGATTGAGGACAGGAAGAGAAGGGGTGACAGCGGATGAGATGGCTGGATGGCATCATCGGTACAGTGGACATGAGTTCGAGCAGACTCTGGGCGATAGTAAAGAATAGGGAAGCCTGGTGTGCTGCAGTCCATGGGGCCCCAAAGATTTGGACGCTACTTAGCAACTGAACAACAACAAAGTAGTAAAGTTCCCACTGCCACAAATGTTAAGTCAGTGCCTGTTTGTCATTTTCAGAGGAATTCTTGGACCTCTACCTCTAGTATTCTCCCCAACTATTGTATTCTTCTCCAGTATGTACAGTGAATTCTTCCTCAACATAACAGATGCTCTTCCATGTTGTTCCTAACAAAGAACCAATAGGAAAATTGTTGGTAAGATATTTTTGTGACTAAGGGCACTGGATTGATCTAAAGGAAACTTTTAAGGACCTTGCAAGCTATTACTTGGTGCATAGCCAAGTCCCTGGTTTGACAATCAGACCCCAGGCTTGTAGTGCAGTTATGGAGCTAGGTATGAAGAAAAGGAAGTCAGATCTTCTGAGAAGCCAGGGGGAGAGTCAGAGAGAAGTGACAGACTTGTGACAGTCAGGGTGGCTGCAGGCCAGTTTCTCATCTTCCCACTTCTTACAACAGGCATCTTCAGGCTTCTTGAAAATTGCCCAGAAGTAAAGCAGCCACCATTTCCAGTTCACAGATCAGTCAAAATAGAGACGTGGGAGGCAGATTTTATACTTTTTGAACTTTGATTATATGTCTGGTATATGCTAGATTCCCATATTAAAGAGACGGGAATACCAGACCACCTGACCTGCCTCCTGATAAATCTGTATGCAGGTCAAGAAGCAACAGTTAGAACTGGACATGGAACAACAGAGTGTTTCCAAATCAGGAACAGTATGTCAAGGCTGTATATTGTCACCCTGCTTATTTAACTTATATGCAGAGTACATCATGAGAAATGCTGGAATGAATGAACCACAAGCTGGAATCAAGATTGCTGGGAGAAATATCAATAACCTTAGATGTGCAGATGACACCACACTTATGGCTGAGCAAAGAAGAACTAAAGAGCCTCTTGATGAAAGTGAAAGAGGAGAGTGAATAAGTTCGCTTAAAACTCAACATTCAAAAAACTAAGATCATGGCATCTGGTCCCATCACTTCATGGCAAGTAGTTGGGGAAAAAGTGGAAACAGTGACAGACTATTTTTTTTTGGCTCCAAAATCACTGCACTGATTGCAGCCATGAAATTAAAAGACGCTTGCTCCTTGAAAGGTAAGTTATGACCAACCCAGACAGCATATTAAAAAGCAGAGACATTACTTTGCCAACAAAGGTCCATCTAGTCAAGGCTATGGTTTTTCCAGTGGTCATGCATGGATGTGAGAGTTGGACTGTGAAGAAAGCTGAGTGCCAAAGAATTGATGCTTTTGAACTGTGGTACTGGAGAAGACTCTTGAGAGTCCCTCCGACAGCAAGGAGATCCAACAAGTCCATCTTAAAGGAAATCAGTCCTGAATATTCATTGGAGGGACTGATGCTGAAGCTGAAACTCCAATACTTTGCCCACCTGATGCGAAGAGCTGACTCATTTGAAAAGACCCTGATGCTGGGAAAGATCGAAGGAGGGAGGAGAAGGGGATGACAGAGGATGAGATGGTTGGATGGCATCGCCGACTCGATGGACATGAGTTTGAGAAAGCTCTTGGAGTTGGTGATGGACAGGGAAGCCTGACATGCTGCAGTCCATGAGGTCACAAAGAGTAAGACATGACTGAGTGACTGAATTGACTGACTGACATGCTAGATGTGTTATTAAATTTAACTTCTTATATTTTTATTCTTATTTGACACAAAAAGAAATTAAGACTCAGCAAATGTAGTAAAAATCCCCAGGACCCACAAACAATTAAGTGGCAGAACTTGAATCCTGATTTGTTTGATTTATTTTTATCTGAAATCAAAGACTATCAGAGGAGCATATAAATATATAAAGTAAATATTAACAGACTTGAAGTGTGAAATAGACAATAATACAATAATATTAAGGGACTTTAATATTGTACTTTTGACAATAAATAGATCATCCAGACAGAAAACCAATAAGTAAATATTAAACTATGTTAGATCAGATAAACTTAACAGATTTTGACAGAATAAATCTTTCCAACAGCAGTAGAATATATATTTTTTCTCAAGCATACCTCAAGCATAACTGGAGCATTCTCCAAAATAGATTGTAGTCAGGCCACAAAATATGTCTTAATAAACTTAAGAAGACTAAAATAATATCATATTTTTGACTACCATGGTATGAAACTAGAAATCAGCTATAAGAAAAAAACTGGAAAATTCACAAGTATATGGAGATTAAAAAACATGCTACTGAACAACCAATGAGTAAGAAGAAATAAAAAATGTTTTGAGGCATGTGAAAATAGAAAAACTACATACCAAAACTTATGGGATGCAGCAAAAAGCAGTTCTAAGAGGGAAATTCATAGTGATAAATGCCTATATTAAGAAGAAAGAAAGAGCACAAATAAACAACCAAAATTTATGCCTCAAGGAACTAGAGAAAAGAACAAATTAAGCCCAAAATTATTAGAAGGAAGGAAATGACAGAGATTAGAATGGAAGTTAATGAAATAGAGACCAGAAAAAAAATAGGGAAAAAATTTATAAAACTAAGAGCTGTTTTTTTAAAGACAAAAATCAACAAACCTTTACCAAGAAAAGAGAGAGAGGATTCAAATAAATAAAATTAGAAATGAAAGAGGAGACATTACAACTGAAAGTACACTAATATAAGTGATCATTAAGAGACTATATGAGCAATTATACACCAATAAAAAGGACTACCTAGGAGAAATGGGTAACTTTCTAGAAACATACAGCCTACAAGACTGAATCATGAAGCAACAGAAAATCTGAGATCAATACTAGTAAGGATATTGAGTCAGTAATCCAAAACTTCCCAACAAAGAAAAGCCCAGGATCAGATGGCATCACAGGTAAATTCTACCAAACATTTAAAGAAGAATAAATAAAAATTCTTCTCAAAATCTTCCAAAAAAGAGGAGATGACACTTACAAACTCGTTTTATGAGGCCAGCATTATTCTGACACCCAAACCAGACAAGGACGCTAAAAGAGAAGAAACTTACAAGCCAATGTCTCTGATGTACATAGATGCAAACATCAATAACATATTAGCAAATCAAGCTCAACAACACTTTAAAAGGATCATACACCGTGATCAAGTGAGATTTATTCAAGAGATTCCCTATAAAAATCTCAGTAACGTTTTTCACAGAAATTGAAAAACAATACTAAAATTTATATGGAACTACAAAAGAATTTGAACAGCCAAAACAATCTTGAAAAAGAAGGGCGAAGCTGGAGACATCACACTTCCTGATTTTAAATTATATTACAAAGAAAATTGCCATAATCAAAACAATATGGTACTGGCATAAAAACAGACACACAGATCAATGGAACAGAATAGAGAGCCCAGAAATAAATCTATACATATATGGTTAATTCACGACAAAGGAATTAAGAATACATAATGGGGAAAGGATAGTCTCTTCAATAGAAGATGATGGGAAAACTAGACAGTCACATGCAAAAAATAAAACTGGACTCCTATATTATACAGTACACAAAATCAACTCAAAATAGATTGACGATGTGAATGTAAGAAGACCTGAAAGTATAAAACTCCTAGAAGAAAATGGGATAAATCCTTGATATTGGTATTGGCAAAGTATTTTTTAATTTGACACAGAAGCACAGTTAACAGAAGCAAAAATAAACAAACTACATCAAACTAAAGGCTTCTGCCAAACAAAGGAAACTGTCAATGAAATGAAAATGCAGTCTACAGAATGGGAGAAAATATTTGCCAATTATATATTAATAAGGGGTTAATACCCAAGATATATAAAGAATTCATACAACTCAATATAAAAATAAAAATTCAAGCCATCATATTAAAAATAGGCAGAGAAACTGAATACACATTTTTCCAAAGAAGATATAGGCTGACATGTACTTGAAAAGATACTCAACATCATAACCATCAGGGAAATGCAAATCAAACCCACAAAAAAATATCATCTCACAGCCTGGTAGAATGGTTGTCATTAAAGAGACAAGGGATAACAAGTGTTGGAGAGGATGTAGAGAAAAAGAAACCCTTGTGCACGCTGGTGGGAATGTAAATTGGTGCAGCCACCATGGACAACACATGGAGGCTTCCCCCCAAATTAAAATAGATCCACCATATGAATAGCAATTCCACTTCTGAGTATATATCTAAAGGAAGTAAGAACAGGACCTCAAAGAAATGTCTATACTCCAGGTTTGTTGCAGCACTATTCACAATAGCGAAGATACGGAAACAACCTAAGTCTGTCAACAGATGAATGGACAAAGGAGATGTGGTACATAAATACGGTAGGATACTATTCAGTCATGAGAAAGAAGGAAATTCTGCCATTTGTGACAATGTGGATGAAACTTGAGGGCATTATGCTTCGTGAAATAAGCCAGACAGTGAAAGATACTGCATGGTAATGCTTTTGTTGAAATCTAAACTCAAAAGCAAAATAAAAAATGTCAAAAACAGAGAATAGAAAAGTGGTTGTCAGTGGCTGGGGACTGAGGTGTGGGAAATAGAGTTTGGTTAAAAAGGTACAAACTTTTATTATAAGGTGCATAAGATTTCGGGAGTTAGTGTAAAACATGATGACTGTAGTTAATAACACTGTATTGTATTAAAGAATGTCTTTAATTAAAAAATTGAGTGACGTGCCCAAGATCAGATGCAGGGCTGATAACCCGATGAAGATAATCATGTTCTCCCTCCCCCAAATGGAATCAGCATTTTTGAAAAGATCTGTGAGAGATCAATAGATGAAGCACCTACTGTGTGTCAGGCAGTGTTCACAAAATTACGTATGTTTCATAACTCTCCATTTATGTGCAGCAAATCAAACATCAGATCTAGCGCCTTTGGAAGAAGCTTGAAAAGAAGTAAAACGAGAGATGCATACTCAGGTTGCATGTGCCAGAAACTCGAAGAGTCTAAGAAACAGCAAACAGAGTCTTTAATGCATGGCAGCTTGTAAAGTTGTTTTTTTAGGGTCATTGTTCAAAGGTATAGCATGTCATTTCTGCTTCCATTTATAGCAGGGGTCCCCCAACCACAGTCTGTGGGCCAAATGCAGCCCTTGACCTGTTTTTGTAAATAAAAATTTTATTGGAATGTAGCCACATCCACTCATTTGCATATTATCTATGTCTGCTTTTGCATCACAATGAGTTTAATATTTGTGATGGAAAAATATGGCTTGCAAATCCTAAAATATTTACTATCTACAAGACTTTATAGAAAACGTTTGCTGACCCTGGTTTACTGTATTTTTCAGCTCACTTCAGCACTTTTTATTGAAATTTCTCACTTTCCCAAAGCCCAGGAATGAATATTAATTCTATTGCTGGTTTTTTAAACTTCTGGCAAGTTGGTTATTTGTAGACGTAAATATTCTGGCACGGTTTCTAGCACATGTGAACCCCTATGTATATACACCACAGTGATGGAATGATTTCTTAAGTTTCACACCCTTTTTATAAGATTTGCCTGTGGCTATGGGGGAGGGGTGGCATCCCGCTCCCTCACTACAAATTCTAATGCAGGGGAGAAAACAGAGCTGTGTGGTCCAGGGTCTGTTTCCTTTGCTTTAACTACTGGTGGACTCATTAAGGACTTGTTAGGTTGGGGAGCAGGTGCCCAGACAAGAATGAATCTTTGACTTTATTGTGCAGAAGCCCTGAGGTCTGAAAATATTAGGTTAAAGCAAGTCTTAGGCCTATATTAAGTGTTGCAAAAAGTTCCACACGAGTCTCCTTTTTAAATAGTGAAAACCAAAGACCTAGCTTTGTTTTAATTTTTGCCCTGGGTTGCAGGACAGTCTTGGTGAAATAAGATGCCCTTTCACGGCACTCATGTTGATCCTAATGATTGCATGTGTGTGCTCAGTTCAGTTCAGTTCAGTTCAGTCACTCAGTCGTGTCCGACTCTGCGACCCCATGAATCGCAACACGCCAGGCCTCCCTGTCTATCACCAACTCCCGGAGTTTACTCAAACTCATGTCCATTGAGTCAGTGATGCCATCCAGCCATCTCATCCTCTGTCGTCCCCTTCTCCTCCTGCCCCCAATCCCTTCCAGCATCAGTGTCTTTTCCAATGACTCAACTCTTCGCATGAGGTGGCCAAAGTACTGGAGTTTCAGCTTCAGCATCAGTCCTTCCAATGAACACCCAGGACTGATCTCCTTCAGGATGGTCTGGTTGGATCTCCTTGTAGTCCAAGGGACTCTCAAGAGTCTTCTCCAACACCACAGTTCAAAAGCATCAATTTTTCGGTGCTCAGCTTTCTTCACAAGTTCAACTCTCACATCCATACATGACCACTGGTAAAACCATAGCCTTGACTAGACAGACCTTTGTTGGCAAAGTAATGTCTCTGCTTTTTAATATGCTATCTTAGGTTGGTCATAACTTTCCTTCCAAGGAGTAAACGTCTTTTAATTTCATGGCTGCAGTCACCATCTGCAGTGATTTTGGAGCCCCCCAAAATAAAGTCTGACACTGTTTCCTCTGTTTCCCCTCAGTTGTGTCCAAATCTTTGTGATCTATGGACTGTAGCCTGCCAGGCTTCTCTGTCCATGGGATTTTCCCAGCAAGAATACTGAAGTGGAGCGCCATTTCCTTCTCCAGTTGTTACATATTTCCAGTCTTTTTTTCTTGGTCTTGATTTTCCATGTATACTTGCATTTCCCAACGTTTTCATTTTATTTTTATTTCAATGTTTGTATTTTTGTTATACAGTCACTTCAGACACTTAGTGGGTAGAAATGGGGCATCAATATATACAAATATTCAGATAAATAAGGCTAATGGAAAAGGCACACTTGCCCCCAGTGAAGTCAAAGAGCCTATAAATATGTAAAGTTTCTGTGCTTTGGGATGGAATTTCTTTGACTGTGTCTGGTAATCCTGGATATCTCATGTGGAGAAGAAGTTCTGATTGTCTGCTGCTGCCATTGTAGGACTTTCTGAGGTCCCTGGGGGGAAACATGAAAGTGGTCGTTGGCAATGAAAAGCTTGAAAACCATGGTGTTAAAACACGTCTTCCAGACCCTGATGGTGACCACATTGTGGGTGTATTTTCTTTGGCACCGTCTATGAGCAATAACTTTGCAAATGCATGCAGGTGAGTGATACGGTTCCTTGGAGGAGTGAGCCAAGGCTCATGGAGAAAATCGGAGAGCTGAAAGGTCCTATTTAAGATTCAGGGCAGAAGAACATAGATCTAAAAATTACACATAGAACCGGCTTTGGGAAACAGGTGTGATGTTAACAAAGATGGTCCACAGTGCTCCTTGTTTCTTCATTAGCACTTTGTCCCACTTTATTCTCTGGGTTTCTTGCTGTCATATCTCAGTCTAAATTGACTTCTTGTAGCTTTGACTTGTCCCTCCTTCTGTCCCCCTAATGAAAGCTTATCAATCCTTAGAATTTTGCTTTTTGCTAAGGCTAATCTGATAAATGAATTTAAGTCAGAAAGAAATGGGTTCCAATTGTATTAAACCAAGCCCTTTAATAGGGATCTACTCAGAGGTAACCCTTGGGATGTTTGGCCATTCCGAGAACCAAAATAAATGAGTGGAGTAAAAGTAAGAGGACAAAATCAGTCATCATAAGACCTGGGTTTTGTGCCAGCTCAGTCATTGATTATGTGGCTTTGAGCAAGTCCTCAGAACTCTTCAGATATTAGGTCTCTAATCTGTAATGTACGGTTAGGGATCCTAATGGACTGAGTTGCTGTGAGTAACAGAAGACTTGATTATGCATGCCAAAGGATAAGAACTCCCCAAATCTGCATGAATATAAGATGCCATTATTATTACAAATAATTACATTTTAAACTCCACACCACTATGACAGTTGACACAGAGCCATTGTGAAAAAGTAAAGGACAGTTCACAGCGGTGTTTCAAGTATGTCTCTGAAGGGCATCTTATTACCCAGTATTTTGGAGGACTCTGAGCAGGGACCACAGGCAGGGCAGAGGAGCTTTCCTGCCAGACTTTTAGTCAAGTGTGGGTTACATTATGATACGGTTACATCGGTTCCCAACTATTTAAGCAATTCTACCAATGTGGAAAGTGAAGCTAATAATAAAGTGCACCTGTATGTGACAGATGTCTTTCAAGGCATCATCTTGAACTTACTTAATACTCACAACAATCCTGAAAAGAAGAAATTAAAAATCACAAAATGAGAAGACAGAGATTTTGATATGCTAATGGGCATCTCCTCTTGGTGTTTTTTTCCAGCATGGTCAGAATCACCTGTTGGCTTACAGGCCAGTCCCTCCAAGCGGTGAGTCTCCTCGCTCATCTTAGGCTCATCAGTTCACGAGCACCACATTCATAGGTGACATACAGCATAGAATGATCACTGAGGCTTACATAGTAGGACCAGGAATCAGAATAACATTGAAGGGTTAAAATAATGAGCCCAAAGTATAATAGGTAGTGTGACAAGATGGACGCAATGTCTTTTATTTAGCTTTGAAAAATCAACTGTTCAGTTTAAAGATAAAAAAAATTGGTTCATGAGTATGTGTTGGGAATGCCCTAAGCATTTTAGATGAATAAAAAGTCAATAGAAACCAAAAGTGTGTTACGATTGAAACTAAAAAGGCTGTATTTATATAAGTAGATAGCTCA
This sequence comes from Cervus canadensis, assembly GCF_019320065.1. NCBI lineage: Eukaryota > Metazoa > Chordata > Mammalia > Artiodactyla > Cervidae > Cervus > Cervus canadensis. Next base: position 33,494,870 of record NC_057396.1, read on the forward strand.
AATTAAAGGAGATGATACTGCACTGATTTCTGCACTGAATAAAAGCACACTAGCTATACTTCATTCAGATCTAAACCACTATTAAACACTGCTGGTAGGCTAGAGAGAATTCAGTATCTGACCAGGTTGGAGGAGGAATCAGAAACTATACTAAATGGGGAGCAGACCAAATGGTTACTTTTAGAAAGAACAGAATCAAGAACGTACTTGATACTTCAAGGTATATAAAGGGTTGTCACAGGAAGAGGAATTAGGCTCATTGATCAGATGTCAGAATAAAACCTATGAGGGAAAATGTAAGGGATGCAGAATTTGGCTCATATAGGAAATAACTTTCTTTTTCCTATTTTTAAAACAATTTAGCTTACTTCTTAAATTAAATTAAAATAAATTTGTTCATTGAAGAATTTTTATAACATACAAAAATAAAAGTATTAAGACAATGTAAAAATCAGCCACGACTCTACCATCTAGAGATGATTACTGTTAACACCAGGACTGATTTTGTAAGAAACAGAACTATGCAAAGCAGATGAGCTTTCCTTGGGGATTATGGTTATTTGAGCAGAAAGAGCAAGCTACTCTGAAAGCCTGTTCTAAATGCTGAGATTCCATTCTTTACAATTCCATGTAAAACAAATTCAAGCTAATGCACATTTCCAGAAAGCTTACCTGCATCATTTTCACAAAGACCTTCTACAGGGTGAGCCAGGGTCAGAACAAGCGTTGAGGGTTCCAGACTCTAGGACATGATTAGTATTGGGGGGGAAGAGAGAAGAGAGGGCTATTTTGTGTCTTTCTAACCACACATGGTGATTGATGTCATCTGTCAACTTGTTTATAATATATAACACCCAAGCTAAGCATCCTATGGCATTCTGGCTTAAGCAAAAATTGTGTACTTCTCTCTTAACATCAAAAGACTGAGAACTCCTGGTGTTCCACCCTGACTAGAGCTGAGCATGGCTTCATAGGAAAAGTGGATTCTGAAGTCACAGCAGATGAATGGCACAGCTACTCAGGAGGGGCTGGGGAGGCAGCAGGAGAAGATACATCTGATGAACAACTTTAGGGTCTGACAGTGCAGACCTGAGCTAGTGTTTGCATAAGAGCTGAGGCTGAAAACTAGTAGGAACTTAATAAAGCAGTAGCAAAAGACAGGGACTGGAGGAGAATATCAGGGCAGACCAGTTAGATTCCTACAGAATATGTTTTGTTAACATGAGACTGTTTTTTTTCTCCCTTCTCTCCCAATAACAGGACTTTCCATTAGGATCCCAAATTCTAGTACTAATCTATAAATAGTAGATATGAAATGGGGAAACATGACTTGGAACAAGGATAGAAGACAGAAGTCCTTGTAAGTTGAACTGGTTTCACATGGCATTTTAATGATACAGGAACGTATGTGCTCACCCCATCTGCTTGGGTGCCAAGCAAGAGTCTGACCTTTGATTAACTGAAGTTAATCCAGGTGCTGGGAGATCAGTTCAGTTCAGTTCAGTTGCTGAGTCGTGTCCGACTCTTTGCGACCCCATGAATTGCAGCACGCCAGGCCTCCCTGTCCATCACCAACTCCCAGGGTCTACACAAACCCATGCCCATCGAGTCGGTGATGCCATCCAGCCATCTCATCCTCTGTCGTCCCCTTCTCCTCCTGCCCCCAATCCCTCCCAGCATCAGGGTCTTTTCCAATGACTCAACTCTTCACATGAGGTGGCCAAAGTACTGGAGTTTCAGCTTCAGCATCAGTCCTTCCAATGAACACCCAGGACTGATCTCCTTCAGGATGGACTGGTTGGATCTCCTTGCAGTCCAAGGGACTCAAGAGTCTTCTCCAACACCATAGTTCAAAAGCATCAATTTGTCGGCACTCAGCTTTTTTCAACAGTCCAACTCTCACATCCATATATGACCACTGGAAAAACCATAGCCTTGACCAGACGGACCTTAGTTGTGCTGGGAGATGGTGGGCACTATATACCATTTTCCTCCTCCAAGACATACCATCATCAGTATCCAAACAGCCAGACAATCATGCTCATCCCAATTCAGTTTTCAAGCAGTAGTGAAGCTGACTAATTCAAACTAAAAGAAAAACAAAAGGAAAGACATTGGGAGAAGGGAAAGATCACCAAGGTTCTTTCTAGAGTTTAGAGTTTAAACCTTGACATGGCCTTGTTTTTACTGTTGCTGTTTACTTATAAGCAATTTGGGGTCAGAAATCCTTATAAGTGCTTCTCATTATACCTTTGATTTCCCCAGGAGTTGGCAGGATCATGGTCAATATTTGGATGCCTGCTTTGAAGGGGAAGTGACATTCACCCTGGTTCTCTGCTTCATCATGACCTGTTGGCTAAGAGTGCACCATAGGCAGTGTGCCCCAGTGACCTGCCATGACGTCTGAGAGATAGGTAGGCAGAGAATTAGAGAAGTTCAGGTTTGCCGATTCAGAGTAGTTTCAGAATTAAGAAGTCCTGAAATAGTAGATTGGGAAGGGCATTGAAGGTCATGCAGTAACCACCTCCAGCCCCTTGCCTGAAAGGATTATAGTAGAAAAGAAAGGGACAGGGAGTCTAGCCAAATTGCAGTAGCTCTACTGAGAGAGATTTAATCCATTTCACTTAAATTTAATTTACGACTGCTTTAGATTGGTAACATTGTCAGTACAGAAAGCCTAAAATATGACTTAGTCTTTGATTCCAAATAATATCAGATTTCTTTATCCTGCAGAGGCGTGGGCTTATTTTTGTTGTTGTTGAACTTTGTTCTAATGGCTAAAACAAAAAAAAAAAAAAAAAAAAAAAAAAAGAGAAACATGGCTTTTTTTTTCATTTTTAAACATCAACTGAAGGTTCAAAACACTTATGATAGATTTTAATAATGAAGAGAAAACTTCAGTAAGGTAGACTACTTAGCAACTCACTGGGAGCCACATGCCATTATAAAGAAGCACGTCTGGTTTGGCCGAAATCCTGCCTTTGTCTCCAGAGCTATTTTGCTGTAAATTTAGAACAGAAATACCCTTTCTGGAATAAAAATGTAGCTTTGTTGGCTACAAGTGCATGTTTGCTGCCTCACAATTTTAGAATTAGACGATGGACTTATTTAGTAGACATCGGAGGGTAAAAAGCAAAAGCCCATAATTTAAAACATTCCACTCCACCACAGTCCAAGAAAAACATGGACCGGTGAACAAAACCAGCAGTATTGTAATAAGAAAACAACTAGGTGCATTTTTTCCAAAACCTAAAAACCAAGAATCTAAATGTATGAGTTACTGGCTAAAAATTCCATTTTCATGTCTCAGTTTTGAGCTGGAAAAACAACGTAGACCCGATAAACATCGTTTTAAAAAATGCACAAGTTCGCCTGCAGCCCGAGGTGTGGACAGCAGCCTCACATCCATCTTTATGTACTCAAGGGCACTTTCTGTGGCCTGGAGGGAGCCTGGGCTAAAAGGATTTTACTTTGCAAAGATTCATAGGCTTCCAGTCAGGCCCGTGGTGACTTCTGAGGCTCCCTCCCCACAAGTTATTTGGCAATGCTGTTAAGGTATTTTATTTTCCCCCTAAACACTTTGAATATCTGTTCAAGGTCCATGGAGTTTTCCAGGGCAAATGATGTGGTAACTGTTAGTAATGCAGGTGGACTTACCCAGGCTGAAAGGCAGGAGGGATTGGCATTTCTTCAAGAAGAGAGCGGAGCAGGCCTCTGTTCTAAGACAATTATAAAATGCCAGTCAACCAATCAGTGGCATGAATGGCATTTGTATTTGAGTGTGTGCGTGTGTGTGTGTGAGAGAGAGACAGAGAGAGAACGAGAGAGAGAGAGAGAGAAAGAGAGGAGAGTGCGCACAATTCCTGAAGATGGCTGAAAGTTACTTGGAAACCATCAATGACGAATACAGAAGTCTATTGGCAAGAAAGCAACCTACTTGAGAGTTAAAACTTCAATTCAGTCAAAACTGGTCTTAGAGTTTTAGATGAGGCTGCAGTCAGTGAAGACAGAGGGGGTCTGGCTCTACTATAATGTGAAACATGGTAACGTTAAATGCTGAGGATGATAAAACTTTCGTGAGAGAAGAGGAACTTTCCAGAAGGAGCAAAACTTTCCCTCATCAGTGGTTGGTCACCCACCTGTGGGTACCTCAGGTCTCATCATGCAAGCAACAGGTGTGACACCTGAGTGGACACATCTATCATTTGAGTGTACGTGATGTCAGAACAAATGTACATGGTCCCTGAAGGTGTACACATATGGAGTTCAAGTCTATAAATTTTAACGGCAGAATCACTTAGCAATCATAATTTTGGTCACGTTCCCCTAAAGAAAATCTCCCGCTTCAAATTTTTGACAGGAGGAATGTGTAGGGACAATGAAAGTGAGGGGACCCGTTTGGGGACCTATCAATGGACTCTGTGTAAACATAGGCTGTCTCTTCTAATTCTTGCATCACTGCTCAAGGAACAAGTCAGGGTTATTTTTTTTTCCTTTTGAATCCTTTTCTTTTACACTTTTGTTGAAAGCAAAAATGAACAGTCCTAGTCACTTGCCATTTAAACAAGATGGGGTTTATTACCTTTAACCAGTTGTTATGGCAAGAATGCTGTACATGTCAGTGGTGGCTAAGTTCCCAGGTGCCCGTTTGGCTTTTCTGGCCTCCAGAGAATTCCTTTTCTGTCTACGCTGCCTACATGTCTGGAGTCTGGCCCTCTGGAGCACGGCCAACTGAGAACCACAGGCTGACACGCTGCTGCCCAGAGATGTTTGCCGAGTCACGTGCTTCCTGACTCCGGGGTCCCCTACTGTTTTCTTCATCACTCAGCTATGGCTTCTTCAGGACTGAGTGTTGCATGCAGAGTAAGTCCTCTTCCTCTGTTAGCCACAGGCTGGTTTAGGTAGGGCTACACTCACTCCTTTGACTATTGGTATGCAGGAAAAATGGAGGAAGATCACCATTGGCTGAATTTAGGCAACTGGTACAGTCTTGGGCTACCTGATTATGTCATAAGCATGAGGGAGATGTAGGGATGTTGATGTATCATGTTCCCTCAAGATCTCCACCTTATCTCTTTTATTTGAAGACCAACCACAGCAATTTCTCTGCTTAAGGACCAACCTACCAGGACATCATGTGGGCAACGTGCCATTCCGGGCATTCAGATAGGTGTACAGCAATTATTTTGGAATGTGTTTGTATGTAGTAAGGGCTTGAAAGTATTCTGCTAGACACTGCCTTCATACTCTTTTGAAAAGTTACAAAGAGACTTGGCAACTTCCACAGTTTTATTAAAACTGGTGATAAGAAAAGGAAATGCATCCAGAGAATAAACTAGAAAATGATCGTATCTGGCTGACCAAAGTTTTCTCAGAGACCTGCACCATTCTACTTCCAGACCTGCCTCCTTGTGACAAAAGCCATTTCCCCATCTAACTCCTATGGTGAAACATCCAGCAATCATTTTTCACATCTATATCCGCTAAAGAAAGTGGGGAGCCTTCTCCCACTTGCAAAAGAGTTCTTGTTTACTGCCTGAGGACCTGACTTTTTGCTGGAACCCTGATGACTGCTAGGCCACACCCACTGCCTGGTTTTCCAAACTTCAGGAAGATACCTTTGAGCACATTCACACTAGAGATGCATACAAACAGTAGTGGAGACAGGAGAGTTCTTTACTTGAAGTGAGTTACTTCTTTCGGAGTCTGATTGAATTGGACTTAGGATTGTGTAGGCACCTGTATTCTAGGGAGCTCATAAACTATTCTGCAAAGATTGTTTATCTGGCTGCCTTAACAAATGGAGTTTATTTTTGCATTTTACTCACTTACCTTTACTGTAAAGAATAAAACAGTAAAATAATAAAATAATTTTATATGCACATCCCATTTACTCTTTTTTATTATGAAGAGAAGCTATTAATTATCCCTACATAGATTACAGAACTGAAGCTTGAAGCAATGGAGTGACTTGTTACAACTTACATAGCTAGCATTCAATATGTATATAAACCTGGGACTGGTTTTAATAGACAGGTATGATCTGCTACCTCACACAAAACTTGTTGAAAGGATGGCAAGTGGACTATTCGCTATGACTATGACATGTGTGTGTGTGTATGTGTGTGTGTGTGTCTGTTGTTCAGCCTTGTCTGACTCTTTGCTACCCCATGGACTGTAGCCCACCAGGCTCCTCTGTCCATGGAATTCTCCAGGCAAGAATACTGGAGTGGGTAGCCCTTCCCTTCTCCAGGAAGCCATGATTATTATTGTGTTAATATACTGCTTCTTAGACTATAAGTTTCATGAGGGCAAGGGTTAGAATTGATTCATCACTGTATCCTTGGTGCCCAGAACAGTACCTAAAACAGAATAAGCAGATAAACTATCTACTGAATTGGTGAGCAAACAAATATTTGGCCTGGTATATCAATACATAAATTATATTTTACAGTGTTGTTCATAATTATGGACTTTCATGTTTCTATAGCACTTAAACTTTGTAAAGGCTTTCCTTTTTCTTAATAAAGTTTGCCTTAGGAGGACAAAGTGAAAGTTAAGGACTCAGATACTGGGGATACACACTGGATTTCTAACCCATGAATAAGAAGATTAATCGTGAAGGAGACAAGCTTCACAAAATTGCTGCTGCAGCCTGTCTTTCTGGACCATATGTTCCAGGTTCTCTGGAACGGATCTGGTTGCTATATCTATTCCATTGTCCCCTTAAGGATATTCCTACTTGTCAACCATGTGTCCTGATTTTTCATTTAGAAAATATGGTCACCATATGCATGTTATAAAACTTGAGTCCCTAGACTAACTTCACCCTTCTGTGCAAGTATTACCAAATCCGATATTCGGCTAAATTTTCTACATGTGCTTCACATGAGTGCTGATTCCAGCTCTTTGCATTGATCATAAATAGATACATTAATAAGCCTATTTAAATTAATAACTTAGTTTTCCATAGAAAGATACTTTCGATGACTAGAAAAATGCATTTTTCAAAATGTATTGAATTATTTATCTAATGTAATTAACTTATCCTTTTTAGTCAACTTGAGCATTTTCTAATTTTCCTAAAATAAAAGATTCTCATAGGGATCCAATAAAATTTATTAAATATGTTGATTCTCATAGGGATCCAGTGAAATTTAATAATATATGGTTTGCCATTATATTGCATTTGTTATTTTACATATTGCTGAAATAAGATGGATCAAGTCAAATGGATATGTTTGAACAACTTCATTATTTGATTCCATGGATATCCTGGATAGATTTTAGAGAGAGAGAGAGTACAGAAGCCTCCATGTGTAAAGTCTGAGCAGACATTGTGTCTGGTTTAGTCTCTACACCAATTTATTCTGTGACTCTGGGCAAAATCCTTCCACTCTGAGGATTCAATGTGCCCTTTTGTAAATTAAGTAACTTAGTCTAGGTTAATGGCTCTCCTCCTTTGCTGTGGTAGCCCTGGAGTCTCTTGGAGGCTTAAGAATTTGCCTTGGAAGACCCCTTCCCCTGCCTTTCCTTCATTTGGAGCAGCTCAGCACATATCTGTTAAGTGCATAATGCCATTCCACTGTGGAAATATGGTTTGGAAAGAAAAAAATTACAACTAAAATAGTTTTATGGTCCTTTGGTGTCTGTTTTAGAGAAGGAAATGGCAACCCACTCCAGTATTCTTGCCTGGAGAATCCCATGGACAGAGGAGCCTGGTGGTCTACAGTCCACGGGGTCACAAAGAGTCGGACAGTGTCTGTTTAGTCTGTACTTCTACCTCACTTTGTTCAAATATATCACTGTGAGGGATATGGGGTTTATCTGTGTGGAAAAAAGGTCTAGGTATGTATATAAGCAGTGAATAGAATAAGACATCTTTTTATGTAACTTGCTAGGGTAGAGTAAGGAGGGAATCATTGACCGGCTTGGACCCTCAAGGGGAGGATCAACGTAGTGAAGGAAAAGTTTGAATCTGGGAAGGGGTCTTTGGATCAAGCACTGGCCGCAGAGAGATGTTGGGTCATTAGCCACAGCACTGAAGTGGAATTTAAAGTGTATTAAATACAGAGATGTATATGTACAGAGAGCTGGTCACCATGGGTATGAGCCAAGCTTTGATACGGTTATATATATGCAGGGATTGAATGGGTCTAATAGGGAAATTTCCAGAAAACTGGAGGAAAAGAAGAGCACTCTCCATCACTGACACGATCAGTCCTTGACTTCCCAAGTTGTAGGTACTGGTGTTTTCCATCAAGCCCATGCTCCTGGTGAAATTCTGACCAAGACTTGGCAGAGCAATTGTAGGGTCAGCCCCTCTATTGAGTGGAGCCTAGAATTAGCCTTGTTGCATTTAGCCCATTAGTCAGGGGGCCTGGAAGTCCTTCATGGCCCCATGTGCTCTCTGCATTGCTGATTTCCTATTATTCCTGATACATGGATCCATTCCAGCTGGGTTTCTTGTTGTTATACTGACCCACTCAGTACACTTTCTTTGATAGGAATTCCAGCCTAAGTCAAGCCTGGGCTCACCACACTGATTTGGGTACCCTTCAATGTTCCTCTTGGAGCAGTTGGGGTTTTTCTTTCATATCCCATCAGTCTGCACTGCTGAGGTCCCAGAATGTCTTAAGATATGTCTGTCCAACCATGAGTACCACATGCTGAAAGCCTTAGAGAGCAGCCAGGTTTTGGCTAGAACCTTAAAGCTCTGCTTTCTTAGAATCCTGTGTGTCTAGAGGAGGACTGTTTCATAGAGCGGGGTCAACCACATGGGGCAGGGGTGGGGGGTGGTGGTGGTGGGGAATGACAAAGAATGCAGCCCAGGTTCAGCCCTGGCAGGTGTCCAGGACCCAGTTTAGTCGTTCTGGCGGCTTGTGGATCTGCCCTAATGCTGCTGTGGCCACTATAACTGAGAGTGAATTTGACTTAAGCTTATTTCCTTTCTAGTTCCTGGCCCCACACATGTTGAATCCATGGTGCTGTCTCCCTATTAGTGTGTCCCTCATCTTGCCCCTGTTGTGGCTCTTTTCCAGGAATTTTTGATCTCTCTCCAAGGACTAGAAGGCATTTCCAAGAGCTGCAGTCTAATTCTGAGGGCAATTGGCTTCCAAAAGTTCCCTGTATCTCCCAGAGCAGGGTCGACCACAATTCCAGGACCTTGGGGACAGGGCTCCATCTTGTTTCTTTCTCCCCTCTAAGGTCCTATGTCAAAATGAAGTTTCACCAGAGGAGGCCATGACAAGTTACTTGATTTCCCCAGAATGTGCCATGACTAATCTGCCTCCCCAAGGAGAGGCGGTGTGACTGTTCATTATGTGTTCTGACCTTCAGAGGCACATATCCTTCCGCCCTGTCACCCACCAGTTGTCTTTGCTTTCCTCCCAGCCCTGTGGCTCTGACAAGGGCTGAGAAGAATGTCTCAGCACACAGTGTCATCTTTGCTCACAAGTTTGTTTTGTTGTCTCCAGTGGAGGGGTCTCCAGGATAGGCTTGAAATCCCCTTCCCTATGCCACCCACCATAGTCTGGCTGAATTCAGTGCTCAGTGCACACTTACGGTTGATTGAATGTGTGATAACACAAACCTGTGTGCTCACGCAGAGATTAGACAGCACCTTTCCAACCATTTCTTCATCTGACCTTTCACCACGGCTGTGGAAATCAGGAAAGCTTGACTAGAAGGCTGAACTTGGCTGGGATGCTGAGATGGCTGAGTCTTTCTTTCTGTCTTCATGTAATCTGGGACTTTCTCTTCTCTGAGTGGCCTCTGCATCTGGTTTCTGCAAGTGTACCTTTCAACAGCTAGCATGCTTTCTTACATAGCAGCAGCTCAGGGCTCCTAAAAGTGCAAAAGTAGTCATCAGGCATTCTTAAAGTCTATGATCAGAATTGGCACATCGTAATAATGTATTCTAGGCCTCCCTGGTGGCTCAGTGGTAAGGAATCCACCTGCCAATACAGGAGACATGGGTTCAATCCCTGGGTTGGGAATCTCCTGGAGGAGGGCATGGTTCAGTATTCTTGCCTAGAGAATCCCACTGAGAGAGGAGCCTGGTGGGCTACAGTACATGGGGTTGCAAAGAGTCGGACATGACTGAGTGAGCAAGCAACAACAAAAATACTGCATTCTACCCATAAAAGTAAGTTATAGACCAAGCCAGATCTAATGTGGGAGGAGGCTATATCAGGGCATGAATACTGGGATTACCGGGGTGGGGGGTCTTCTTATCTTTGAAGACTAGTTACTATGATTCTGTAATCATTTCCTTAGATATGATGCTCTCAGTGCTGTGTTTCTCTCATAATTTCCCAGCTAGTGAGAAGAATGACCAGGTAATTAAAGCAGCAACATAAAGCTCTCCCTCCTAGATAATCCTAGAGTTTACAGGGAGGTACTAATACTTCACGAAAAGATTCCCTTAAATAAAAGAAGTGCTCTGAAGTCCTTTGGATAAAGATAAATGTGACCCTGGACATGTATTGCCTTTTAGCCTTAATGAATAAGTAAGCCATGTTGCCTCTTGTAGACAGCATGTTTGAATGCATAGTCAGAGATAAGACAATGGCAAATGAGGATCTGCCTATGCCTGTTTTTATTAACCTCCAGTTAGCCCCAAAACAATGACTGTTGGAGGCAAAATTATAAGAGCAGAGGCATTTCAGTGAGACAGGCCTGGGTTTGGTTCCTTGTATTATCACTTACCAGCTATGGGAGTGATAGGCCCTACTTCAGAGTAGGAGTTTAATAAACATTAGATTTTCTTTTAATCAGATAATTTTGTATATTAACATAAACAACAACATTTAGAGATACCATACAATAAGTCAGGCAATGTTTTAGTTGCCAAGAATACTTGGAGGATGCAGGGGGTGAAGGAGAGGGAGAAGTAGAAGATTACTCATTTGTCTATTTGTAGCTTCAGGAAGCCAGATAGATGGTGAAGTCATTCACTGTATTAAGGAATACAGCAGGAGGAGGCAGTTTCCCCCCTCTTGCAGAACTTCTTATTACACCATCTCTGAAGCTTTGGAGCTTTTCCTTTGAGCTCACATTTCTAGTATAGAAGTATATAAGTCAATCTTCACTGGGTGTGAGGCTCACATTACACATGAACAAAAATAAACCACTGTTTTTGGAAGTCACTGAGATTTTGGGCTGTTACCATGGTCTTACCCAGTGAAAGCTGACTAATACAGAAATTGGTACCAGAAGTGGGGTGTTACCATAACAAAGCAAAATGAAACAAAAACAACCAAATTATGTGGCACTGGCTTCAGAGTCAAGCAGTGGGCAGGGAGGGAACTATTATTGAAGTTGACAACAAAGTGACTCATGTTAGGCTGTGGCTAAACACTTTGGTAAAACCATTTCCTGAGATAACTTGGAAGATAATTTACCTAACAAAGGTGCGGCTCTAGGTGAAGCTTTAGGCAAACAGAATGAGGCCTGTGGGCTTGTTTGTTCTTGGTTGTATGTGACAAGGTATTATAAGAAAGAGATGAGTTCAGAAGTAATTGTCCAGTTTTCAAGCATGAATAAAAGGGAAAAGAGAATTCAGAACTTTCAGGCATTGTAGGATGCAAGTGATTCTCCTATACAAGCTATAAAAGTTAAACTGAAAAATACGTTGAACAACAAAAGCTAATTATATTATGGCCCCAAGCAAAGTCCAAATCAAGGGTGTAGCCTCCACACCCTTTGTTAAAACCTGTAAATGAATTAAGGTGATGCTGAGTAAATAATTTAAATTAGACAAAATGGTTCAAGGAAAGGAAGTGTTTGCTCTCTCATGAACACATGATAAGTTTGAAGCACCTCTAATTAATTCTAGAACAAGAAGCATATCTTCAAAGGAATTCTGGGTGTGGCTGTTGGCACATAATGTTGGTTGGTGAAGAGCCAAATGAGGGTTTGAGAGATTTTTACTCCCAAAACAGCCACCAGCATGAATTAAGAGATTGTAACTGTTACATACATAACTAAATTTAAGGCCCCCAAATTTCTGCCATTCAGTTCCCAAGGATAGAATATCCCCTAATGTTCTCTATAGATATATCCAAAGTGGACAATGGCAAAGGGAGAAATTATCAAATTATGAAGGCAAGAGCCATGGAGAGCAATGACTGCACCCAGGGAGCAGACCTGGTATCTAATCGAAGAATATTTCTTACACTAGGTTATGGATTTGACAGAATTTGCCCATCTATATTTCAGAATTGCCATGGACCAGTGATCACCTGCTGCTTCTCCTTTACAAATGGAGAGTTCATTACAGTTATTCTGGCCTTGTTCTACCAACGCATGTTGAATTTGGAGAAAGAAAAGGTAACTGTCTTTTGGTTTGATTTGGTTTTGGTTCATGGCTCTCTGGATCAAGAGAAGCCACAGTTTGACCACCTTTAATGTAGAGACTTTCCATTTACTATCATATCCCATTGGACTTTTGGCCTTCTCATTTGGGGAGTGGTATATATTGTGTGTAGAAGGGAGGGAGCAAATATTTATGAACAAGATACTTATCGTGGAATATTGTATCATTGTTTCCAACATTTGCTTCCTATTTTCCAAGAAGATTATATATCCCTGCCTCTTATGGTGTGATTTGAAGAGCTTCCCTATGGGATGAGTATAGTTCTCTGCCCCATTTTCCACTTGGTTATGCAATTTCTCAGATTAATGAAATATGAGCAAAATTTTCACATGCCATGAGTGAACAGAAGTTTTCAGAACCACTGTGCTTTTCCAGTAGCTCTCTTGACCTTTTTTCTTTGCCATGATAACAGTATAGAGAATGCTTTTTCCAGTCTGATCTCCAGGATAGGAAGACCATACGCAGAATGAAGTCAATCAACAGTCCACGGGTAACATGAGTAAGGAATAAGTTCAATAGGATATTATGTTTCTGTTGTAAGAAATCTTGGAAATTTGAGGATTTTTGTATTTGTAGGCTTACTGAAGTCACAAAGCTGACTGATACATCTGGTATCAGGGCGCAGCATGATCATGTCCCAGGCCTCTGGGTTACATCCTCAGAATTTCACTAAGCAGTTTTTATCTGATTATAAATCATAACTTACCTTCACTGTTCAGAAGCTCAAGAAAGTGATGTTATTTTTCTGAAGGAAACAGTCATAATCTGTAGTACACGGGATATGTAGTACACTGGATATGTATGTACACGGGATATGTATTGCAGTTCAATGCATTAATGCACAATAATGTACAGCAGTACAAGAAATACAAAGTAAAATGAGAGTAGTATTAATAGAATAATATAAAAATCTTATTTCACATATGTATGAATGCACAGATGTATCTATCTATTTCACATATTAACTATAGTACACATGAGAACTACACGTGTGCATGCTGAATTGCTAAGCCATGTTTAACTCTTTGTGACCATGTGGACTGCAGCCCTCCAGGTTCCTCTGTCCATGGAATTTTCCCAGTCAGGAATACTGGAATGGGTTGCCTTTTCCTTCTCCAGAGGATCTTCTTGATCCAGGGATCAAACCTGCATCTTCTGCATTGACAGGCAGATTCTCTACCGCTGAGCCACTAGGGAAGCCCATTGTCTAATATATAATCTTAATCAAATATCTCTAACTGTCTCAAAAATGCCTTTTGTGGCAAAAGAAAAAAAATCTGCTCCAAGATCTAATCTATGATCATGCATTGTATTTAGTTTTCATGCCTCTTTATTGTCTCAAACTGGAACAGTTAGCTTCCTCAGTCTTTATTTTCCTCCTTTTATAATCTGACATTCTTGAAGAGTGCAGGTCAGTTTTGTACACTATTCCTCAATTTGGTGTGACTTTTTTCACAATCAGGTTCAAATTATGCATTTTTGTCATGAACATCAGAAAAATAAAATATAGTGTTCTTATCATTATATTATATCAGCCAAAGGATGTAGATTTGTCCCATTACTATGGATGTTAAGGTCTTCCCTGGTGGCTCAGTCAGTAAAGAGCCTGCCTGCAATGTGGGAGACCCGGCTTCCAATCCCTGGGTTGGGAAGACGCCCTGGAGAAGGAAATGGCAACCCACTCCAGTGTTCTTGCCTGGAAAATTCCATGGACAGAGGAGCCTGGTGGGCTACAATCCATGGGGTCACAAAGAGTCTGACATGACTGAGTGACTACACTTTCACTTTATGGATGTTAACTTAGGTCACTTGGCTAAGGTGATATCTGCAGGATACTTCATATATAGTTACTCTTTTTTGCTTTGAAATTAGAGGATGTTTTGTGGGAAGATAGTTTGAGACAAAGTAGATACCATGTTTCTTATCAAAGTTTTGTTAGTTTTAGCATATACTGATAACTCTTGCTTGAGTAACTTAGTACTTTGGTTAGCAAACAGTTATATCTAATTTTATGACTTTTTATTCATTGATCAACAACAAATTCATTGTTGAAATTCTACCTAAGGAAGAACTTTCCATTCTTTTCAATTTTCATATTTAATTAAATGCATTAATTAACATATTTCCCTTATACATTATTTTTATAAACTTAAAACTGTCCCATGCTGAGATTAATTAATTTAGGCATGAGTTCATGGACTCTTACTTTATTTCATGGGTGATAACCCATTGTTACTGTTTTTCAGTTGCTAAGTCATGTTCAACTCTTTTCAACCCCATGGACTGCAGCATGTGAGGCTCCTCTGTCCTCCACTATCTCCCAGAGTTTGCTCAAATTCATGTCCATTGAGTCAGTGATGTTATCTAACCATTTTCACTCTCTGTTGCCCCCTTCTCCGTTTGCCTTCAGTCTTTTCTGGCATCAGGGTATTTTACAAGGAATAGGCTCTTTGCATCAAGTGGCCAAAGTATTGGAGCTTTAGCTTCAGCATCAGTCCTTCCAATGATTAGTCAGGGTTGATTTCCTTTAGGACTGACTGGTTTGATCTCCTTGCTGTCCAAGGGACTCTCAAGAATCTTCTCCAGAACCACAATTTGAAAGTATCAGTTTTTCAGGGCTCAGCCCTCTTTATGGACCAACTCTCACATCAGTACATGACTACTGGAAAAACCATAGCTTTTACTATATGGACTTTTGTCAGCAAAGTGATGTCTCTGCTTTTTAATATGCTGTCTAGGTTTCTGTTAACTTTTCTCCTAAGCAAGCATCTTTTAATTTCATGGCTGCAGTTACCATCTGCAATGTTTTTGGAGTCCAAGAAGATAAAATCTGTCACTGCTTCCTCTTTTCCACCTTCTATTTGCCATGAAATGATGGGACCAGATGACACGATCTTAATTTTTTGAATATTGAGTTTTAAGCCAACTTTTCCACTCTCCTCTTTCACTTTCATCAAGAGGCTCTTTAGTCCCTCTTCACTTTCTGCCATCAGAGTGGTATCATGTGCATATCTGAGGTTGTTGATATTTCTCCCAGCAATCTAGATTCCAGCTTGTGATTCATCCAGCCTGGCATTTCTCATGATGTACTCTGCATATAAGTTAAATAAGCAGGGCGACAATATACACCTTTCCCATTTTTGAAGCAGTTAGTTGTTTCATGTCCAGTTCTACTTATTGCTTCTTGACCCACATATAGGCTTCTCAGGAGGCAGGGGGGGTGGTCTGCTATTCTCATCTCTTTAGGAATTTTTCCAGTTTGTTGTGATCCATACAAAGGGTTTAGCATAGTCAATGAAGCAGAAGAATAATCTATTACCATCATTTATTCAGATTCTCAAACTATCCTCGACTTGGCCAGTGGGAGTTACTTCAATACGGGTTCTTTGTCCTTTTGAAACTCTCCTATCAGTCTTTGAGCACTTCATATTGTTTGAGATGAGACAATATTCCAAGCACATCTTAGGCTTTTCCAGTTTCAACCCTGAAACCAGCCATTTTTCTAAGGATTTCCGGTTCCTTCTAGTGGGGAATCGTATTTGGAAACTAAGATCTGGATGCTAGGCTATCTTTTTGCTCCCAAAGAAGATGTCTAACATTTTGGTGTTTCTCTTTGCATTTTCCCCTATATATTAGTTTTACAAACTTGAAATTCATCCATCCTGAAATTCTTGTTCCTGATTTTCATAACAGCATAACATGAATATTTTCTGGTTATTCCAAACATCTTTGTAGATGCTTAAAAAGTTTTCATGAATGCTGCTGCTGCTACTGCTGCTAAGTCACTTCAGTTGTGTCTGACTCTATGTGACCCCATAGACGGCAGCCCACCAGGCTCCCCCGTCGCTGGGATTCTCCAGGCAAGAATGCTGGAGTGGGTTGCCATTTCCTCCTCCAATGCATGAAAGTGAAAAGTGAAAGTGATGTTGCTCAGTCGTGTCCGACTCGTAGTGACCCCATGGACTGCAGCCTACCAGGCTCCTCCGTCCAGGGGATTTTCCAGGCAGGAGCACTGGAG
The DNA here is from genome assembly GCF_019320065.1 of Cervus canadensis. Classification (NCBI taxonomy): domain Eukaryota; kingdom Metazoa; phylum Chordata; class Mammalia; order Artiodactyla; family Cervidae; genus Cervus; species Cervus canadensis. Next base: position 33,511,267 of record NC_057396.1, read on the forward strand.
TGGGGTGCCACTGCCTTCTCCTTTCATGAATAGTTAATGCCAAAAGTTACTTTTGCATTTGGTATCATTGGAAAATTAAGTTACTCCCAATTTACTTTTGTAAATCACAGTAAGTGATAGTAATAATGGATACATTTATTTTTAAGATGCTTTCCCAAGCAATCTCTATCTTAATTCTCACAATAGTCCTATGATGCCCTTTTACAGCGGAAGGTCGTGGCTCAGAGATATTCCGTGATCCTAAGCTCAGTGGAGCTGGAATGAAGCCTAGATCCTCTGGTTTGCACGCATTGTTGGTCACCTGCTTAAGTGTATGCATTCATCTTCCAGACTTAAGTCTAAGCTACTAGATGGCAGAGGCTGTGTTTTAATGAGCATTGTGTCCCCACAGCTCCGTATACCACTATTCCGTATGCCACTATAGAAGTTTAACACTTGCTTCAGGAAAGTCTGAAAAGTCTTTGACCCAAGCAAATTCTTGGGAAGCTATTCCACTGGGAGTTAGCTATTAAAGCACATCTCCCTCCTTTTTGGACACTGGTGACCAGATGTCTTAATTATTGCAGTTCTTTGCAGGGAATGTCATCAGTGAGGGAGGAAGAGACGAGCAATCTGTTTGGATAGGGAGGGGTAAATCCAATACATTTGCCAGCTGCATTTGCTATCCTAGCAGTAAAACACACCATCCCACACTGCCTTCAACCTCAACAGGAGACAGAGGACATGGTGATAAACTATCCCGTGGTAAGGATCCTTATCTGCAGCAGATTAAGAGGCCCTTAGATCACACGGGGACAAATGTGTAGTTAATGATATTGTTCATATTAGGAACTGGTTCAGCCGAAAACTAAAAGCACAAAATCCAAAATCCCTCCATCCTTAGTCACTTCCTTGCAGACTTCCGGACCAAGAGGCTTTTTGATGTTGATTGTCTCCTTGTAGCTTTCAGTTGAGGATGAGCCAAATTGCAGCACTTGTGCTAATTATCCCTCTCCTGAGATTGCAAATTCCTGGTTAATAGGGGAATCAGTCCAACCTACTTACTGAGGTTTCAAGGTGGCAGCTCTGTGCTGGGGACCTGGGCCAGTACAGACCTCAGCTGCCAAGAGGCCACTGGCATGAGTATTTCCACCTGAAGCCATTTAACCAGGGGAGTGAAGGACCTCAAGGCTTTGAAGAAAGAGTAGGAATAATAGGTGCTCCTGTAAGCAAAGAGAAACCATTTCCTCCCCTGGATCCCCTAGCTCATTCACGGCTTTGCCATCTTCCACCTTACTTTTCCATACAGACCCCCAACCTGTAAGTATCCATCAAAACCTGTTGCTTGTGCTGTTTAAGTGTTTCTTCTCTCTCACTTCACCTGTCCTCATTGCACCTAGTTCATTCAGCTGTTAGCATCATTCAGGTGGTAAGAAGTAGAACTGATACTTGAACTCAGAATTTAGGTGCCAAGTCTTTTATCTTTTGCAGTCTGGTGTGTGTCTAATTGCAACAAAATTCTAGTAGGATTTAATATTTTATAGAAAATACTGAATCGAAAAGTTTTTCACAAGCCACATTCTAGCTGAGAAGGCTTAAGGAGCACCTTATCCCCCTAATTATGGTTAGATTTGTTTTGCTATCATTGGTAAGTTTTCTGAAGGATATCATAGCAAAGTGAGAAAGGATCTGGTACTGGATCTTCTCTGCTCCTCCAGACTTTCCACCAGTCTCCATCCAGCTCTGTGCCCCGGGAGGCTCTCTCTGCCCTGCCTTGCCCAGACTCTCTTACTCTCTGGCTGTGGCTGGGTTTGGTCAATAGAAAGTACCAGCAGGAGCAAAGAGCACGGGGCTTGGCCTTTCTCCGCCAGGGAACTGTGGGTGGCTTTATCTCTTTCTGAAGGTTGCAGCTCCTATCAGGTGACCCTCTGACAGTTCTTGCTCCCTCTTCTGGCTCCCTTGACCTCTCCCCCTCCACTTGTCCTTTCAGACCTGCCCACACCTCTACAAATAGTCCCTCCATTAAATTCTCCTTTGTTACCTGTTTGAGTAGGCCATCTCTCTCTCTCTCTTGTTTTTTTTTGTTTTTTTTTTTTGCCTGGACCCTAATTGATGTAGGGGTTTGGATTACCCATATCTAGTCATGAGAACTAGAAATGTGTGGACAAGGATTATTTGTGGCATGCTTGATTCTGATCAAGTTCTGAGCCCTTAATATAGAGGTTAAGAACTTTGGCCATGCAAAATAACAATCTTGCTTACGATATTAATAGTAGCAAGCTTTGATTCTACTTTTAGCACATGCCAGGCACAGTTCTAATCATTTAATATGTATTAGCTCTTTTTATCCTCACAACAAGCTTATAAGATAGGTACTATTTTTATCACTATTTCCTAGATGAGGAAACAGAAGTATAGAAAAGTGAAGAATCCTGCTAAGGCCCTGAACCTTAGCGTGTCAATCAAAATCAGGCAATCAGTTTCCAGAGTCCTTAATTTCTACACTAGACTTCTCCAAACAGCCAGGAAGTCAGTGTCAATGGACACATAATGAGATTGCATTTAATTGCCAAAATTATAGAATCATCTGAACATAACTTTTGAAGGAAATATCCATCATGTTGAAAAACTATTTTTAAGTTTGGGATTTCTAACGTAAATGCTAACACCCAGTAGTGCCATTTTTAGAAACGTCATTTACTTAGGCAGATGGAAACGGACATTGTTCTTAGGTTTAAATGTTCAACACTATCTAGGCAGCACAAGGCTGTGGAAAGGACTCAGAAGACGTGGGTGGCCCCATTCATTAGCTGGATGACCTTGAGCCAGTCACTCATGCTCTTGGAAACCAGCTTCCCTTTCTCAGGTTGACAAGGGCTCTAGCCCATCCCCTCCTCTGATGGACATGTTCCCTATGTTGTTGTCCGTAATGTGACTACCATCAACCCTAACATCAACAATTGATATCTGCTTCCTGTTTTGGCTTATAATGCCTAGATATGTGTTATTTATATATTTCGAACAAGGAGACGTTCCCCTTTGGCTTAAATATTTATGGGAATTAGAGACTTGTTTCCGCCTCAGGGACTCAGTCTCAAAGGCTGGCCTGACCACTTGCAATGCAGTTAAAGCCCCTGTAGGGAGTCCAGGTGGAGATGGTGTTATAGTCATTACAGTGGAGGAAGAGAATGGAGAAAGTTTAGGAGGTAGGAAGTGACAGTTTGAAAGATACAAAGGATGCTTTAGGATGAAGTCTCTAGGAGACACCCTTGAAACAAGCATCTGTTACCTGTGACAGGTTTCATGATGGCTTGGCTCGAAGCTCTCTGAACCTTCTCCTCCTTTACCCTTCCATACATTTGTTCATGCCATGCGGTCCGTCTAAAAGGACCTCACCTGCCCAGTGAAACCCTCAAGGACAGGTGAAACCTCTGAGACCTCATGAATTCAACCAGAGGTAATGTTTCTCCCTCCTGCCAGAATTCTGTGTTGTTCTGTTTGGACCGCATTCATGGCACTCCTGTTAGGCTGTGTGCCATCATTATTTGTATAGCTACTGAGTCTCCCTGACTAGATGTGAACTCTTTGTGTATTATTTACATCTGTATGTCTGAGTGCATGAAACTGGCTGTATAATTTTTGCCAGGTAGATGGCAGGGAGGGGGGCGGGGTCTACAAAGCCCATTTCTAATGCTAATTGTGTTTACCCACACACACATGCTCAAACATACCATCTGCACATTCATACATACAAGTCTGGCATTTAAAATACCTGGGATGGTATGCCCATCAGTGGGCCTTTGTAATCCAGAGCTTAATCTTAGTTCTCAGCCCTAAGAGATACTGGGAGATGTCTTGGCAAACAGTAGAGGATAGGGTACACTTTTACTCATAAACCTGTGTGTGACACTTTCATCTTCAATCCATATTAGCTTTCAGGCCCACTGGTAATGCCATCCACTGTCAAAGGTAGCAGCCAGTCCCAAATGCTGCTGTCTCCTCGAATCATGATAATTACCAGATTTGCATAACACCCTTGCTTGCCAGCTACCATTCAGCGTACCTGCCTCCTTGGTTGGACTGACCATGTCCAGAGTAAAAATGGTCAGACGCTTTTAAAAATGGTGATTCTTCCTGCTCTGTAGAAATAGAAAAATTAACATAAGCCAAAGAAACTTTGGAATTGTTGGGAGCCGAGAACTGAGGATTGTTTTTTTGCCTCGTTAGCAGAAATGAGCCTCCGAGTTATCTTTTCTGGCTCCACTCTGGGGAACAGGAGCCAGCACCTGACAACCTTATAACTGAGAGAAAAAAGGGTGGAATGTTTGTGTGAGTCTTGGTGGTACACTCAGCCTACACCTGGCAACTCATCTGTGCTTGATAAGCACAGAATTTTTGGTTAAAAGCAATCAATCTCTTCATTTAAATAAATTGTTACCTTTTCTGTTTTGGAAAAATTCATAAAGAGGAAAATAATGTGCACATCTTGGAGGGAAAGATTAATTTGGAGACTAACCTTACGACGGGAGACCCCTCTCTGGGCCCAGGATGGACAGGCGCAGTGGAGGGAGTCATGTGTCAGATTAGTGACGATCAGGGCTGGACTTTGTGGGCTAACTGCAGAGTCTAGGGAGGTTCTGGAATCTGGCAGGAAGCCCAGGCCAGGGGTGGGGCACTGGGAAAGCTGCAGTGGCCTGAGCAAGCTGATCTGCCTCTGTACCTGGGCCCTTACTGGTGCGATGATTAGGATAGATTCAGGTTCCCCATGGGACCATCAGCTCCAGGAGGGTGGGACAATATAATTCAACTTGTATTTCTATTTCAGAACCTAGCACAGATGGGGAACGCAGTCCATCCACCATGACGACTAGTGTGCTAAATGAATCTGCCTCCAAATCAGATCCCTACCTTGAGGGATCTGCTCAGCCCTCATCATGTCCCAGTGCCCTCCCCTCCTCAGCTTGAGCCTAGCATCCTCTCTCCGCTGATCCATAGGAGCTGGGACCCATGGGGACCTAACTCGACCTTGTTCAGCCTGGTATTGGAGTGTGGAAGGGCACAGGGCAGGGACTTGTGAATTGAGGGCTGGGAGTCACTGTGGGGGCCTCTCTGAGAGCGACTCACAGAGGGCCGCAGCCCCTCCTCTTGACACCTCTTCATCTGCACCAGGAGGTTTTTTTTTCCTTGGAGCCCTCAAATGCTTGAAGAGGGATGGGTGTGGTGCAGGACTGCGCTTGCCAAGCCAGCTCCTCAGGTCCTGTAAAAGGTGCTGCAGAGGGCCTCTCCCTTCCCTCTGGCCCTCAGGTGCAAGATCAGAGGATCTGACAGTCATCTATTTATCAGGCGGCTTTCTGCCTTTAAAGGGGGAGCTGGGTGGCATGTACATGGATCTCTGAAAGGCAGGAATCTGCAAGCCATGGGCAGCTTCGGCCAAGCTGTTATCCTCTGGCCCCATCCTCTTGTGATCTGTGAGCTGGGGGCTGCCTTCCCACCCCCAAGGCTGCTAACTTGAAATGGGAACGCTCCACCCTGAAGACTCAGCTGGCCAAAGGTGGTTCTTCCTGAGTTTTATAAACAGCTTCCGCCTTCCCACTTAAGTCTTTGTGATCAAGAAAGAGAATTCTGGCCATTTGTGACTTCAAATTCAAATAATAATACTAATAATAGTGATTATGCTAACATTTATTGAGAGCTCACGCTCTGTGCCAAGCATGGAGTTGATTGTTAACTCATTCCTTTCAACTCAGGAGGAACACATTATTTATTAAGCTTGTTTTCAGATGAGGAAAAGAGGCTCAGATCACAGCTTGCCCTCAGTCACCCAGCTACTCATGAACAGAGCCAGAACTGAAAGCCCAGGAGTCAGGGCCCACACAGTTAAGCTGCTCTCTTCTGCCCCTTGCATGAAGCTTTTTGACCTCGGGACTTTGTCTTTCCTTGTTTCTAGAGATGTCAGCTTGTGGAGTGCCTTGATGTCTCTGTGTGGGGCTGGTCCTACCTACAAGTCAGGTCTCAGCATAAGTGTGACCGCTCAGATTCATGGGATGATACCTATTTATTCTCTCAGAGTTCTGGAGGCCACATTCTGCATAGACGCTGGGGGAGGAATCTGTTCCACGCCTCTCTCCTTCCTTCTGGCAGCTGGGTCCATCTTGGTTGTGAACATAGCCCTCCAGTCTCTGTATCCATCTTCACATGACTGTCACCTCTATGTATCTGTCTCCTCTGCTGACTCAAACATCCTTCTGCCATTATCTTATAAAGACACTTCACTGAATTCAAGTTTCACCTAGACCATGCAGGGTGATCTTTCCATGTCAGGATCCTTAACTTCGTACATCTGCAAAGACCCTTTTCCCAAATAAGGTTGCATTCACAGGTTCTGGGCATTACGGCATGGAAATAGCATTCAACCTATATGTCATCTAATGCAGAGTAGATCCCACTGGCCCCTCCATCTCATTACCCTGTTTCTTTCCCATATAGTATTTTTTACTATCTTAGAGTCTTCTTTTCCTTTATGTGTTTCCAACCAGGGTGCTTCTAGCATCTGGAGAAGGGCATATCGTCACCATGCATGAACAAGTCTTTCATTACAGCACACTTGTCATTGCCCATTCCTGGCCCAACCTGAATGCCAGAGTGAGGGTGAGGTGGGGAGGGAGAATCTTTATGACAGCCAAACATTCCCCCACTGCCCTTCTCCCTATAGCCCGCAGACATGAGATGTCCCACCTGGCCAGCAATACCAACCCAAGGTCAGAACCACCAATCCATGTGTTTATCATCTGTCTCCTTTCACAGGAAGAGAGCCCCTATTGTAGGAACCTTTTCTGTCTTGCTTGTGCTTCTGCAGTCACCTTGGGTCTGTGGTCATTCTCGCAAGCCTCCTCCCAAGTCACTGCTACAGAATTAAAGGTTGAGCATCAGGTCAGTGTTTTGTGATATTTCCATCTAGCTAAGATGCAGTTTCTCCACCCCTGCTGGCCACCAAAGCAGGTAAGTCATTCTACCTCTGTGATCCTCAGAAACCTCATCTATAAATCAGAGATGATGCTTGGTGGATGTCTCAGCAACTGGGGCCTTTGGCAGATAGTAGTTATGCCATCAAAGCTTATTTTCTTTCCCTTGCCTTTGATAAGGGAAAGAGAGAGTGTCTTCCACCTCCTGGGCCTCAAAGACATCCCCAGTTCATTTGGAGGGGGTGGTGGCAGGGTGGGATGGAGGGATGTAAGCCAGGCCTACAGGTACAGACACATGTATGAAAAGAGGTTAGATTGGTGCAGAAAGGAGAAGGAACTATCACCCAGTGGCTAGACTGAAGTTTTGGAATCAGGAATCCCAAATGTGACCTTGGGCAAGGTTTCTGTAAAACAGAGAAAATAAATAACTTGCCCAAGGTCATACAGCTGGACATGACAGAGCTGGGAATTGACACAGCACAAGTTTATGCTTTTTCTATCACACCATTCTGCTCCCTGACAGAGTCTCTCAGGAACAATTGCTGCTATAGGCCCCAAGGCTGGAAAAACAGCCAAGAATGGTTTTGCTCTGCCCAGTGTATGACTTATTTGAAGGAATGCTCTGTTTTTTATTTTTATTTTTTGATACGTTAGGAAGCAGAGGCACAGATGATAGAAATCAATATGCACTCCCCAGGCTGTATATGAATTGGCTATGATAATCAGCTGGGAACACAGGATCGCGCCCCCCGCCCCCCACCCCCCCCGGCCCACTATGATCACCATCGTACAGACACCATCTCAGCTTGGGCCAGCTTGGGAAGTCAGCATGGGGCTGGACAACCACAGAAAAATCAACGCAGCTGAGCACAAGTTGTGGGCAGGTAATCGAGAGGTGATTGTGCAGGGATCATCGCCTCCATTTAGGTGTCAATTGTATAATTTCCAGCTGTTCCTCAGCTCAACAGCTGGAGTTCAATATGCTCAGGGCTTATCTGGAGGCCCCCAGCCAGGGAGCTCAATATTAAGCTGGCTTCCAGGACCTAGGAAAAGTAGCTACTATTGCAGCAAACCACAGAGGAGAGGCCTCTTTTTTCCATCCACTTAAGCAATGGCGGCTCTTTGGGAGCAATATTGGTGCTGCTTATAAATGGCTGGCCTGAAACAGAAGGGAGCTAGGGAGCAGATGATATCCTGACACAAAGATACAAAGTGTGTTAATCCCTTTACAGGGATAATTTCATTTTGTCCTGGCCTGTGGTGCAGTGGTAGTGTTATTTTTTTCCATATTGCACAAAGAAGATACATAGTTTGTCCTATGTCAAGCAAGGCGTAATTTGTAGAACTGGTCACTGAAGCCAGATGTGTTGATTTTGGATCCTAAGCTAGGTATCTCCTCGTAATCAGAGCCCGTCTCCAAGGGCTCCATTGTCTTTTGGAAATGTCACTGCCATGAGATCAGATTCTGCCACTTAGAGATCAGAGATACCAGAGGGCTGATGGGAGTGCTCAGCTAGGCCTCGAGCAAAAGTCAAATGTGAGCAGAAAGGAAATGTCACTTAGAACACAAGGATAATGTCTTCTCTTATGGGGTCGAAAAGCATCATCACTGGAGTCAGTAGGAGATGGAAGACAGTGGCTTTTAGTCTTCATCCCATATTTGCTTCTTGTTTTCATTCTCTGCCTCCTTCTGCAAAACCACAATGCACCCTTCCCTTATTCTCTCTTCTTCCCACCACTTAATTATCTTGCCTGGTGACAGAAAATACTGAAGCCACACCATGTGTCCCTGAGCCCAGGCCAGGCCTTACTAATTAATCACAACAATCTTTCCCAGAAAGCCCAGAAATTGCCCTAGAATTCTTCTTAAACAGAACTCGAGGAATTTATTTCTAATAGTTGTTGGCCCATAAGCTGAAACCTACTTGGATGCCTGGGTTATTCATTCACTTGCTCATTGATATTTATGAATCTTTGTGAAGAATGTACTATGTAATTGTACATTGTACATTTGTAATTGTACAATCTGGGGATTCAGAAGCAAACAGAAGTCTACAGTCTTGGAACATATATTCAAGGGATGTAGCCCAATCTCTTCAAGTTACAGATGGTAAAAAAACATACAAGGAGAGCAAAGGGACTTGACCTTGGATTCCTGTTGAGGCACATGTTGCAGGGCTTGGGATGATGGAGAGTATTGTGGGTGATAGAAGGGATGAGCCTGGGCCTCCAGCATGTCATTCCTGACTGCAAGGCCTCCTGGGTTCATGGCTCTGGAAAGGTAAGTCTGGTGACCAGAACCAGGGATAAGGGCATCTGGGCTGGGGTATCTGGGTTCCACTGAGGATTCTGCCATTAACTTGATGAGCCCTTGGAGCTCTCTGGGCCTTGCTTCACTTTAGTTCATAGAACTGTCACTGAGCTTCCACTATGGGCCTACCACTGGGCTAGGCATTTGGGACAAAAAGACAAAAGGATGTGCACAGTGAGAAGAGGTGTTCGATTAGGAAGCAGATACTTTTCAGTCTCAAGTTTCTCTTCTGTAAAAGAGGATTGGACTATCTATCCCTGAGGCTACTTTCATCTCTGATATTTTATACCAGGTAGGGCAGTCATCTCAGGAACATGACTCCTGACTCTGGCCAGGGAACCAGGCCATTTCATTCTGTATCTTGGGTTTTCTTTGGTGCTGCTGACTGGGAAGGCTTGGTGGTCAGGATGGTTTGCCTGAGGGTGAATCCCATTCTCACACACCATCCTGCATGACATTGCTCAGTATCTCAAGCACTGAGATGCTTGCTCATTTTTTTCTCCAACTGACCACCCAGAGGCACATGCCTTCTAACTTACTAAATGAGAAAAAACAGAAATAGTGTGTGTGCCTTCCCTGGCCTCTCCCTGATTCCAGGTCCCCTGTAGGTGAGCTGCTGAATGTACCATTCCACCCAGAATCATTCTAGAAAGAGTGACTCAAGAAGGAACAAATTTCACTGGTAGAATAGGGTGGCAGATATAGAACCAGAGTTTAAGCAATCCTTCAATGAGATAAAAAGCTGCTTGCTGTGCCTATGACCAAGTTATAAGGAAGAAAATTAAGGAAAACACTGTGGAAATGTGTGTATTTAGAAGGTGTGTTTAAAATATAATGCAGAAGAGCCATAAATGCATGAAAATATTAATAAGAAAGTTCAGACCAGAATAAAAAAGAAGTAAGAAAAGAGAATGGAGAGCCTATATTAGACTGTATTTCCCCAGAGGGTGGAAAAATGATGTTGAAGGTTTTCTGCTGACAAAGCTCAATAGATTGGATTTGCAAGGTTCTCTTGGAGCTAAGATATACCTCCTAAGCCATCATGCCTGTAACTTGATGAGCAATGTGCCTGCTAAAATAGTTTGGAAATGCAAACTATGAAGAGGCCCATCTAGACCTATGGGCTAGTTGCTGATTTCGTGCTAAAATATATCTTTATATTAAAATGATAGCACGTGTAAAAAAATTATATATATATATATATGTTTGTGCTCATGTATATATATATGTGTGTGTATATATATATAATGTGTATATACTATATAACTAGAATCATGATCACATTATTATAGAATCTATATCTTTATCAGTCCTGTCCCACATAATAACCCAGAACAATTTCTGGCACTTAGTTGGGCCTCATTACTCACTGAACTTTTCTTAAATAAATGCAGTTGGAAACAAAGCTTCTTTTCTATAGTGCAGTGATTCCTCTTGTCCTCAGGGGGCAGCCTACTTAAAGGTTGTACAAATGTGTTTATGCTCTTCTGTCCCTATTCCAGATGTTTTTATTTCACTTGTGACTCCCTTATCTATTAACACATGGAATTCCAGAATCCACCTCTATTTTTGTGTTGATCTATTAAGGACAATAGTTGACCATTGCAAAAAATAAAAAAATGATTTTAACTTGTGACTTCAGGGGGCAAAAATTGTTTTCTACATAACAGGATTCATTGTGGAATAATATGCTTGTTACATCCTTAGAGGCTACCACCAGGTAGGAACTAGACATGTTTCCTATATGAAAAGTGGTACTCTTATTGTTAAAAGTATTATTGAACTAAGACACTGAGCTAATACTTGTTTTATCTCATTTAACTGTCACTATGAAATAATTGTTATTATTTACCTTATGCAAATATTGAAATTGAGGCTCCAAGAGGGTTGAGTAACTCACTCTAAGTTACCCAGACAGTGAGAAGCAGAGCCAAAATTCACACCCAAGGAGAGCTGTCTCCAAAGTCAATGCACTTATTCATATGGGGCACTTATCAGGAAAGTGGTAGAAATCATGGAGGCATAAAAGTCACAGATTCTGGTGGGGAGATCACCGTAGTGGTCGCCTCCCAGGGTGGCCATGCAGAGTGGAAGAGATCATGTGTGCCAAGCACCCAGACTGATGCTGGCTAACGGGAAAGACTCAAGAACAATGGCCTCCTGCCCTCTCCCTGTGAAGCAGAAAATGTGACTAATACAATGTATGAAATGCTTAGATTTTCCTTTTGAGTGAGATGCTGATATTTCTCCCAGTTTTGATGGGGCTTCATCTTCAGTGCCTATAGAAATACTCGTAGAAATGCTCCCATTAGACTTATGCCTCTGTTCATCTCACATGTTGATCCTCACGGCAGAGGTTACTATGATAGACCAACAAATAATAAAGCTGATAATAGTCAAGTGCCAAACCTCCAAACTTTGTAATACTGTACGCTTTCTGCCTGAAAGATGTCATTTCTTTCAACAGCTTTAAGTTTCTTCAAGGCAGAAAACCATTGAAGCTGCAGTGTAGCTGAACATCTGTCTTATCATGTGGGCAGATATTGGGATTAAATTAACTAGAAATGAATAGAATGATGTATGACAGGGTGCAGATGTCCCAGGCACAGTGTGATAATTTCATTGCAAAACTATGTAATGAATTCCATACATTATGGAAGTACAAATGTACCACTTTAGGTAATTGTGATGAAAAGGTATAATGTGCAGTGCATAAACAGAGTGTGTACCCAGGGGCGTTTCTCCTCTGCTATTTCTCTTTAGTCATTTCAAAATGACTTTATTTGGTTTAATGTAAGCCTATTATTATTATTAGAGCCTTATTTTTTTGGTTGGCCCCTTCAGCACTTCTTGTCTGTTTGGTATAAGAAATATTTGGAATAGAAGAATAGAATTTGGGCAGGTCAGAGCTTTGGCCTCTTGGAGACTGAGGGCTGGAGACAGCATTTAAAGAAATATTCTGTTGTGAGAACTTCAAAGCAGAAGCTGACTGTCTTTTCTCCCCTCCCTCCCACTCTCTCTCTCTCTTTTTCCCTCTCTTTCCTTTCTTCCTGATGCTGGGGAGAGTGTTTCAGCATCTCCAGCTACTCTGTGCAAGGGAATTCAGGATGATATAATGGGGAAATATGTGGATCTAAAGCCAGAAAACCAATTTTCTTCTCTTGACTCTACTCTGGAATGCTGTGTGTCCTTCGGCAAATCACTCCACCTCTCTGAGTTTCCAGTGTCTCATTTGTCAAATGCAGCTACTATACTATATCATGGTATTGTCAGGTACAAAGAGGGGAGCTTGAACATAAACTCTGAAAGGAGAGGGAGGCATCTATCTTGCTTAGTGCTTTATCCCTATTGCTTAGCTAAATGATCATACAACATGGGCCACTCATAATTTTTAAAAAATAAATATATCAGTGATTAATGTGAAGGTACCTAGCACAATGCCTGGCACAAAGAAGACCTTTAATTAATATTTCTCGAATTTCAGTTGATGTGAAGGAGTTCCCTGAACAGCTCATCACACAAAGTCAAAGGCCAAGCACCCGGCTACAGCTGAAGCCAGAGATGGCCCAGGATCTCCCAGGATTGCACAGGTCAGTAGAGGCAGGGCCAGAACCCCTTCGAGATCAGCAGCCTCCTGTTTGCTAGCTGCACCAGAGGGAGCAGGGACCGGGACAGTGGGAGCCATGGTCAGCACTCGCAAGAAGTCTGCACTCCTGAGACAAGCAATCTTCGCTAGCATATTTTTGATCAAGGAACAAGAGGAAGGTTTCATTCCACGGCAAATGGCTGGCCCACACTCCTGCTTCCCAAGTGAGGGTGAGATCCCCATGGTCACAGCTGGGGCCAGTCCCAGCCCTGCTTTCTCTCCATTTCACTGCTCTGTTCACACAGTCCCTCTCTTTCCCTTTAAGCCTCCTCTCCACCAATTATTTGCCTGGGGTGACATCAGTGGAAAAAGTGAGGAGATGGCAGTAGAGCCGAAACCCTAGCCTTCCCTGGGAGGCCAGAAAAGCCTGTTTTTAATGCTCCGATTGGTCCCTGATTTCCCCAGCTCGTTTGTGCCATGTAATGCTTTCGGCACAGTGAAGCAGGATGCCTGGGGTGACTCGAGGCCACCGGGGGCCTGGGTCTGCCTGCCCACTGGACAGATGCTCTGCTGTCTGGCCTCCTTTTCTCGCTGGGGACACCCTGAAACCAGCCCAAAGAGTGCTCCCATGGTGGGAAAGCCACGTGATAGAGCTTCTTGTGTCCCCCAAGCAAATGTTGCTCCATTAGAAGCTGCGGGTTTGGGGTTTGTCACCATATATCTTCTCTCCCCTGCTCTATTCCTCCCACCCTTCTCCTCTCCCCACAAGCTTCAGGGCTGTCTGCAGGGTCTGGATTTTCTGCCAAATTTGGATGCCTTGAAAGGAACATTGTTCGAAATAGAGACTTGAGGAAGGTGCTAATCTTCTGCTGCTTATCAAATTTGAGCAAAAAATGTTGACATCCCACTTTCCCAAGTGCTAGCTCAGCTCTTTTGTGTTCAACAGCGAGAGGGACCAGCTGTGTATCTAGTTAGGGATTAAAAACTCTACTCTGACTCCCAGCCCTTCTCACCTGGCCCTGCCAGACCCAGAGGCGAGCAGGGGTGGTGGGTGGCTTGGTTTGGGAGTCTCTTTATCCCTGAGAGCCCAGCCCCATCACAATCTAGGAGAGGCCACCCATGGATCATTTCTGCCACTGCTTTGCTTAAACTCTCAAGAGAAAAAAAAAAAAAATGCTACTGAGAAGTCACTGCTCTAAACGTGGAGAGAGCTCTTCATTTTCTCACGATGAAAGACATATTTGGGATCATCTGGTTTTCCAAGCAGATGCCCAGTTTATCTCACTTTAAATCAACCCTTTCTGACTGGACCCTTTTCTGGATGAATTAATTGAGCGTGGCTAAAACCAAAATGCTCTCGCGGTTAAGGAGCTAGGCAAGGGGCGCTGAGTCAAGGATGTCAGCTTGAGAAGGAGGGTGGCGGCGAGTTGCTTACTTCCATTCTCATAACAGAAGGAACAGGCAGGCTCAGCCCACTGGAAATAATTTTGAATAATCTCACTCTATTACTCGAAGCGAAATTGAGTCTGTTCAAGCTACCCTAGTGATCCGACATTTCAGCGAAACGGGAAAACTAATATCCAATTCATACAGCATAAAATAAGTGACATAAGGAAAAGCAGGATGAAATCTGGAAGTTTTTAGTTTTCAATTTGTATGGCTTGTCTTCTATTACTGGATCAACTCACTAATGCTCACACAGAAGAGGGGGCTTCATTAAGCTGCTGGTCATTAGTGGTGGTGGGCGCGTGTGTGTGTGTGTGTGTGTGTGTGTGTGTGTGTGAGCTATTGATGCCTGACATGGATATTGGATATATATTACCCTGCATCAATCAAAGCTACAAAGAGAATTTGTCTAAGCCATGGAAGTGGAGCCCTGATTTATCAACTGGATCTCTCCTGGCTGAAGGGGCAGATGGCCTGGAATTTAGATTTGAGCCTTTAGAAGATGCTCTCAGTGTGAGGGGATCGACTCATTAGCTTCGCTCACCCACCAGCCATGACACGGTCTGCACTCCCACGTACACGCTTTCTGCTAAGGGAACTGTCATCCGTGAGTCTGGAGAAAAAACCTTAACATCTCTCTTAACTCCTTCCTCCATCACGGCCCTCACAACTTACCCAGAGCTAAATAATAGTTTCTGGCTTCAAATCATTGATGACTTCCATTCTCTCTTCTCTCTACCTGGTTAAGAGCCTGAGCCCATTTTTTTTTTTTTTTTTTTAGTAATCCTAATTGTTCTTTATCTTGCCCCATCTCCCTGCCTTCAGCTATCCTCTTTCTGAATGCTAAGTCATCCTAAGCACAGATCTAATACATCACTCCCTGCTCAAAAGTATTCAATGGCTCCCTATTGCCTAGTAATTCCATCCAAGCCTCCAGGCTTATCATTCAAAACTCTCTGCAGTCTGGCTCCCGTCCCTGTCTTCCTTCCTGACTGAACCTCAGACATTCCTCTTCACTCATACTGAGTTGCAGCCAAGTGAAAAGAACTCTGATTTTTCTCGCACGTGCAGCAGTGTTCTGCCTGTGTGTTTGCTCACACTGTTTCCTCTGCATGTAATCCCCGCCCTGCAGAGGCAGCTCTAGGCCACATGCTGCCTCCTCCAGAATGACTTCCTTGATCCTGTGGTTGAAAGGCATACCTTCCTCCTTAGAGGCATGTTCATTGTCCTGCCTCCTTCCCCTGTGGCCTATTCTGGCCCAGAGCAGTACATGAGATCATAATTAAGTGCAGAAATTAATTAATTGGGGCTTCCCTGGTGGTTCAGATGGTAAAGAATCTGCCTGCAATGTAGGAGACCCAGGTTCAGTCCCTGAGTCAGGAAGATCCCCTGCAGAAGGGAATGGCTACCCATTATGGTATTCTTGCTTGGAGAATTCCACTTACAGAGGAGCCTGATGGGCTACAGTCCATGGGGTTGCAAAGATTTGGACATGACTGAGCATGCACACACACACACAATTAAGGGCATGGGCAATGTCAAATGTCTAAATGAGTATCATAGCTGTGGGGTCTTGTGTATGCCACTTATACGCTCTGTGCCTCAGTTTCTCTTCTGCAAAAGTGGGCTAATAAGAGTATTTACTTCTCAGAGAATTCTAAGGAATTAAGGGGGAAAATAAATGCAATGTTCTTGGCAAGATGCTATTTAATGGCAAGAGTTCAACAAATATTCTTTTTTCCTAGTTACCTTTCTCCTCTGCAGTAATACAAGCTTTATAAGGTTTGCTTAAACTCAGTTTTCAACTCAGCAATGATGAGTTGAATGATGAGCACCTACTAGAAGTCATATTTTTTAAGACATAGTGTTGGCCTTCAAGGAATTCATAATCAAGGGCAGAAGAGATAATGGCAGCACACTGGTTTTAGAGCTCTGATAGAGGTAAGAATGGGTGAAGTAGTGTGGTGAGATGGTTTAGCTCTCAGTGCTGGAGCCAGACTCCTTGGATTTGAATCCTAGTGTGGTCACTTCCTAGCTGTGTGACTTCAGGCTGTGTCATCTGTGTTAGTCTATCTGTGCTTTGGTCTCCATATTTGCAAAATGAGGATGGTAAATGGTACTTACCACAGAGGGTGGTTGTATGGATTCCATGGCTTAAGAACCAAATCATACCTGGAATGGGGCCTGGCATGTTGTAAGAGCTCAGTAAGGCTAGTTATTATCTCAGAGCTCTTCGAGTTCTAATTGGTGTTTTGACTTTGGGCCATTTCTTTCTCCATCTGAGTGGTGAGCTTTTACGAGGATGAAGATAGCATGGTTCACAGAAGCCACCATGGGAGGGTGGGGCATAAGGCTTTAGGTAGTGCACTTTGAAGCAGGTTTGGATATCCCCTTCCCAGACACACCCCCTCCCTCTTTTAGAACCACACACACTCCAGTCTGTGTCTTGGACAGAGACTCCCTTCCTTCTGCTGACTGTAGTTAGTACATGTCATTGCCCAGAGTCTTTCACTTAATCACTTGAAGTTTCCTAGTGCCAAGAAGTCCAATTCTGCCCTCCTGGGCTTCTGTCCAAAAAATTTCCACTCAAAGAATCCTACTCCCACCCTGCATTATGCACAGATATTGAGATCTTAGAAGGCAGGGAAGGGGTGTAATTTTATCAGGCAGGTTTAGCTGGCCTTAACTCTGATACTGCTTTTGTGGCTTTGCTAATTGGTCCTTCTGAAAAATAGAAACTCTTCCACAGTCCAGAGATTCATTTTCCCAAAACCTCATCTCCCTATGGGGTACCTGTATTTCACCCATTTCCCTCATAACCCCAGCAGAGACCCACGTGACTCACTGGCACTCCTTGGTGAGCATTTGGGTTCTGCAGCTCCTGTCTTGGATACTGAGCTCCTGTTTGGGCCTCTCTTGCTCTCATGAAGCAATGCCAATCCATCATTGCTGCTACATTTAGTCTGTGCTGCCCAGATCCTGCCCCAGCCTAGATGGAAAGGATTTCCTCCCACTAGTGTCCCTATTCATTTTTTAGGCTTCCCAGTGGAGGACTAAAACCCTTCTCATACATCCTTTTTTGAATCAGGGATCTTGGGAATGAGTGATAGATTAGAAGACCATTGGAAGGATTCTACCCAAAGCAATCTATAAATTTAATGCAATCCCTATCAAATTACCCAGGACATTTTTCACATAGTACAAATAATCCTAAAGTTTATATGGAACCATAAAAGACCCAGAATTGCCAAAGAAATCCTGAGGGAAAAGAACAAAGCAGGAGACATAATCTTCCTAGACTTCAGACAATACTACAAAGCCACAGCAATCAAAACAGTGTGGAATTGGCACAAAAACAGATATATGGATCAATGGAACAGAATAGAGAGCCCAGAAATAAACCCACATATCTATCGTCAACTAATCTTTGATAAAGGAGACAAGAATATAAAATGGGGAAAAGTCAGTCTCTTCAGCAAATGGTGTTGAGAAAGTTGGATAGCTGCATGTAAATCAATGAAATTAGAGCATCACCCTCACACCATGCACAAAAATAAATTAAAAATGGCTTAAAGACTTATATATAGGACATAACATCAAAAAAACTCCTAGAAGAGAACATAGATAAAATGTTCTCCTACATAAATTTTACCAACGTTTTCTTAGGTCAGTCTCCCAAGGCAATAGAAATAAAAGCAAAAACAAACAAATGTGAATTAATCAAACTTAAAAGCTTTCACACATAAAAGGAAATCTTAAGCAAAATGAAAAGACAACCTATAGATTGGGAGAAAATACTTGCAAATGACGTGACCAACAAAGGCTTAATTTCCAAGATAGCTCATACAACTTAGCAACAAAAAACCAAACAACCCAATAAAATGAGGGGAAAACCTAAACTGACATTCTCCAAAGAAGATACACAGATGGCCAATAGACACATGAAAAGATGCTCAACATAGTTAATTATTAGAGAAATGCAAAGTAAAACTACCATGAGATAGCGCCTCAACCAGTCAGAATGGCCCTCATTAAAAGCTCTATAAATAACAAATGCTGGAGAGGGTGTGAAGAAAAGGGAACTCTCCTATACTGTTGGTGGGAATATAAACTGGCTCAGCCACTTTGAAGAACAATACGGAGATTCCTCAAAAAACTAAAAGTAAAGTTTCCACATGATCTAGCAACTTCACTCCTGGGCATACATCTGGACAAAACTACAACTGGAAAAGACACATGCACCCCTATGTTCAGCAGCACTACTTACAATAGCCAAGACATGGAAACAATGTAAGTGTCCACCAACAGATGAATGGATAAAGAGGATGTGAGATACACATATGTGTGTGTGTGTGTGGTGTGTGTGTGTGTGTATAAAATGGAATATTACTCAGTCATAAAACATAATGAAATAATGCCATTTGCAGCTACATGGAAGGACCTAGAGATTATCATACAAAGTAAAGTAAGTCAGAAACGGAAAGACAAATACCATATGATATCACTTATATGTAGAATCTAAAATATGACACAAATGAACTTTAAACATAAAGTTTAGTTTGTGTCTGGGTCTATGTCTATGAGTCTGTCTATGAAACATAAACAGACTCACAGACAGAATAGATCTGTGGTTGCCAGGACTCGAGGGAGGGGAGGGATGGGTTGAGAGCTTGGGACTAGCAGCTACCAACTATTATATATAGAATGGAGAAACAACAATGTACTATTGTATAGCACAGGGAACTATATTCAATATCCTGTAATAAACCATTATGGAAAAGAAAAAAAAGCTCATTTATTAATACTGTGAAAGAATTAGATCATCAGAGCTTATTCCTAAATTTTGGGAGCAAAGCTGAATATCAATAAGTAAATAGACAATTCAAAACAAATGGAAAACCCTTGAGGGAATACGGACTAGTGTCACAGTTCAATGTCCACAGGCCCCTGAATTCTTTCTACATCATGCCTGTCTGCCTGGGTAGCCTTTAGAGACGCCAAGTGAATTTGGACTTCTGCTCACTGCCTGGGATCCCAGAAGTGATGGAAGCCCCCCCAGTTCAGGGAAACCCCAGCCAGCCTGTCAACAGAGCAAACACCTACCTAACTGAGCAAACACCTACCTACCTACCCTTCTCGTGTGATGTCTGAGTGCCTAGAAACAGGCACCTTAGGTTCAAACCCCACCTCTGAACTCTTCGAAGCATGGGGCTTTGGCCAAATCACTGAATCATTCCAAGTTTTACTAAATACAAACTAGAAATAATAATCTGTCTTATAGGACTTACAAATAATAACTCATTGTCTTGCAAGATTTCTTGCAAGATTGTTGGGGGAGTCAGAGGTGATGCACGTCAAACGAGTGGCCTGGTGTCTAGCTGGCCGGGACAGTGCTAATATCAGCTGTCATTTACTTCATTGCTTACTGAGTGCCAGACACTAATACATCCTCCACATGTTTGAGTAGGGGTGGTTTTCATAGGCTACACATTCTGCAAGTCAAATAAATATGTGTATTTTTAAAATAATCTTTATTATTTTATTAATTACTTATTTGTTTATAAAACTTTATTTCAAGCTCCCATTGTGCACAATGGCAAACAGTCAATTCTAGTCCTGGCTGGGGCTCAGTAACCCCAGTGTTTTCTAAGTTACACTGGGCTTAAGCTCAGTAAATTCAGAATGTTTCCCTTTCTCGCCTTCCCCTTGGTGTGGTGTTTGCATTCTGGTGCTGAGTATTATCCTGGCATGCATGTAGGTGGAGGAAAGGCTGAGGCTTCTGGCTGCAAGTCATTCTTTTTCCAATGATGGCAGCTGCCAAGATGCATCTCCTAGTCTTTGGTCTCTGGTATCCTTGCCCCAGGCATGTAGGCACTCTGTGTCCCACCTTGTCCCTGGCTGCGCGATCTCTGCTGTTTCCTGCGTGGCATCTTTCTCTCATAATTCTAACACAATTCTATGGGGTACATGAAACCCTGGCTCTTTTCCAGTGCCATGCTGATGTGACTGGAGAGTTATCAGTGCACACAGACTCTGCCTGAGTATCCTGATGACTTTTCCTCTTTTGCAACTGCTACTCGGGGGCAGGAGGGTGGTGTAGCAAGGAAGAGCACCTTCTGAGAGCGCCATTGCTTCCTGTCACATTCTCTCTCCCCACCTTGGAAGATTTTGTGGAGACTTTTATTGAGAAGATTTTATGGTGGTGAGACAGGAAAACCTGGTTCCACTTGGTCACAGATTTTCCTAAATATTTTCTGTTGTAGTTCTGGACTGAGAGTTTTGAACTTAAAACCTAAGAATGTGAGGTCAGTTTTCTCTGGTTCTACCAAGACAGTTTTCTCAGAGCGGTAGAGGTTTCTGTTTAACTGACTCAGTTTGGGGTGGGGGTTTGAGATGGAAGCAAGGAATGCGGGATGACTGAGTAAGGGGACACTCACCCTCCTACACACAAATAATTTTATTTAATTTTTCACACAATCCTATCCTCTAGCCATTATTATTAACCTCATTTTACAGTCAATGAGCTAAGGCTCAAAGAAAGAACTTGGGTGTCAGACCCAATTCATTTAACTACCAGATATTTATAGAATATCCACTATGTGTTGGGCACTCTTCTGGGCTTTTGGGGAATACAGCAATAACCTATACAGACAAAGCTCCTGCTCCCATGGAGCTTACCTCCAAGTGGAGTGGGAAGGGGAAAGAATAAGGAAAAAGATCAACAGGTAAACTATATAGGTTATCCTGTGAGGATGAGTTCTAGGAAGAAACATTAATCAGGATGGGGTCTTGGGAATTTGAGGGAGGATATATTGAACAGCATGACTTACCAAGACAGTAAGACAGGTGAAGAACCCCATATTGGAGAGAAGCGAAACCCAAAGAAAGGGACAAGAGGGAACCAAAAGTCTTGAGGTAGGAATCTACTTGGCTGAATAGCCTAGGAAAGGAGGGGCTGGGGTTCAAACCCACTCAGTCTGACCAGAGTCTATATTCCTTATTACCATCTAGTGGGGTCCAAAGTATTGACTATGATAGTCATTATTGCTCTTATTTTATTGCATATATATGCCTATCATTGCATTGTATTGTTGATATCAAGCCCCTCTTCTACTTCGGAGTCCTAGCTTTCTCTGTAACTGTGAAACGGTTATGTGACCCAGGTGTAGAAGTACCACCTGGCTGTCAAATCATTTCTAGTGATATGGGGAACAGGGCCCAGAAGGAAGCATCTCTTGTGGCCTGGTGGTGTAGGAGTGGAGCACCACTCGTGGCTGTATGCGAGTGGTGATGGACCTTGACCAGGGTGCCTGTGTCACTGGTGTAAGATGCAAGGTCAGGGCAAGGTGAAGCAGGACTTGTGCTGTGCGTGACCTTGGGCTGTGGCCCTGAGCCAGGTTCCTGAGACCTCATGGCCATTCACTGAATTAGCTATTATCCCTCTGTTTTCTCCTTCAAAAGTAACATAGGTTTATTTTTAGTTTAATAATAAAAAAAAAAAGACTAGATGACAGAAACATTTTCTTTTTCATCTTGCAACCTATCCCTCCAAATTTGGAGTTTGCAATTTTTATAAGGTTTGTATGATGATAAATAAGAAATAGAGATGTTATTAAAATTGAAGTGAATTTCCTTTTGGGATGTGGAAAATAATGAAAAAGCTATTTCATCTGCTTTCTTTCCTATTTCAGAATATAAAGTGGAAGATGAGGCTGCTTGCTGTTTTGACACTGTCAGGCATGCCTCAAATGCCCTCCGTGTTCTCACATTACTCCAACAAGGTCTCCCAGCCACTGGAAGAAAGGGTGCAAGGGTTCCTGTTCCTCTCCCCTGCTTCGTCTTCCCAAAGCAGTCAAAAGACCAACTAGTCCATGTAACATTTCATTTTACCTGCAAAACAGCCTTTTCCTCCCCTCTAAAAATATATTTACTAAAATGAACTGGTTTAAGTAGGAAAAGGTCCATCTAGGTTAAAACTATGGTTTTTCCAGTAGACACGCATAGATGTGAGAGTTGGACCATAAATAAAGCTGAGCACTGAAGAATTGATGCTTTTGAACTGTGGTGTTGGAGAACTCTCAAGAGTCCCTTGGACTGCAAGGAGATCAAACCAGTCAATCGTCATATTGAATATTACAATTCAATATTGTCCTGAATATTCATTGGAAGGACTGATGCTGAAGCTGAAGCTCCAGTGTTTTGGCCATCTGATGTGAAGAACTGACTCATTGGAAAAGACCCTGATGCTGAGACAGACTGAAGGCAGGAGAAGGGGATGACAGGATGAGATGGTTGGATGGCATCACTGACTTGATGGACATGAGTTTGAGCAAGCTCCAGGAGTTGGTGATGGACAGGGAAGCCTGGCGTGCTGCAGTCTATGGGGTTGCAAAGAGTTGGACACAACTCAGGGACAGTACTGAACTAAACTGAAGTAGGAAAAACATTAACACAACTTCTTGGGATACCTCATCCCCAGAAGATTATAGTACTCTAGGTAAAGTCCTAACCCAAATCACAAGCCTTTATTTGGGCTAAGTTTTCCCCTTTAAATTTTTCTTTTGTTTTTAAATCAAGTTAATTATGAACAAAATTTGGAGAATTCAACAACTCTATAATATCAGTTACATCAAAGGAAGCATTCTGTCCCCATGTGGTCACCCCTCCTTCCCAGAAGCAAACACTTCACTCTAAAAGCAGACAGTTTTGTCATTTACCTCATACCTCTCAACAACATATTCCTACCACTGTTTTTTAAGGGTTCAGCATGAGCATCATCTAAGCACTTCCCACAGAAAGGAGAATTTAGCAATCTTTGCTCCCCCAACCCACTTCACACTCTTCCCATGTGCCACATCCTTCTGATTACAACACAGTAGTACTATAATTTTGAGAGATAAATTTTCAGTGCATTATATTCTTATCTCTATGCAATGATCTTTACAGGCGATTCATTTAGGAAACTGATTATTTTTCCTTTCCCTCACCTTTGGTTTTTCCTAGAGCTAATATTTGTCATATTTTTCATTTGCTCAGGATTGTATGTACAAATCAGTAAATAAATTCCAAATTCTTTGCCAAATGTTTAACTCTTCTTTTGAGAATTCCACTTATATCAAGTTTTCCAGCATTTTCTTTCCAGGAGCCTCCTGACCTTCTTCAATCACCTTTGCCTGGTTCACAGAAGTCTTCCTGGGATTTGCCTTCTTATCATTTTAGGGGCTGCCTTCACCTCCATCCTACTCTGCTCTCCCTGTTACTGTATCCCGTGTCACCATCTTATTCAATTATTCCCTCATTTTGTTGGAATACATCATCCAGTGGCTTCCTGAGAAATCTGAATGGAAGATAATTTTTTCAAGAATGTACTGGTCTAAAAATGTTTTATTTTACCTCTGTACTTTAATTTTTTAATCTGTTTATAGTTTGTCTGGGAATGGAATTTGAGGTCGGAAATTATTTTCCCTTGGAATTTTGAAGGCATTGCTTCATTGTCTTCCAACTTCCAGTTTGATATTGGCCTGTTAGTCATTCTGATTCCCAAGGCTGGGGATTTTTTTTTGTGGTCCCTGTTTTTGGAAATTTCACAATAATATGCCCTGTTTTGGGTCTTTTTTTTTTTTTTTAATCAATTGTTCTGTTGTACTCTATTAGTCAAGAAACCCACACTCTTTAGTCCTGGGAAACTTTTTTGAATTACATTTTTGCTGACTGCATTCATCTCATTTCCTCAAATTTCCTAGAAATTCTATTTGGTTATTAGATCTCTTAGACTTATGTTTTAATTTACTTTATATTTTGCTCTCATTTTTCCTCTGCTTTCTTGGAAATCTTTTAAAATTTTCTGTTGTGTTTTTCATTTCTGTTATTTTTAATTTCCAAGATTTCCCTTTTATTCCTTGAATATTCTCAGTTTCGATTTTGTTTTTTTTAATCTTCCTACCTCTATTACTGTTTTGGAAATTTTTCATTCTATGTTTAGTCTTTCAGTTATCATCCTTAATTTTTTTTAACAAGCTTGCCTGATGTCACCAGAATGTAAACAAAATAATAGCAAAAAGGTAATCTTAGAGTGCTTTAGTGCCAATCATACTTCTCTCACGTCACACGTCTTTAGTGGTAATTCTCTCTTAGTTTTAGTGTATCCAGAGATGTTTTGTCCTCAGTCTTGTGAATGAGAAATGATATTTAGCTGGACATAGAATTTTAGGTTGATAATTATTTTACCTTGGCACTTTGAAGATGTTATTCTACTGTATTCTGTTTTCTCATGTTCATATAGAGAAACATTCTGTCAGTTAATCTATTCCTTTTCTTGCTGCTTTTGAAAAATGTTTTTGAGTTCCACAGTTCATTATAGTGTATCTCTGTGGATATCTAGCTATCATGTCTATCTGATCTGCTCCTTATGCCTTTTATTAATTATAGAATATTCTCAGCCATTAGCTATTCAGGTGTTACCTCTCCATTAGTCTCAATATTGTCTCCTTTTAGAATTCGTAATAGATGTGTGTTGGACAGTTTCATTCTGATCTTTACATCTTTCAACTTTCCTTTATATTTTTTCCATTTATTTTTCTCTTTGTATTGCATTCTCTGTTATTTTCTTCAAGTTACACTAATTCTTCCTTTCTGCATATTTAGTTATTTAACTCATTCATTGGAGTTTTTTGTTTGTTTCAATGACTTTGTTTTTAATTTCTACTATTATTACTGGTTCTTTAAAAAATCAGCCTGTTTTCTTTCATGTCTTGCTTTTTTATCTACAGCCTATTTCCTCTTTTATGCTTCTAATGATGTAGACAATTATTTTGTAGTCACTTTCCAATATTTATATCATCTAATTTGTTTGAGAACAATCTTGTTTATTTCACCTGCTGACTTGACTTGTGGTAGATTTCCCCCTCATTGTGTTAGGGTATGGTTTTACTGTGAGTAACACAAATAAGGAAAATAATGACTCATACAATAGAAGTCTTTTCTCTCTCGTATAAAAGTACTGGTGTGATATAAATTCATATGGTACCATTTCACAGTCATCCTCACGGTCCAAGATGGAGCAATAGCCATCATAGCCATGCTCCAAATAGCAGAATGGGTAAAAAGAAGGAACAGGCACATAGCAGCTGTCTTTTGAAGAAATTTACTGGATGCTCTCACAGAATACTTTTACTTATAATCTATTGACCAGAATTTAGTCATATGGCTATTTCCAGTTGCCAGGGATCTAAGCAAGGAAGGATGGGAATTCTTGGGATAAGCAATAGAGAGTCTCCTCCATACCCAGATATTTCATATTGAATTATGTACCCACCCTTAGTGAGGTTTTATTTGTATAATTACCTGGATTGAAGGCCCAATCTTCCAGAAAGTTTTTGAGTACTTCTTCTAATACCAGGTGCCCCAAAGTGTCCCTTTTTGCGATCTAACTTTTTTGCTAGTGTCTTCAGTTGGAAGGGCAGCATTACCAAGCAACATTTGAATTCTAACGTGTGAGAGTTCCTGAGGGCTCAGTGGTAAAGAATCTATGCCACGGCTGTTGAGCCTGTGCTCTAAAACCTGGGAGCCACCGAAGCACGAGTGCTTTAGAGCCTGTGGTCTGCAACAAGAGAAGCCTCCTTAATGAGAAACCTGCAGAGAATAGCTCTCGTTGGGTGCGACTAGAGAAAAGCTGGCACAACAAGGAAGACCCAGCACAGTCATAAATAAATAAAATTATTTAAAAAATATATGGGGCTTCCCAGGTGGTGCAGTGGTAAAGAGTCTGCCTGCCAATGCAGGAGATACAGGAAGGAGATGTGGATTCGATCCCTGGGTTGGGAAGATTCCTAGAGGAGGAAATGGCAACCCGCTCCAATATTCTTGATATTCTTGCCTGGACAGTTCCATGAGCAGAGAAGTCTAATGGGCTTTAGTCCGTGGGGTCTCAAAGAGACAGGACTGAGTGACTGAGCAACTGAGCATGCATGCAAGTGTGAGTTATATCCTTATGATTACATGTTCTTAAAGAAGATCTTATTTTCTCTCTTAGAGCTCTATAAAGATGAGCAACCTTGTACACAGAAATTGGGTATATTTTTAAGTCACTTCTTTTACTCATGGTGTAACACCTTGAAGGTCCTGGCTTTATGCAAGGGCATTTGTTCAAGTGTCAAATTGTCCAGGACCAAGGTTGGCCTTTTTGTTCCAATGTAGTCATTAAATCCAGGTCTTTAGCTCAATGAGACTGACACCCCAGGCCCCTTCTGACCTGCCTACCTATTTACCAAGGCAGTTATAAGGGTATAGTTTCTTCATTTTAATCCCCTTTGGGATTTCTTTTACATTCTCACAAACTCTTACAAGCTCATATACACTGTGTTTATCATTTCTTTCCAACATGTCTAGATATTTTGTAGCAGGAAAATTTTGGATTACCAGTCTACACTTTCACACTTTTAATTTTTGAGTATAAAAGCTAGAATTTTATTTCTATTGCTTGCCACCAAGACTACTAGCAGACAATATCTGTGTTTTAGGATATACCCCCACTGGGACTGGGCCTGGTTCATGTTGATTCCTGAGGTTTAACATCTTGCTGGAGAGCTCTAACCAAAGAATGACAGATGCATACTTCCAGGCTCCTGATATGATTCCCCTTAATAGTGTAACTCACCAAGGGGAACCTATCCCAAGCTGACTCAGGAACTCACTGCTCTCACATGCAAGCATTGGGGATCTCTGGCTCTAGCCCTCTCTCTGTCTGAATCTAGCAGCTTGGGAATTCAGAAAACCGTACCAAGAAGCATACTTGTTGCCTTGGAGGGACTGAAATTCAACCCATTGTTGCCAATTGCACTGAATAATCTTGCCTGCAAAATCCCATGGATGGAGGAGCCTGGTAGGCTGCAGTCCATGGGGTCGCAAAGAGTCAGACACGACTGAACGACTTCACTTTGACTTTTCACTTTCACTCATTGAAGAAGGAAATGGCAACCCACTCCAGTGTTCTTGCCTGGAGAATCCCAGGGATGGAGGAACCTGGTGGGCTGCCGTCTATGGGGTCGCACAGAGTCAGACAAGAATGAAGTGATTTAGCAGCAGCAGCACTGAATAAACAGAATTTGGCAGTAAGTCTTTGGAGCATAGGGATGAAGACATATTTGTTCCATCAGGGTGGGTCGGGCAGACCCCTAAATGCCTACAGCTGGGACCAGGTGCTCTCCTAGCAGGCCCTGAGCAGCCATGGGGCAACAAGAAGGTACTGAAGTAGGTGGAGGGTCCCTGGGTGTCTTGGCAGGGGAGTTAGGCTCACCTGCTCTTTGGCCCTGGGTCTGCCTCTCATCTGATAAGTCCCTTTAAGCTCACTCTGCCCCAGGATAGCATCAGCTTTTTTTTAACGAAGGAAATGGAGATAAAGTTGCTGGCCATGCCTACCATGCAGCGTTGCAAGGACCAGACACTTCGCAGATGTTACATATAGTGGGAGAGGTAATGTTACCATCTTAACCTTACAAATGAAGAAACTGAGGCTCTGAGAGAGGAAATGAGTTCTCTGAGGTCACACAGCTAGTGAGTGGCAGAGCTGGGGCTTAGATCTGAAGCTTCTAACCCCAGAACTCATTCGCTTCCACAATGTTGCCACTGGGTAAATGTAAGATAAAAGCAAGAAGAGGAGGATTCACAGCTCATGAGTGCCTCCTCTCTGCCAGCTGCTTTATGCACAGCGTATTATTTACTAAGGTTAGAGGTTAATTTTCTTACATCTGTTTTACAGTTGAGAAAACTGGGTATCCAAGACTTCCCATGAACTACGCAGGGCGACAGAGTCATTTCAAGAATGAGGTTTTGAATCTGGCAGCGTCTGATTGCAAAGCCTGTGCTCATTCTCTCTCTCAGTTCCTTTTAAACATACTCTCCAGACATTGGCATGCTCTCCTAAAATCCATATGCATTTAGACAAGGTTCAAATCAATTAGTTCACACTTTGCGGCTGAGGCTCCTTTGTGCCAAAGGTGATCAAGGTGCTTCCAGTTTTATGCATTCAAACCCAATGAGGCCTCTTTCTCTACTTCTTGCATGACAGCCCAGAATTGAGAACCACGATGCATATGGTGTTTGCAAAATGCTAGTTGTGTATGGGTGTTTAAACTTTAGTTTTGCAGCTTTTAATTTATTTATGCAAGCAAGCCTCCTTTCATGAATTTTAATCTGCTCTGCCTTAAAGAAGTGCTTGCCAAATGGGACAGCATTTGTGATCACCACTAAGCCATTCTAACTGCTTGCAGGCCTGGGGAGAGAGGCAGCGGAGAATATTAGCAAGCTCTGAGCAGTCCCTGTGTCATCCCGGGCATTGTGGCGTAAAATGCGCTTCGTGTCTAGGAAAAAAAAAAAGCCCTGTGACTTGAGTCTTTGGTTATTTTTAATGCTGAGCGGCAGAGCCACAGGGAATATTACAAGTTCCAAGATTTCTGACAGAAGGGACCTGCAGCCGAAGTGCTTTCTTCAGTAGAGAGAGAGAGAGAGAGACTGCTACAAGTCTTTATTCATTTATTTATCACGCTTCAGTTCCCTAAAAAAGAAAACACTTCTCCTGTGCAGGGGAAATTGCTTCAATGGATAGATTGCATTTAAATAATTTAAGTATAAAATTACTCGAACAGGCCGACTGATATTTCGAAAACGAAGCCGTCACAATCACTTAAGAGCGCCGGCAAAGTTCGTGATTCGGTGTGTAGATGAGGTACAAGGAGAGGCTTCTGTCTGATTTGGGGAGGGGGTCCCTGTCCTGCCCACTGGCTGCCCCAGGTAAATGTGGTTTCTGCTCAGGTCCTGCAGGAGAGGATGGGTCTTGCAGATACCAGTCTCCTGAAAGAGAGATGCCTGTGTGTGCTAAGTTGTTTGTCGTGTCCGACTCTGCGACGCCGTGGACTGTAGCTCGCCAGGCTCCTCTGTTCATGGGATTCTCCAGGCAAGAATACTGGAGTGGCTTGCCATGCTCTCCTCCAGGGGATTTTCCCAACCCAGGGATAGAACCCATGTCCCTTATGTCTCCTGCGTTGGCAGGCGGGTTCTTTACCACTAGCTCTACCTGGGAAGCCTCGAAAGAGAGCTAATTGTTTCTAAATTTGGCCCAACCTTTTGGGTTTTACTTTTTAAGTGAGCAATGAGGAGAAGTAGAGAAGGCTAAACTGGTGTCCAGAAGATTCTTATATTGCCTGCTTGAGCTCACTGCCCAGCCTCTGTGGTCGTTGAGTTCCTTTTTTGTGCAATAGGATGATAATGACAACCTCACAGGGTTCTCGGGGGCTAAATTAGCTTTCTGAGAGGACTCAGCATGATGCCTGGCACATAACTGTCCATTGCATTCTGTCTATAGCTCATTTCTCCATGTATCTGGGAGGCTGTTCCTACAGAGATGCCATTTGGGCCTAGAGAGAGTCTTTCTGTTCTCAGGAAGACTTCATTTTTGCCAATGGTAGGCTCCCTGTGGTTTGCCCATTCACACCTATGCAAAATACTGTTAGACAGTGGAGGTTCTCTGCTGGCCTGTGCAGATGGCATTTCTTCAGTTGGTTTTATGTCCATTAGGACCCTGAAGAATCTGGCAAAGACAGGCCTATGTGGTCAAATGCATTTGCAAAATGCTACACTTAGCATGACCTTGTTGGAGATTGACCATGCACACTGGCTTACCAAAGGCTCTGAAAAGTCCTGCAGGTGAGAAATCCTTTTACTTTAAATTCAGTTTAACTTCACATTTATCAATCTTATTTGGCAATGAGAGCCTCCTCCCTGACCACCCCCCCACCCCCCTCCCAACACACACACACGAAATGTTTTATTAATATCCTTTGGGGTAGGACTTACAGAAACATACTTTGGGGAACTCTCCTTCCATCTAGTTCTATTGCCTTCTGTCTTATTTCCCTCTGGACATATTAAAGGATCAGCTTCAGGGGCTTTCAAGGTCTTCTTCCATTTACTATTAACTAATTAATTAAGCAAAGGCACTAAGTGCTGAGCTTAAGATCAATAAAGCATCATCCGTATCATGCAGAGTCAAGACAGGAAATAGACACATCACAGGGAAGGGTTAACCCCTGTGCCTGCTGTTATTAGTAACAGGAGTAAATGCTTGGTTGAGGGGAGACAGAGATGGGGATGATGAGAGACAACTCAGGACTGGTCTGGAAGTGGCAGGTGAGGCCACCTGGAGAAGTCCACATCCTCTTGTATGTTGCCATCGGTTCTTGTGGGGAATTTGCCTTGGAGGCGTTCGAAATTCTAAGGAAGCAGCATGGATGGGTGTGGGTGGCAGTGTCTCAGCGGCACCAATGTTTACTTTGAAGAGAAAATGTCTGCTTTGTAGGCAAATGTTTTCAGCATGGAAATGATCATTGCAATTGCTGTGGTTGTCACAAATGTTTCATCAGAGCCGATAAAGCAGCTGAGTGTTGGCAAAATCGATGAAAACATCTTGAGAAGTGTTCGCTGCCTACTTAGCCGTCTGTGGCTCATCTGGCGAGAGGGAGGAGGGGAAGGAGGCGGTGAGCTGAGGCCACACAGGAGACTCTGAGAGGCAGTGGGGTGTGCTAGATGGGCATGCAGGCTTTGCAGTCAGATTGCCTTGTTTGTTTTAAACTCAGTGACCTTGGACAGATTGCCTGACTTCTCTGTGCCTCCATTTCCTCACTTGGAAACCATGGATAATAATTGTACTGGTTCATGGTATTGGGGCTCAGACGGTAAAGAATCTGCCTGCAATGCAGGAGACCCAGGTTCAATCCCTAGGTTGGGAAGATCCCCTGAAGAAGGGAATGACAACCCACTCCAGTATTCTTGCCTGGAAAATTCCATGGACAGAGAAGCCTGGTGGGCTACAGTCCATGGGGTTGCAAAGAGTTGGACATGACTGAGTGACTAACACTTTGCTTCATTTCATGGTATTGTTACAAGTACTTAAATGATTCAATAGATACTTAGCACTTAATAAATATTAGTTAATATGATAACTTAAGGTTCAAAATCCTTATACCCATTCACCTGATAAAGACCACTATTTATTTGACAAGTATTAATTCAGCACCTTTAATGTTTTTGAGTTCTCTTCCTGCTAGGCTAGACAGACTAATGAGACAAATAAATAAGGTGCCTTCAGAGAATGAAAAATGTTATAAAGAACACACATTACAGTAATTGAATGGAGAATGCAGTGGAGTCACAAATTGCCCACTCTGCTCAAATGGGCAGAAACGTATTTTACCTAAAACCTTTGTCATTTTTCTTGTGTTTCCTGATGTTTAGCATGGAAAATAGTTGACTTTCTTAGTCCAATCTATAATTTTGATCTGATAATTCTGAAATTATGAATATCTGAAAATATCTGATAATTCAAAACCTTGAAAATTCTGTAGGATTTTGCTGCCCTACCTTTGACTGCAAAATCAAAGTGAAAACTAGGAGGAATGTATCTTACCTGGAACCTTGTGCTAGTCTAAGAGAAGAGTTCATTAGATCCTTGAGGCATTCTTTTACTGTCCTCCAGCTTTCACTTGTCTTTGAAGCAATGTCTTCTTCTCTCCAATAATATGTATCCCATTTGTGCCTGAGTGTTTTCTTAGCTTGGCTTCTCTCTCGCAACTCAATCTGGACTTGCTAGCCCTCTCTGGCTAAATGATCTTCATCTCAGATATCCTGGTAGACCCATCTAGGGCTCTGCCTCTGCTAAGACACCACAGCCCTGGCCTCCATCCTGTGTCCTCTGCTGGGAGTCATCCCTACCATTGTTACAGTGGACTCAATGACAGGTCTTCGGCTTCTAAATTGACTGCCTTTTGAGTTTCAGGAACTTCTGAGTTTTTTTTTTTTTTTAAATACTCTGTGGAAACCAAGAGAAACCTAGCAGAGTTATAAGCTAGCACCTCCTTCTGCCACCACCTTGAACTGTCAGAGTGGTAGGGGAGGGGACAGCTGCCAGCAGGTGTCGTCTGAAGCAGGGCAGAAAACTCCCTGTCCATGCTCCCCTCCTCCTAGTCTCTTTAAGCGTCAGCCTTCAGATGAGTGAGGGGTAGGGAACACATGTAAACCTTGACATCAGACCTTTTCTTTCTCTTGCTCTGTCTCCATGCTTTCTCTCAAAATCCTTTAGGTAGAGGAGAATAGAATTCTCCTTCTTCTGTCATAACCTCCTTGTAGTCTAAGTTTAAAAGTCTCATGACTGGGCTCCCAGTGTCTGCTCTGATATGTAAAGAGCTTACAAGTCATCACTTCCATCCTTACAACTAGAAAAGCTGAGAAAGCCAATAATCAATGACTTTTCTTGGCCCATCAGAGAACTAAAATAACAAGGTAAACCAATACCCCAAGATCTGGAAAGACCAGTGAATTCAGAGAGATAAAGGTGCGATCTATTACCCAAAGCCAAAGCTCCTTGAGCCCTGGAGCCATAGAGTTGTAGGAATAGTAAAACGGTAATGTTGATGATTTGCTTGAGACTGACTATGAGCTAGCAAGAGGGTGGAAAACTCTTGAGGGATGCAGTCTTAGGGGAGACACATTTTCATGGTTTTTTTCCTTTAGAAACCCTACTAAGTTCTCATGGTGAAGATCCAAGAATTTGCTGTTGGCTCTGGCAGGGAAAGGGGAAGAGTAAGCATTGGGAAGCATATTCAGAGCATTCTCCATAACAGACACCAATTTCCAGGAGGGATCCAGAATTTGATCCCACCTAGGAGAAAGGTAGGGGAAGGCAATGGCAACCCACTCCAGTGTTCTTGCCTGGAGAATCCCAGGGACGGGGGGATGCTGTCTATGGGGTCGCAGAGTCGGACACGACTGAAGTGACTTAGCAGCAGCAGCAGGAGAAAGGTAAAGTAGCTAGCTCCAGCCCTCTCTAGTTTTCCTATCCCACCTAAAGGGGCAAAAAGCCATACCAGTACAAAAGCACTGTAAATGTGAAAGCCCAGCCCTTGTGGTCCACTGGTTAAGACTTCATGCTCCCAATGCAGGGGCCCCAGGTTCTATCCCTGGTCAGGGAACTAGATCCTACATGGCACAACTACAAGTCTGTGTGTGGCAATGAAGATTCCCGAGGGCTGCAACTAAAAGCTGTGCAGAAAAAGAAAAGAAAAAAGAAAAAAAAAGACAGAAATTCTTTAAAAAGAGACCAAAATTTTATCATAAACTTACACCTTGCTTCCCCTCCTACCTACCTGGACACCACACCCACAGAGCTCCAGCAAAATAATGATGAATTTTGGTTGGAAGAACTGCAAGATTCTCTCTGAGGAAGAGTACTTAGGGAAGCCCAAAGACATAGGAGTCAAAGCCAAAGACATGGAAAGTGAAGGTGTTAGTAGCTCAGTCATGTCCAGCTCTTTGTGACTTCATGGACTGTAGCCTATTAGACTCCTCTGTCCATTGAATTCTCCAGGCAAGAATACTGGAGTGAGTTGCCATTCCCTTCTTTAGGGGATCTTCCTGACCCAAGGATCAAACCCAGGTTTCCTGCATTGCAGGCAGATTCTTTACTGTCTGAGCCACTCTAGCACCTACAGCAAACATTAAACACAGCCAAATCCTAGCCAAATTAACATAAATTCTAAATAACGGTCTATTTGCTTTAGTTCCAACTACTCAATACAACATGTCTGGCTTTCAACAACAAATATTACAAGGCATAATAAAAGTCAAGAAAAAGCATGGTCCAAAGAGACAAACTGAGCATGAGAATCAAACTTAGATATGACACAGATGTTACAGTTAAGAGGCAGTGCATTTAAAATAATTATGATTAATATGTTAAAGGTCTAATGGAAAAAGCAGATAGCATGAAAGAAAGGATGGGTAATATAAATAGGGATCTGGAAATTCTAAAAAATAATCAAAAGGAAATGCTAGAAATTCAATAGACTTTAACAAGAATGAAGAATGTCCTGACAAGGTTATCAGCAGACTGGACACAGCCAAGAAAAATATTAGTGAGCTTCAACAGAAACTTCTGAAAGTGAAATGCAAAGAGAAAAATGAATGAAAAAAGCAAAAGAACAGTGGAATAACCAAGAATTTCTGGGAAATTTCAAGAGTTATGCCATATGATTATTGGAACACGAGAAGGAGAAGAAGGAGAGAATGGAACAGAAGAAATATTTGAAGAAATAATGACTGGGAATGTTCCAAGATTTGGGACAAATACCAAATCACAGATCCAGAAAGCTCAGAGAATGTCAATAAACACCAACAGTCTACACCTGGGCATATCATATTCAAGCTACAAAAAAAAAAAAGAAGAGAAAATAAAGAAACCACAGCAGCAGATGGTTGTGGGAAGAATATTACCTATTAAGGAACAAGATGAGAATTATAGCCGATTTCTATGAGAAACCACAGGAGTAAGAAGAGAATGGAGCAGAGTATTTTAAGTTTTAAAGAAAAAAAAATACCAAACTATATTTCTGTATCCAATAAAACTATCCCTCAAAGGCGAAACAGAAATAAGGACATTTTCTGATAGACAAAATCTGAGAGAATTCATTACCAACAAATCTCATCACAAGAAATGTTAAAATAAGTTTTTAAAGTAGAGGGAACATTTTATAAGTAAGAATTTGGAACTTGTAGAAGAAGAAATGAAAGTA
Source organism: Cervus canadensis (assembly GCF_019320065.1). NCBI lineage: Eukaryota > Metazoa > Chordata > Mammalia > Artiodactyla > Cervidae > Cervus > Cervus canadensis. Next base: position 33,546,169 of record NC_057396.1, read on the forward strand.
GATGAAAAATTTTCACATTTATTTTACTTTTGATTGATAGCTGTTTACTCTAATAATAGTAACAATGTATTTGGTGATTATAGCATAGCGATAAATGAAATGAATAATGACAATGCATAAGGGAAGGAAGGGAGGAATTGGGAATATTCTGTATCTCTCTCTGTGAAGCAGTATATTGTTATTTGAAGGTGCAATTAGACTAGGTAAAATGTATATTGGAAACTCCAGAGAAATTACTTTTTAAAGAAGTATAATTGATATGCTAAGAGAGGAGATAAATGGGATCATATAAAGTGCTATTCTAATTACGAGATGTTTTAAAAAGGAAAATTACAAAGACAATGAAAAGCTCAGTGGTCAACAGAGGCCTGGGGGGGGAGACAGGAAGGGTTGAATAGATGATATCCAAGGGGTTTTTATAGAGCAGCGAACTTATTCTGTGTGATGTTGTAATGGTGAGTACATTACACCATACATTTGTAAAGACCCTTTATTGGTTTCACAGCAAAAGAGTAGCCCTTAATTATGCAAGTTAAAAATCATCTAGGAGATCAGGGATCCCAGGATGGAATGTAGAATGTGACAAAACAATATGACTGTTTTACAAATGTATGAAACAATTTCATTGAAAACATCGGAGTAAAAAGGTGCTGAAATAAGTAACTTTGGAAATAAGAGGATTCTGGAAGACTAAAGTCAAATGAAACCGTATTTAAGCACTGTATTCTAGTCAATAAAATTGTTCCCCATGCTAGTATTTGTTAACAATTCTGATACCACTATATATGTATTTGGAATTGAACAAATAAATAGATGGTGGTGACACAGTAACTTCCAAAGAGCACAGCCTGGAAAGGGAGGAAAAAAGAGTAACTTTTTTTTTTTTTTAATCTGCACTGGGTCTTTGCTGCTGTGTGCGTCTTTCTCCAGTTGGGGCCAGTGAGGGTTACTTTCCAGTTGTGGGGCATAGGCTTCTCCCTGCAGTGGCTTCTTCTGTGTGGAGCAGAGGCTCCAGGCTCTCAGCGCTCAGCGACTGCAGCTTACTGGCTCTAGGGTGCTGGCTCGTTCATCGTGGCACACAGGCTTAGTTGCTCCGAGGCATGTGGGATCATCCTGGACCAGGGTTTGAACCTGTGTCCCCTACATTGGCAGGTGGATTCTTAACCACTAGCCCACCAGGGAAGACCAAAAAAGTAATTTGAGGAAACCTGACAATCTTCTACTTCAGCCAAGTGATCATGGTTAGTATCAACAATGTTAAATCATGTTAATGGCGTGTGTTCTTGATGTCATGTGATGAAAATGGCATTTTACCTTTGTGGTCTTCCTCTGTACAACACATAACAGAGTCTAATAATGAGAAAATCGTCTGGTGAATCCCACTCTACAAAATACCTAATCAGACTCCTCAAAATTGTCTAGGTCATCAAAAACAAGCAAAGTATGAGAAAGTGTCACAGTCAGAAGAGCCTAAGAAGACATGGTTACTACATGTAATTCACCATCCTGAATGAGATCCTGGAACAGAGAAATAATGATAGGGAAAAATGAAGGACATCTGAGTAAAGTATGAACTTTAGTTAAATAATCTATCATTGTTGACTAACTGTGACAAATGTACAAGTGTAAGATGTCAACTACTTCTTGTGGGGTATATAAGAACTCTCTGTACTATTTTAACAATTTTTCTGTAAGTGCAACATTTCTAAAATACAAAGTTTATTTAAAATTGGCAGCAATAACAAAAATAAGAAAGTTCTAAGGAGACAATCAGAAATTCTCTATTCTAGAGAATCATTGTGGATATCTGACATGATTTTCTTCTCTATTTTTTTATAAATATGAAATGAATATATGCTTGAAATTCCAGATGTTCAAGCTGGTTTTAGAAAAGGCAGAGGAACCAGAGATCAAATTGCAAACTTCCGCTGGATTATCGAAAAAGCAAGAGAATTCCAGAAAAACGTCTATTTCTACTTTATTGACTATGCCAAAGCCTTTGACTGTGTAGATCACAATAAACTGTGGAAAATTCTGAAAGAGATGGGAATACCAGACCACCTGACCTGCCTCTTGAGAAACCTGAATGCAGGTCAGGAAGCAACAGCTAGAATTGGACATGGAACAACAGATTGGTTCCAAATAGGAAAAGGAGTATGTCAAGGCTGTATATTGTCACCCTGCTTATTTAACTTTTTTTTTTTTTAATTTTTATTTATTTATTTAATTTTTGCTTATTTAACTTATATGCAGAGTACATCGTGAGAAACACTGGGCTGGATGAAGCACAAGCTGGAATCAAGATTGCCGGGAGAAATATCAATAACCTCAGATATGCAGATGACGCCACCCTTATGGCAGAAAGTGAAAAGGAACTAAAGATCCTCTTGATGAAAGTGAAAGAGGAGAGTGTAACAGTTGGCTTAAAGCTCAGTGTTCAGAAAACTAAGATCATGGCATCCGGTCCCATCACTTCATGGAAAATAGGTGGGGAAACAGTGGAAACAGTGGCTGACTTTATTTTTGGAGGCTCCAAAATCACTGCAGATGGTGATTGCAGCCATGAAATTAAAAGACGCTTACTCCTTGGAAGGAAAGTTATGACCAACCTAGACAGCATATTAAAAAGCAGAGACATTACTTTGTCAGCAAAGCCCGTCTAGTCAAGGCTATGGTTTTTCCAGTAGTCATGTATGGATGTGAGAGTTGGACTATAAAGAAAGCTGAGTGAAGAATTGATGCTTTTGAACTGTGGTGTTGAAGAAGACTCTTAAGAGTTCCCTGGACTGCAAGGAGATCCAACAAGTCCATCCTAAAGGAGATCAGTCCTGGCTGTTCATTGGAAGGACTAATGTTGAAGCTGAAACTCCAATATTTTGGCCACCTGAAGTGAAGAGCTGACTCATTTGAAAAGACCCTGACGTCGGGAAAGATTGAAGGCAGGAGGAGAAGGGGACGACAGAGGATGAGATGGTTAGATGGCATCACCGACTCAATGGACGTGAGTTTGGGTAAACTCTGGGAGTTGGTGATGGACAGGGAGGCCTGGCGTGCTGCAGTTCACGGGGTCGCAAAGAGTTGTACAGGACTAAGAGAATGAACTGAATTATAGAAACTTGGAATAACATAGAAAATATAAATTTTGTTGTGTTAAAAAATGCTCATGACTTAAACATGAAGGGGTGGTAGGGAATATAGGAATACAATCTAGTCAAGCAGACTTGGCATGTGACATGCTAAAAGGAGGGATTTAGAAATCTGTCTCTACAATCTTGAAAAGTCCGACTTGCAAGCCCTGGTATTTTGCAAAATTCAAAACTCCAAAGGTAACACATCAACTTCCTTCATTCATTTTTTCTTTATTTCCCTTCTGCAACATTCTTAATTCTCCTACCAATTCACCCCCTCATATCCCACCTCCACATGTTCACAAGAAGGCAGATGAAAGAGAAGGTTATGGACATGAAATCAAAAAGGGAGACCATGCCAATATTTTTCAAAATATTTTTCCATTTTAAAAATGAGAAAGCAAAAAGCATTATTTAAAGTGGTCAGAGAAGACTTGTCTGAGAAAGTGACAATTGAACTGAGTCCTTCATGAGTAGGAGAAAGCGTCCACTGTGGATCTGCTTGGAGCAGAATGAAACAGGTAAGACAAGTGTGAAATGGGGAGAGATCAGATATTTAGATACATCATCACTGTATGTGCTCAGAGGATAGGTAGCCAAACCTTTAGAAAGGTGAGCACAGAAGTGGTTCCTCAGAAAGAGGACACATCATGAGAAAAAACTGTAAGAAGACATGGTGTATTCAAAGGATTTTGTTAGAGTCTGGCTGAAGGAGAGTAAAAAGGAGAGATGAGGAAGTAAAGATATATGGGCAGGAGCTGGCTATGAATGCTATTTTAACAAAACTGAATCTTAGTCTTCTCTGATGGTGATGCATTGAAAGTTTTAGAACAGGGAAAGCATGTAGTTGGGTTTATGCTTCTCAATCATCATGCTGAGGTGCTGGGGAATAAACAACGGAGGGCGAGGCTAGTGTGTTGAAGGAATCATCTTTCAGGACCTACTTATAAAAGCCTACTATAACTGTACCTCTATTTTCCTTCTACTTGATATCCTTGTATCATTTTATGATAGTATTTCTAAAGTCCATTTTGAAGAAAAATTGAAACAATGTCCTTTATATATATATATATATATATATATATATATATATATATATATATATATGTAAATAAAACAAGAACAGTATTTGCCACCCCAGTGCTAAATCCCACTGTGGAATCCTATCCTCAGATAGAGCCTAGACACAGTTACCATCTGGCTTAAGGCGTAACTGAATGGAAACAGTGTTTGTGTTGAATGTGGTAAGAGACACACTTTGCTGTTGCTCATCCTACATCCAGAACTCAGCTCAGACCTGGGCACAGGAACGGGTTCTTGCAGTGCCAGGCCCTGCCAGATGCCTGCATTCAGGAAGAAAGGAAAAGGACATCCAGCCATGGACCCTGTTTTCAAGCAGTCCTAGGCCAATGGCTACTGTTGGAGAGGATTTGTGAAGGAACAAGGAGAAAAATCATCTTGAACATGTGAAGTGTGGGAAATCATGGTCACAACAATAACCATAGGAAGTGAATGTCTTACTTCCTAACTCCCTTTTGTGGGTGAGACACTTAGCTCTTTGTGCTCCAGGCTCCTCATCCATGAAGTGGTGCTGAGGGTAAGGAGAAGATCCGAATCACACCTTCCAGGGCTTCATCTTTTTTCTGGACACCTTTGGCAGTCTGTTGACCTTCCTGTTGGCTCTATCTTTGTCTGTGCTCTTCAAGAAGCAGATCCTGAATGCAATTAATTTATTTGGGAGATACAGGAGGTAATCATAGAGTAATTTATTTGGTAAATACAGGAAGTAACCATAGAGAAGTGGGAAATGAAAGGCAGCCCAACGGTGGACAACTGGAGCTTAATCCTCCAGACTACTCTGGGACAAGGAGGGCAAAACCACTTCTCAGCATTTTCACACCTGAAGGGGGAGGGACCTGGGGTAGTTACATACCTGCCCCTGGCATGCCGCCCTGGCACTTGCAGCCTGCATGCCACATGGGCACCAAGCAATGCTCTTTTGCTAAGTTGGTGGGATGGAGAGTTCTCAAGCCCAGAGATGCAAAGACTGGCAGTTAGAAGCCAGCTGGAGCATCCAGAAAGGTCCGGGGATATGCAGAGGGGCGCTTCCAACATCTGCGACAGACCCCCTTCTCAGAATAATGTTTTGAAATGCAGAAAATAAAATTCATAGGATTACAAAGAAAACCAATTACATTGAAATTCAGTTCTATCCACAGACCCCTTGGGGGACCCCCGATTAATAAGCCCTGCTAAGGTTTCTTTTCAACGTGAAATTATATGGTTTGATGACCTAAGAGCATGGATTGTGTTACTCTGCCAGGAGGTGGTTAAGTTCTGCACAGTCTCTGCAGAAACTATTTCAGAGGAAAAATGCATTCGCCCAACCTGACAATCCCCTGTAGCTCAGGGACTATGAGTGAGGCTGCTGGCCTTGCTCACTCTCTTTTTATTTTTTACAGTGTTTATTTTGCCTTGTTTATATTTCTGTGTTTTTAATGTGTCCTTTGTTAGCCCTGAAAGCACCGCAGGGCAGCAATTTGCCCGCATCGCTCTGGTGGCCTCTCTGCCTTCCTCAGCTGTCCCTGGGGAGCTCCATCTTTAAAGTTTTGTGTCTGAAGTACAAGGGCCCCAGAGCCTCTGCCATCCAGCCCAGCAGACCTGGGCCCATCCTGTGGCGTCATGGTGCCAACAGGTGTCTGCGTGCGGGGTGCTGGAGAAGGCGCCCCCTGGGAGCTGCACGCCACGGAGACACCACCCACCACCTCCTAATGTGCCTCCATGGCTCTGTTACTCACAGCTAAATTACAGTATTATGACTTCATTGTTGAGTCCCAATTCTCCTAATTATAGCCTAGAGATCTATTATTTGATTTGGTAACACCAAGTGCTTCTTTTCTAAATCATGTAATCTCTTGTAGCTTATTAATGTCAGGTTTGCGCACACGCAGGGACTTGGTTGTTTGCCAGACAGAATCAAATTTTCAAATTTTCGCTGTGTTATGTTACAGGGCTTTGCTTGTTACAATCTAATTATATTGGCACTGAAATACCAAAAACCAATTTATATTAGAAAGCACTTTAACTCTTTCTTTGGGGTGAATTTACATGCAGAAGTGTCTGCCACACCATTGGTCTGTTTGTTTTTCCATGGGGAAATGCCTTCTGGGAAAGAGGTAGAACTAACAGTTCCCTTCTGTTAAAAAAAAAAAAAAAAAAATCTGCAGTTCATGGACCAGAACTCTGAATGCAGCCATTCTCTTGTTGGAATTATGGGGAAGGAAGGAAGCAGACCTCTCCCATCTCTCTCTGTGTTTCTCCAGGTCTCTCTGTGCAGAAAGACGCTTACCCCAGGTACTCAGAAATCCCTCTCCTGGTGGGTGTCACCTGCTGGAAGCCCCATCCCCAGCTTTGGACCATTTTACCTCCTCCCTCCCGCCTTCTTCCCTTCACGTGTATTTTCCTATGCTCTGTTTTTTCACTAGGGACGAATCCTTTGCCCTGAAGACACGGTCCCTTGAAGACCAGGGGGCATTTGTTGCCTGTACTACTTGCTCCATCAGTGGGACCACCCTCATCATCCTACTTTGTCTTCTCAGGAGAATCCTGCGGCTATTTCCCCTGACCCTCAGGGTATTTGTCTTGCCACTCTGTCAGTCTCTCTAGTGATGACTGTGACTTTCTGCCCCCGAGAACGCTGTTCCTTGTCAGACTGTTATCACTAGGGAGTACAATCCATATCCAAATTATCCAGTATACTATCTTTAAAAAAGAGTCCCAGCTTCCTCCCAGCTTTTTTTTTTTTTAATACTTCATTTTGTTTTAGAGTGGTTTTAGGTTCACTGCAATATCAAGAGGAAGGTGCAGAGATATAGTAATGTACCCCCTGCCCTCACACATGCATAGCCTCCCCCATTATCAATGTCCGCCTGAGAGTGGGAGGTACTTTTGTGACCTGCCTCCAACGGTAATTCACTCAGTTCATGCTCTTGTTCACTCCTTAACTCCAGCCACACAGTTTTGTTTTCTTTTCTCTCAATTTCTCTTTCCCACTGTAGGGCATGTGTACACATTCTGTCTGCAACACTCTTGGTATTTCTGACTAAGCTCAGATAAAATGTCACTTTCTTAGAGAAAACTTCCTTTCCCTCTATTTAACCAGGTACCCCACCCCCATTTATTTATTCTCAGTTCAGTTCAGTTGCTCAGTTGTGTCCAACTCTTTGCAACCCCATGGACTGCAGCATGCCAGGCTTCCCTGTCCATCAACAACTCCCGGAGCTTGCTCAAACTCATGGCCATTGAGTCGGTGATGCCAACCCACCATCTCATCCTCTGTCTTCCCCTTCTCCTCCTGCCTTCAATCTTTCCCAGCATCAGGATCTTTTCCAATGAGTCAGTTCTTCACATCAGGTGGCCAATGTATTGGAGTTTCAGTTTCAGCATCAGTCCTTCCAATGATTATTCAGGACTGATTTCCTTTAGGATGGATTGGTTTAATCTCCTTTCAGTCCAGGTGACTCTCAAGAGTATTCTCCAATACCACCGTGCAAAAGCATCTACTCTTTGGTGCTCAGCTTTCTTTATAGTCCAACTCTCACATCCATACATGACTACTGGAAAAACCATAGCTTTGACTAGATCTTTGTTGGCAAAGTAATGTCTCTGCTTTTTAATATTTATTCTACCTTGTATTTATTTGTTTTCAGATTATCTCTGCACGGCCCCATCTGAGACTATAAGATCCATGAGGACAGGGATTTTGTTTTGGTCACCATCGAACTTCTAGTGCCTGGGATATAGATGAAGATCAGTTAATAGCTGTTGAGTATGGGAGTAAATGCATCCCAGGGAATGTGTATCCTTTGCTTTACGGTAGAGAAGAAGACCAGTTCCAGCTCTCTGGACTTGTCTCACATTCCCTCTGCCTTCCTGGCTCCAACCACGGGAGCCAGCCCCATTCTTCCCGAGGTTATAACGCACAGCCAGTTTGCCGCCCCAGAGCAGGAAGCCAAAGCCGTGGCAGCTTGGCACAGATGGGGCTCAATGTCCCCATCCCAACTTCCCTGCTGGAGTCTGAGCGGCTGACTCAGATTTTGTCTGAACCACACACCTCATCCTCCATGGCACTGTCTCTGTCCCTTCCCTGGATGTGGTTCTGGTGTGGTGCTCGCCAGTGGGTTAGTGGCAGCAGAAAACCTGTAAGTGGCCATGTCACGGATCACTTCTGTTTATCTAAGTGAGGGATGAATGGGTGCGAGGTCAGGAAATCCCCCTTTCATGGCAGACACTGAGTCACAGAAGGGGACGGATGGATGGGAAATAAACAAGACCTCCCCTGAAGCAGGGAGGTGAGCCAGGCACACACTGCTCCACAGAAGTGACCCAGCAGAAACAGTGACACAGTGAGCTTGCACCCACCACGGCTCTGATGAAGACAACTGCAAAGCTGATCTGTGGACTAAGGTGGCTGCTGAACCTCCATTCTAACAAAACATTGATCAAACTTATGGAATTAGCTGACCCATTTTTGTTCCTTTCTCTAGAATTTTCTCCACAACTGTGATGAGGTAAAGGGCTCGTAAGCCACATGTATGTACAAGAGAAGTTCCCCCAGGAGGCAGAAAGCTGAGGGCCTGTCTCCCTTAAACTGTGGGCCTCCAAATATCCAAGATGCATTAAGGATTGGAGAGGTGCCCTCTAGTCAGAGTGGAGAAGGAAATGGCAACCCACTCCAGTATTCTTGCCTGGAAAATCCCACGGACAGAGAAGCCCGTCTGGCTAGAGTCCGTGGGGTTGCAAGAGTCGGACACGACTTAGCGACTAAACCACCACCAGAATTCTGTAGATTCCTGTGCCTATTTCCCTGGAATAAAGGCTTTGAAACACATTTCACAAGCCCCTCCTGAAATCTCTCATTCTGAGATCCTGGCCTGTTTCTTTCTCAGTGCTCCATCTTCACCCAAAATGCTTCCTCTGCCTGGAATGCTCTCCTGCCCCATACCATTTTTGCTTGTAGGAATTTAACCCATCCTTCACAACCTGATTGAAAAATCACCTGCTCAAAGGAGTACTATCAGATCCACCAGATCAGAATTATGCTGTGTCTCCACTGGCCCAGTATTAAGTGTCTTGCGCTGTTTCTAGCTTAGATGATTATGTGTCCCAGTTTGCTTGGGACAGTCTCAGTTTATGCTTGTTCTTCCAGTATTTATTGATGGCATATTTTCACTCTCAGAATGTCCCAGTAGAATAATAGATAGTGTGGTGTGACTGACACAGCCTCCAGTGACCCCTATTGAGTCATGCCTTTCTCTAATCTTTCTCTTGCATGTAGGCATGCATGGTGACTTGCCTCTGGCCAATAGAATATGGCAATGGTGACAGGATAGCCACTCCCTTGATTATCTAAGACTCCAAAGAGAGAGATTCTCCTGTGGACCCTGAAGAATGAGCTGCTTGCTGCCTATGGTAAGAGCCACGGACACTGTGGCCAGGAACACTGGGCAGCCTCTAGGAGTTGAAGGCCTCCATCTTCCAGATGCAAGGAACTGAATTCTGCTTGCGTTTGGAAAACTCCAAAAAGGAAACTGCTGACTTCTTGATTGCAGCCTTTGAGACCCTGAGCAGAGGCCTCAGCTGAGCTGTGCCTGCACTCCTGACCCACGGACACTGTGAGGTATTAAATGAGTGTTGGTTTAGGCCACTGAGCTTGTGGTCATTTGTTTTCAGCAATCAAAACTGATACATGTGATTGCCCCAGTCATAACACTAACCAAGGTTCAAATGGCTTTGACAGACTGGTCAAGACAAATCTCCCTGACAGACTGGTATTTTTTTAAAGTTGGGTGCATTCACGTCTCTAGTTTCCCTACATTCAAAGAGCAATAACTAATTCCTTTCCAGCTAATGGACCAGGTAGCACAGCACAGGATCCTTCAACAGAGAAAGGTCTCTGGCATCACAGTGTCCTTGTTTGAATCCCAGGTCCACCCCAGGTTATGAGCTATTTGACTTTAAACAAATTACTTAATCTCTCAAGTCCTCAGTTTTCTCGGCTGCAGAATGGGATTACAAAGTAGTGCTTTTCTCAGATAAGATTATTATTAGGAGAAATTGAATTAATATAAAGCTCACAGGGCTTCTCAGGTGGTGCTAGTGGTAGAGAACTTGCCTACCAATGCAGGAGAGATAAGAGATGGAAGTCTTATCCCTGGGTTGAAGATTCCCCTGGAGGAGGGCACAGAAATCCACTCCAGTATTCTTGCCTGGAGAATCCCACGGACAGAGGAGTTTGGTGAACTATGGTCCATAACGTCACAAAGAGTCAGACACTACTGAAGTGACTTAGCAAGCACCCACACAGACTCACAACACTCATCACAGTGCTGTGTAAATTTGGTATGCCTTGTATTCTTTCTTTCACTTAATTCTTATATGAAATGTGCTATGATTATCTCCACTTACAGTTGAAGAAACTGATGCTCAGAGACGTTAACATCCTCAAAATTACACAGCAAGTGAGACAAGAGACTCAACCCAAATCCATAAGTGCTTCTCCACATACTGTTCACATTTACATCTTTCTTTTGGACGTACATTTTGGAAAAAAAAAAAAAAGTGGAGGAGGGGGTGCAGATTCTTCTCAGAATTCCATAGTGGATTCCTTAAGAATGGGGGCATACACAGATTTCAAGTTCGGATAAGGCTCATATTCAGGACCCACCCCTTCAGGTATTTCTGGAAGCTCAGGCAGACAATTTAGACTGTTTAGTGGGAGATGGCAACCCATAAATGAGCTCTGGGCCCATTAAGCTGACATACCACCTGACAAATGACAGGGACTTTTAGTCAATTCCAGTCTACTAAAAACTGGATATGAATGTAGGTGCAGACTATTGGGATCCATAGATAATTTGCTACCTGCTCATTTTTAATGTGTTTGTGAGCATTCATGAGAAGCTCATTAATTGTGAGTGTCTGTAAGCTTATTGTGTTGTAAACCAAGCCTGACAGCACAATAGGCGCCGATAAAAGGAAGCGTCCCCTTCGCCAGCCAGTGTTAATGCTGAGAAGGAGCAGGCGTTCCAATCAGTCCAGGGATAATTGACAAGATTGCTGGGATGCACAGGAGCCCCTTATCTGAGGAGCTGAACGTCCCTGTCCTTAGGTAACTGCAGAGAGACACGCTGCTGTGATAAGGGTGGTGCTAACCACATTGACCATGGTGAGGTGACAGGGGCAGGCACCCAGGCCTGGTAATCAGGTAAATCCGTGAAGTCCATGGCCTGACAAGGCTGAAATCCATTTGTTATTCTCTGCTTAGAATGCCCTTGCTCCCTCTCTAGACTGGCGGGTTCCGACTCCACTCTCAAGATGACTCAGTTCCTCCTTGAAGCGTTCTCTGGCTTTGCCAGGGAAAACATTTCCTCCCCAGCACTCTGAAAGCCCCTTGTGCGTCTTTCTGAAAGAGCTCTAAGTGGGCATCTGAAATGCCTGCCGCTTGCTCCATACCCAAGTGAAAGCAGAACTCCAAACTCCTTTATGGATGCCCTCCAGAAAGAAACGTTTTTAAGGATGCACTACTCAAGCAAAAGCATCCATGAGCAATGCAAACTTTGTGAATAATATGGGATCCAAGGGGGAAAATAACATTATCCAGTACCTTGGCTTCCACTGTTCAATTTGCTTCTTTCCCATTCTGGACCCTCTTCTTGCCTTGCAGGAAGGGGCTGTAGAACCCAAAGCCCCAGACGCCACCTCTGCTCCTACCAAGCTTTTCAAATACTCACATTTATTTGTTTTAACAAAGATGAGTTTCTAAGGGAAATTACCTTATTAGAGACTAAAATAATATACTTCCATTGAGCTTGTTATATGTATTCGTATGTACATTATAGTAAACATGGGACTCCAGAAGGGGAAAACATTCATATACTTAATAGATACACAATTGCATCCCTTGCATGCACTCATGCTAAGTTGCTTCAGTTGTGTCCGGCTCTTTTTCACCCCATGACCACAGACTGCCAGGCTCCTCTGTCCATGGACTTCCTAGGCAAGAATACTGGAGTGGGTTGCCACGCCCTCTTCAAGGGGATCTTTCCAATCCAGGGATCGAGCCCATGTCTTTTGCATTTCCTGCACTGGCAGGAGGATTCTTTACCACTGCGCCACCCTTAGCAGAGGCTATCTCTTAGGGAAGCCCTTGTATGCCTTAGTGCAGGATTAACTGCTATAACCAAACAACAACAGAATCAAACAATGTATGAAGGCTTAAACACAATGTGATCTTATTTCACACTCACGTGGTAATCCCAAGTAGGTGTCCAGGTTGTGTGGAAGTCAGCTCTCTTGCACGCAGCAGTCCAGGGATCCAGTCTTCTTTCGTATTGAGTCTCTGTTATCTTGTACGGCATGGCCCTTGTCTATAACAAAATGACAGAAACAGAAAGAGTATGGAGTAGGCTGTGAGGGAGGTTTCAAGCCTGAAAACAGCAAACATATGACTTCCATTCATATCTCACTGGCTAGAACTTAGCCGCATAGTCATGCCCAGCTGCAAGGGCAGCTTGGATGTGCTTTGCTGTGTTCCTAGGAAGAAGGAATGGTTTTTGGTGGAGAACAGGCAGTCTCTACCACGTCAATCTAAAGTCAGTACCCTTCCCTGTTTCCCCTCCTCATGCTCTGCAGATGACATTGATCACAACGTGCTGGGGTGCACACAACCCCTCGCACAGGTACCCCTCATAATTAAGCATTCATGAAGAGTTTCATGTTTCCGGGTATTTTTTATATTTAACCATGTATTTCCCCCTTACTTCCATAATGATTTTGGAGATATGTTACCAAATGCAGAATATAGATCCCATGTATGAACACTTATATTTACCCCAACTTTGACAATGAATTTGATTCTCCCTACCCAAAATCTGCTATATGGTAACCAAATATACAGTTGGTCTCTATGACATCACATGTTGATTTCAATAAATTAATGTCTTTAATGACTAATTATTAGGGAAATGCAAATCAAAACTACAGTGAGGTATCACCTCACACTAGTCAGAAAGGCTATCACCAAAGAAATCTACAAACAATAAGTGTTGGAGAGGGTGTGGAGAAAAGGGAACCCTCCTACAATGTTGATGGTGGGAATGTAAATTGGTGCAGCCACTTTGGAGAACAATATGGGTGTTCCTCAAAAAAGTAGAAATAGAGTTGTCATATGATCCAGTAACCCCACTCCTTGGCATATATCTGGAGGAAAACATAATTCAAAATGATGCATGCACCACAATGCTCATTGCAGACTTCTTTACAATAGCTAGGACTATCATACTGAATGAAGTAAATCAGAGAAAGACAAATATCATGATATCATTTATATGTGGAATCTAAAAAAACTGTACAAATGAACTTATTAACAAAACAGAAATAGAGTCACAGATGTAGAAACAAATCTTATGGTTACCAGAAATGGGAAAGTGGGGTGAGGGGAGGGATAAGTTGGGAGACTGGGATTGACACATACACATTACTATATATAAAACAGATAACTAATAAGGACATACAGGGCAGTCTTCTCAGTACTCTGTAAGGACCTATCTGGGGAAAGAATCTAAAGAAGAATGAATGTATGTGTATGTATAAGTGACTCACTTTGCCATACACCTGAAACTAACACAGCATTGTAAATCAACTGTATCCAATAAAATTTTTTAAAAAATTAATGTGTTGAGACACAGCATAGGGCAAATAGCCATTTGCTATTTTCCTACTCCATAGGGATTGATTTATCCATCTGCCACAGCGGCTTGGTCATTGTGCTAGCAGACAGCCAGAATCCCTAACGGCAAGAGCCTCTTGAAGATTCGATTTCAGATACTTCCAGGGACTGCCTTTGGTAGGCTATAAGCTTACTCTCTCTAAATGAAGTTTCTGGGTAATGGGCCATATGGTGGTGTGTCTACCTGACCAAACATTTGCTGAACTCAGTGAGCAGAGATTCTGCAGCTGCTGCAGGAAATGACTGCCATGATTCACTTAAACTTGGGGTTCTTGAAACATGGCTGATATCTCCTCTTAGTGATTATGTACAATTAAGAATAACCCTTTTTAAAGTCCTTTCAGCTATTCTCAAACCAGTTGGATAAAGACAATAAACAGCAAGGACACGCTGAAAGGAAATACTAGCTCCTTGTCTTATCATTAACTAAGGATGCTTATAACTGAATACTGCAGAATGACTAGCTAAAAGTGGATTAAAAATGTTCATTCAGCTCACATAACAACAAGTTGGACAGCAAGGCTTTGGGTCAGCTTCTCACCAACTCCCTGGCTTTCTCCTCGTGGTCACAAAGTGGCTACTGTAATACCATGCATTAAATCCTCATATACCATATAAAACAGAAAGTGGGGAATAGGCCTTTCCCTTGGAGTTTTCCCTCCCTTTTTATCAGGATGGTTCTCTGCACACTCATTCCAGCACACTGTTCCTTAAGTCTAATTATTTATTTCTAGATCAATCACTAACTTCTGGGCATGGAATTAACATGATTGGCTTAGAATTAGAATGATTCACATTCAGGGGATGAACATTTTGCTCTGAGTTTTGTCTGTTAGCTGAATAAAATTTAGATTATTCTAGAAAGAAGCAGGGATCATTATTGTATAAGCAATCAATGATACCTTCTGTATTCCTCAAAGAGTATCTAGATTTTTCTCTGTACTAAGCTAGATTGAAAGAAAACATTATTTCTGAATATTATCACTGTGACATATAAAAGCTTTTATAAAAAACTATGCTTTGATGTTATAATCTCACCTTCTGCTGAAGCATTTCTTTTTACTGCTAAAATAACAACTATAATTATTGAGTGCTTACTATGTGCTCAGCACTATATTAAGTGATTTAAGCACATTATCTGATTAAAGTCACCAAATAAACAAGATGAAATTGGTGCTGTGAGATCTTCATTTTGCAGATGGGGAACCTGAATGGTTAAAAGCCTTTGTGTAAGCTCCCATATATGGTAAGTGGTGCAGCTAAATTTGAACTCAAGTCCTCTTGCTTCAGAGTCTGAGTTCTTAACCATTGTATTCTATTAGTGTCATTTCTACATTTCTAAGTGCCCTTTAACAACATACCTGACTGACAAATTCACAGATTTCAAGACTTGAAAAATGTGTCCCTAGTAGGCCTTCTACAAGAAGATTAAAGCAATATACCTAATATGATTTTTGGTTTCTAGGAAGCTCAGAGGTATTTTTTGCATTCATTTGCATAATTTTCTTCAGTCAGAGATTCTTTATAAACTTTTTCTCTTCCCTTAACTTGCTCTTATTTTTTATACTTAACTTGCGTTTTGCAAATCTGTTAGTCCTAATATATCTATGCTTTCAGAAGTCATTTTGGAGGAAAAGGATGAGGTAAACAAATCTAATGGTCATATGATATATATGCTGAAGGTTAACAGATGAAAAACACTGAGGTCCAGAACTTATTTTGAAATGCATCAAACATAAGTTAAATTTATACATGGAAGGAGGAATGGATGAATGGATAAATATGTGATAAAGCAAATATTATAGAATGCTAATTGTAGAATCTGAGTTGCAGGTATATGGGTTTCACTCTGTAATTCTTTCAACTTTTCTGTGTTAAAAATATTCATCATAAAAAAATCAGGAAATATAGAGATAAGAATCTAGATTCACTTTTATAAAACAACCTTGCAAAAAGATAGTTCTTCCTAAGTAACCAGAGGTAAGCAGAGACCAAAAAATGCATAGTCTTACATACCAGGCTAAGAAATTGGGACTTAACTCAAGGCCACTGAGAGATCCTAGAGGATTTTAGTGGAGGACTAAAGTGTAAGACATAGGGTTACCCTGATAGCTCAGTTGGTAAAGAACACATCTGCAATGCAGGAGACCCTGGTTCAATTCCTGGGCTGGTAAGATCTGCTGCAGAAGGGATAGGCTACCCACTCCAGTATTCTTGGGCTTCCCTTGTGGCTCAGCTGGTAAAGAATCTGCCTGCAACATCGGAGACCTGGGTTTGATCCCTGGGCTGGGAAGATCCCCTAGAGAAGGGAAAGGCTACCCATTCCAGTATTCTGGCCTGGAGAATTCCATGGACTGTACAGTCCATGGGGTCACACAGAGTCAGACACAACTGAGCAACTTTCGCTTTCACTATTAAAGTGTAAGATGGGCTTGGTGAAATGGAGGAGGAATGGGTGGAAACAAGTTGGAGGCAGAGAGACCAACCAGGGGATTCTATAACCGTCCAATGAGAGTGAGACAACAGTGTCTGAGCAAAAGTGGTTACAGAGAAAGAGATGAGTTTAGGGGAAAAAGCTAAGAGAGAAATGAGGAAGACTTAACACGCTAAAGAGGTCTTCCCCGGTGGCTCAGTGGTAAAGAGTTCACTGAAGAATCTGCCTGCCAATGCAGGAGATGCAGCTTCTATCCCTGGGTCAGGAAGATCCCCTGGAGAAGGAAATGGCAGCCCACTGTGGGGCCATGGATATCAGTAGGACTCAGGCTTCTGACTTGAGGCAGCAGGGATGGTGAGGCTGTCCTCCAGGATGGGGTCCTGGGTGGAGCTTTGCTGCTAAGCAGGCTGCACAGGGAAGACCCATCCCCTATCACAGATCCATTTCTCTCTCTGGATCCCCACCACCATGGTCTGAGATTGGCTGAAGTGCTAGATTTCTCCTACATGGATATGTTTTTCTCTGTGGTGTGATATCAATCCATGCTCTGTCCTCCTATACGGTGACAGCCTGCTGGGGAAGAGCACTGTAGGTTTCTGGAATGATTTCCAAGCCATCTGGATCACCGACTGTGGGAAAGCCCCCCAGCACAGGCCCACCTCTGACTCCTGGGCTCCTGGATCCATACCCCTGGTCTGCTGTCTCTGAGAAGCAAAGCCTGGACTGCTTCACTTTATTATGAAATTAAAATTGTTTCCAAGGACCTCAAAGGGGAAAACAAAATTGTTTTCAGCTTTGATTGCGGTCATAATAAAATAGCTATTTAGGGGGGGATTGTGTTATTCTTGGATAAACGAGGATCAAAAATACTTTTTTACAGTTTCCCATAAAGACAGCAATAGGCCTTTTCACAAGACAAACACAATCAATGATTCAGGGAAGATGAGGGCATCTATATTTGTTCTTCCTTGGACATCATGCACAGTGGGTTATTTGGTCTCTACAAGCTGAGGAAGTGGCAAGGCAGCTTCTGGTCCACTTTCTCAGTTCTACCAGATCTGTCCAGAGGTAGGAGCCCTGGCACCTGGCCTCAGAGGGCCCTACAGGCTGGACGATGGGTCTTGCTGTCATTTACTATGCCCTGTGCCTCTTCCGGGTAACTTCTTCCCTGCCTCCTTGTGAAAATTAGTTTCTGGAGACAGAATCAGATTTCACTTACTTATGTGGGACACTGACCATATACACTAGGCCTGAATAAAACACTCTTGCATGTCACCTCATTTGATCATCATAGCAACTCTGTAAAGTAAGGAATGACATTCTTATTTTCTACAATAGTAAAGTAGAGTTGCCCCAGACCTCACAATTGTTGAGCACAGATTCCTCTAAAGTTCTCTCTTCTACTCCAATCTTCCTCTTCTCTCCTTGGGATCCAGGTCTTTGGAGGACTGACACTGTGCAATGGAAATCATGCATGGTTTAGTGACCAAGCCCTGGGACCTTGGGAAAGTCACTCTGAGACTTTATGCATCTTCATGTTCTCACTGGTATAAAGGGGAGAAGTCAGTTTCACCTTAGAGGAATGGACTTTGTCAGGCATGATTGTTAGAACATATATAAAATGTCTCAAATCAGCTTGAAACAAATTAGTTCCTTAATAAGACAGGTTGGCTTGTTCTAGGATGATATAATGCCTCAACTTTAATGAAGATGAAGAAAAAAGATTTTAAAAATGGTACTGAAGGAGAACAACTTCCATGTGATATCTTGGCAAAGAAAGTGGGGGTACTTTGGGCTCAAGGACCTTGGAGTAACTTACTGTATACGATAGGTCAGTCTACCTTCTGTCTCATCACTCTGGGCTTCAGCTTGTGCCCAAAGGAAGGAAAGAGCAGAGGCATTTCTTTCTTCCATTCTGAAAACAAAAGGACAGTGTTGTCTGTCTCAAAGTGCATTATGTACTATTAGACCACTTGCAAAAGTCAGTCTTTAAATCAGTGTAGTATTCACCTTCCAAATGAACCAAGTATGTAAGCATTTTGGCTGCTGACAATTAATTTTAAAGCAAGGTTGGATTTTCAGTCTCCTGAATTTTGAGACATCATTTACATCTTGGAATCTCCAATCTGCTCCCTTGTAAATGCTTAATGTAGGCCCACACCAGCCTTCTAAACCTGTTTCTGGGAGGAAAGAAGGCAACAGGAACCATGTGTACACACAGCTCAGTGCTCTTCTCTGTCTAAATCACCTCTACTCATCTTTGGTGTCTAAGCTTTGAACCAAGCTGGGGATCCTAGGAAATGTGCTGCCTCTTATCACACAGCCCTGGGTTTCTCAGGCCTGGTATTGAACCCTTAGACTTGAGCTGATGCCAAATCATATGCCTCTAGCTTTATGCTGGCATAAAGTATAAGGGATCTTTGATTTTCCAATAATAAATAAATCAGGGATTAGTGTAAGAACTGCTGAAATCTTAGAACTCTACCCCCAGTTTATTGCAAATCTCTTTATATATTCAGATACTTTGGATATACATTAAAGTCTTTGGCCCATATTTATGGTTTTGAACACTGTCTTAACTTTTTACTAATGCATCAATAATTGGGATGGGAATTATAAGGGAATTATAAGGGACCCATGTAGCTCATGCCCCAAATACTGGCACCTTTTGGCAATAATTCCTGATGATTTTGAGGAGTCAAAAACATTGTAGAAAAATCCACATATTTTTCTCATGTGTACTGGGAACTCAGAAGCCCTTGGAGAAGTAAAATTATCCTTAATGTCATCATCAGGATGCATGGGGGTGATATGGACTCTCACCTATTAAGCAGGGTGGGAGGGTTAGTATTATGGAGATGCAAGGGGAAGTTGCTTCTGGGTACATCCAGGAGCCCACACTCAATATCTTCTCCTGCATCTGGACCAAGTTCAATAAAACAACCTTCCTTATGTTGGGCCATCAGTGAGGAGGTGTGTCAGGGGCACGTGAAGGCTCAAAGAGTTTGAGATTGGGATGGGAGAAGACAAGATGGAGAGATGAAAGGTACAAACTTTATCCCCCTCAGAGCTGACCTGCTGATTAGAGTTATGGCACTGTACTAGGATCACTGGCAAAGTAGGATACATGCAGATCAGGGAGACCAGGATAGAGGGGATAACAAACCATGCCACGAGGAAGCTGAAGAGTCCAGAGCTGTTTAATGTGGAAGAAGAGATGACATAGGGACAATGAGAGCTGCTTGTCAATATCTGAAGGGTGACTATGAGGAGGATTTGCCCTTCACAGTCAGAGAAACCAGAACTAGAAAGATGCAAGTGCAAATATTCCAACAACATTTTAAAGGCCCCAACAATCAAGAATAATCCTATTTATTGAGCACCTCTATAAGCCAGGGTCTATATGGGGCATTTTGTGTGCCTTTGATCATGAAGTCCTCACCTTGTTTCTGAAAGTTTGTTTGATGAGAGAACTGAAAGTCAGAGAAGTTATGGAGCTTGTCTGAGGTTCCAGACCAAGTGAAGTACTAGGGAAGAGCTTGGATTTGAACTTCCATCACTTCTCACAGACCCTATTATGGTAGGTTATCAGCAGGGTCTGTGTGACCTCAGGTTGCGGGAACTGAAGAGGGATTCCTATGTGAACCAAGGCTCACACTCACTGCTCTCTGAGGTCCCTTCCAATTCTGAAGCTCTGTGCACAGTCCTGGTGGCCCGAGGAGGCATGGCTGAGTGCTGAGAGCTGGGAGGAGGAAGGCAAGAAGAATGCTCTGTGGGTAAGTCATCTGTTCAGCAGAATTATCTGAATGACAAATGGGCCTCCCTTGGGGACTGATTCCCTCCAACTGTACCCAACAATAAAATGCTCCACAAAGAAACCTGACAATTTCGTTGCTAATTCAAAACATCCTTCTCCAAACTGCCTATAACTATAACCTAATTGTTGCAAGTTGGTGGTTTATTTAAAAAAAAAGAAAGAAAAGAAAGTAGAATCACATTAAAAACAAATGTGCATTTTTTCTGCAATAACTCACTCTGTTTTTATATTCATTTTACCCTGTAGTCTTTCATGTTGCCATCGGATTCTTAATGTATGCACTAAACATTTATTTCTGTAAAAAGTCTAATGTAATTTCAAGAAATGAGAGGTTTTCCACTCTCTTATGAGAGGCAACTCAGTAGTGGAAACAGTCTGGACCCTGGAGCATAGGACCTGATTTTAGGCCAGTTGCTAGCTGGCTAATTAATGTAGACAACTTATTTAACGTCTCTGAACTTTTGTTTCCTCATCAATAAAATCAGTTTAGAATTTATACATTACAGTTTTGGAGGGAGCAGTTAATAAATGATTTTCTATGAGAAAGTCTTTTAAGGTCTAATAGAAAATATTGATTTTTTTTTACTCTTTTCTAAGTCAAAGAACTTGGATCAAGAGGCATTGTTTGGGCTCCTGGGATGGATTTAGATTTACTTATTTAATGTCCATCTATCATCCATCCATCCATTCATCTATCTTTCCACCCCCTATCCATCCATGTCTCCATCCACCTATCTGGGTTTCTATTTAACAGATGTTGACTGACTTTCTGTTATATACCAGATACACAATCAGGAGCTAGGCACATAGGCTTGAATCAGATATAGTATGATTTCTGCTTTCAAAGACCTTCTTTTCAGAGAGAGAGGAAGGTACATTTATATATACTTATGTAATGAAGTAACCATGGTATAAGGTTGTACCTCTTAAACCATGGTGGGAAAGGTAACCATCAGAGAATGTTTCGCTTTTCCAATTGTCTATTAGAGATAAGGGAGACAACTGTGAGAATTTTAATTGTGAATCTGTCTCGGGATGGGAAATAGAGCAAATATTAGGTGTAAAGACAAGAGAGACTTTCTCTGGCCTTGGAGGCTGGATGAGGTGTTGGGATGCTCTGGGAGACTGGGAAATGATTCTGGAGGTTAGCACATATGACTCATGGAGCAGGCCAGGTGAGCCGTGCCCCTAACTTCCAACTGTTCTATTCTTGGGCCTTCGGGATGGCAGTTCCAGGGACAGTAATTGTGGGGAATAATACTTCATTTCTGAACTGCTTGCCTTGACAAGCAACAATTCAGAGAACTGAGAATAACGAGGACTCAGGCAGAGCTGATACCACTCCCCAGTCATGGGGGAGAGCTAGTTCTTAGTACAAAGTTGCCCTCAACCTCTGGCAACCCACTCTGGTATTCTTGCCTGAAGAATCCCATGGACAGAGGAGCCTGGAGGGCTAGAATCCATGAGATCACAAAGAACTGAAGCAACTTAGCAGGCACGCAGGCCCTCAACCTCAGTCACCTTGCCACATTGAGTGCTCCTTGGAAAAATGAGGTGCCTGCAAGTGAAAGATGAGCCTCGTTGCATGGGACTGGAATGATCTAGTTGTTAGCATTCAGATCAAATGTGTGGATTTCAGCTCACACTGTAGACTGAGCAGGAAACTAGAGTCTAAGCAGTAACTGGGGAATTAGACCCATGAGGTGAACCTTTGCAGTCGGCATCAGGGGAGCAGGAACTTATTCTATGGCCTAAGTAGCAACATTAATCACACTTGCTGGCATGATGGGCAGTTCTGCCCAGTGGACATTCTCATTGACTAGTGGCATGTTGAAGCTCTTTATTCTCTCAAACTTGGCTTGTTGAGATGGGCAGATGCTAGTAATTGTGATCAACTACTATCCTCTTCATGTCTTTATATACTCTTTTTATTCCTGTGTGTGTTCTCAGTCACTAAGTCATGTCTGACTCTGCAACCCCATGGCTGTAGGCCACCAGTGTTCTCTGTCCATGGGATTTCCCAGGCAAAAATACTGGAGCAGGTTGCCGTTTCCTTCTTCAGAGGGTCTTCCCAACCCAGGGATTGAACCCACACCTCCTGCATTGCAGGTGGATTTTTTTTTTTTAATCACTGAGCCCCTGGGACACCCTCTTCTTATTCCTATGTGTATACCAAAGTAACACATATTTTGAAGGGCTTATATAAGATTTAATTTCACTCTCCATCATTTCGTTCTGTGTAACTATAGGTGTCATTTGTGTTTCACTTATTATATGTCAGGTCCTACACT
The DNA here is from genome assembly GCF_019320065.1 of Cervus canadensis. Taxonomy (NCBI): domain Eukaryota; kingdom Metazoa; phylum Chordata; class Mammalia; order Artiodactyla; family Cervidae; genus Cervus; species Cervus canadensis. The sequence goes on from NC_057396.1 coordinate 33,568,628, forward strand.
AAACACTTTGCATACACTAATAATATATCTGTTAAGATTCTTTAGGTGGCAAGTAGCCAGAAGAATAAACACAAATCAGCTTCATCAATAGAGAGGGCACTTTGGCTTGTGTAAGGGGAAAGTCCTGAAGCAGGATTAGTGCAGGGGATCAAAGATATCAACAAGAATGGATTTCTTTCCATCTCTTTATTCCACTTTTAACAGTTAGTTTCATCTTAAGGTCGGCTCCATGGTCATGGGATATCTATCAATAACTCCTGGGTCTATATTCTCTCTTGATCCATGTCCACAAAACCTCTTCCCCAACTAGCAGGCAATCTGGTTTCCATATTGGACCAAATTAAGTCAAAGCCCACCCATTAACAGTCACAAAGGAAAGGAGATAGAATTGTGCTGTTTGAAGTCTGCAGCTGCGATCTGCTTGGTCACTGACATTGTCTTTTTCGATTCTCTTTTTTACTCCCTGTTCCTCTCCTCAGTATACAAGATCTGTTTTGGAGGAATCTAACCCAACACAGTATCTTTATCCCACAGTTGTGGTATAGGACTCTTTAGCCATTCTTACCATACCTAAGAAAGTATCACAGACATAAGATGGTTGGGCTTATGAATTCCAACCCAGGAAAGTGGTGACTACACAAAATGTACATTGGCCCTTGCAGGCAGACTATAACCATGATCTTTCCCCACCCCATTTCATTATTTCTTCTTTGGGTCCCAGAGTGATGTAAGAAAGATAGATACAGATCTATCTCTCTAAACCTTAGCAGATTGCTTTGACTGAAGCTTCTACTGACTCCAAGGGAGCAAACTGTAATGGGTAAATGGTTACAAAGCAATCCCAGGGAGGAAACATTCATAGGAACTTTATAAATGAGATTACCACAAAATAGGAGCTTTTCTGACGTCCTCCCTATTACACTCTAGTCCGATACCATGACAACTCACATCTTGGAATATAGATTGGGCATCAGTGGAAGTGACTTCTGATACCCCAATTAAGCAATTTGGATTCAAAAGATTTCTAACCTTTCCAGATGCTCTATAATAGAATGTAAACAAAGTTCCTTAGGGAGTGATAAAATATTATTCATGAGAAAAATGGAGGATATAATAGAAGCATTGTAAAACTGCTAGCAGAGGAAATAACATTTAAGAAAGTAATGCCATATCCCTGGTTGGCAGATTAAGAAAGAAGGGAAGTAAATCATTTTTATTCTTCTGCTCTTCATAATGGTTTGTAATTCTATTGACTCTTGGGTTTCCACATGGCTAAAGTTAGGCCTATAATATTCATTGAAATTAAAGCCTAGAAGGATTTGTTTTTGTGGGTTCACATGTGTATTCAGGTATTCTGAATTAAAGTCAGGAGTAAGTTAAATTAAGAAAAGTGCAAGTTATGATGAGAAGACTTATGAAGGAAAATGACTTCCCAGATCTTTACCATCTAATTATTTTATCTATCAACATTGCTCTGAAATACATTAAATAATACTTAAGTGTTACATAAAAAAAGTATAGTTTGGATAGTCACTTTTGCCTGGACTTGATTGAAATATCACAGTAGCCCACTTACTGAAAGTGTTTCCCCAGGACAACAATGTGGGCAGAAGGAAGGTGGAGTGGGAGGAATTCCACATGTGTTACAGTGAACAAGCTAAACCTGTATGAATTCAGTAAATTGAGAAAGCAAACTACGTATTTGTTTTTTTTTTTTTAGTAACAGCTTTCCCAGGGGATATAATTGGCATAAAATGAACTTAAACGAACTTCTCATATTAGAAGACCCAAGGATAACTTTCAACATATACACACTCATGAAACCATCTCCACAATCACTCCTCAGAATTTCCTTACGACCCTTTATAACCCTTGCCTGTGTGAGTGCTCAGTTGTGCCTGACTCTTTGTGAGCCCACCAGGCTCCTCTGTCCATGGAATTTTCCAGGCAAAAATACTGGAGGGGGTTGCCATATCCTACTCCAAGGGATCTTCCTGACCCAGGGATCAAACCCATGTCTCCTGAGTTTCCTGTTTGTCTCCTGCATTAACAGATGGATTCTTTACCACTGTGTTACCTGGGAAGCCCCTTGTAACCCTTAGAAAAGAACTTAATTTTTAGCTCCTCTTCTTTTTTAAGGGGTTTTCCGGGTGGTTCAGTGGTAAAGAATCTGCCTGCCAAGCAGGAGACTCAGGTTCAATCTCTGGGTCAGGAAGAGCCCCTGGAGAAGGAAGTGGCAACCCATGCTTGATGGGTTCACATGTCTGGTGGTTATTATTGGCTGAGACCAAGCAGTCTAAGAGCACTCACTCTGAGGGCCTTGTTCTTCAACTACAGGTGTCACCTGCGGACTTCCAGGCCCCTGTTATTGAGGATATGGAGATTGGATCACAATTTTTTTCATTCCACAGCCTCAGGTAATTTCAATATCTACGTAAGTCTCTTGTCAAACGACCTGCTTCATAATCTCTGGGCTTCCTTGATTCATTTTACTATCTTGTCTACAGTAAAAGGGCTTCCCAGGCGCTAGTGGTAAAGAACCGTCCTGCCAATGCAGGAGATTTAAGAGACACAGGTTCAATTCCTGGGTCAGGAAGACCCCCCAAAGAGGAAACAGCAACTCATTCCAGTATTCTTGCTAGAAGAATCCCATGGACAGAGGAGCTGGGTGGGCTCCATGAGTCCACGGGGTCTCAGAGAGCCGGACATGACTGAAGTGACAGCACACGGCACATCCCCTCTGTATGATTCAGACCCACATCTTATCACTTGGAGCTGTTCCCTCAGAAAAGTGCCTCTTATGCTTCTTACTTGGCCACAGCTGCCAACCCTTCCCAGTAAATTCATCCCTCCATGTTACCACCCCCACCCAGACTGTCTCCTACCATTCTCTCTCCTCCTTCTCCGTCCATCGAGGACTCCATGGTTGATCACTGCACTTACTTTACCAGACATCCTCAGTTGCTCTGTCCTTGAATCTTTCTGCCATATCTGCCTGACGAAACTTCAACTCAAGACCTCTTTCATACTCTACTTCTACACCTGTGCAGCTGAGTAATGTTGGGGGAAGAAATGAATAACCATAAACTTTGTTACTCTATAGATTCATGATCTTTAACCTTATCTTTGGTCAATTTCCTCTAGCTTCTTCTTTGAAATTATCCCAATCATCACTACTCTGCAAGCCTCCTAGTTATCCTCTACCTACCTCACCCCATCCCACCTCTCAGCCAATAGCATTTTCTTACACTTTATAAAACTCACCATGTGCGTGGGGCCTGGATGTTGGTATTTTGTAAAAACTCCCCAGGTGGTTCTGAGGAGTAGCCACTCTTATGGACCACTGATGTCAAGACACTCTGAAAACACCTGAAACCCAGCTTAGGCAATCTCTCAGGCCTCTGGCTCTACATTGTCTCCACTTATTCTGTTCACCACCCCCTCAGTAGCCCATGATTCCAGCCACTGGCTCAACTTGGCTCCTGGGTGACTCAGATGGTAAAGAATCTGCCTGCAATGTAGGAGACCTGGATTCCATCTCCAGGTTGGGAAGATCCCCAGGAAGAGGGCATGGCAACCCACTCCAGTATTCTTGCCTGGAGGATCCCCATGGACAGAGGAGCCTGGCAGGCTATAGTCCATGGGGTCACAAAGAGTTGTACCAACTGAGCGACTAAGCACACACACCTCTTTTTGCTCCACTAGGATTTGATCACTTTAGACTATTGGCCTGGGTACTGCAATGGTGACCACAGGAGGTACTTGTGATAACCTCAGCTACACACCCACAACTACTGGCATGGGACAGCATGCTTCTGTGTCCCTGTCTATTAAGAAGGGGTATTAGACTGGCAAGATTGAGCTGTAAAAACCTTTTAAAAACAGGCTGCTGAATTAAGACTGTGTTATTGCTGTGTTGGTAGCACCACCACCAAATCCTTCTAAGAACAAATTTCCTTCCCTGTAGAGTTTTGGGTTAATTTGCCAATGAGAAAATGCATGGTATTTGGAAGGTAGGAATGAATTCTTTTCAGAAAGTTGTGGTAGTCAGACACTACAGGCTTCCTTCATGGTCAGAGTGGTTGGAGAACATCCCTACTCCAGTTCATCAGGATTCATTCTAGTCAATATTTCTCTGATCCCCAGATGGTAGATCCTTCTTGATCTTTACCCCCACCCAAATCTCCCTACATTTAAGTTCTTATTCCAGTATTAATCCTCTTATTCCCATACAGTCATAGAGATTACATTTTCTTGACTGAATGTAAACTGATAGAGGGGCTTAATATGCTGGACAGCAGAGAGCTTCTGAAGGTCTGGACTGGAAGGTCATACAATAAAAGAAATACTTAAGGTGAACTGCATATTGGGAACCCAGAAGCCTATCCAACAGTGATGTTGACCACTAACTGCCTGATTTGAGGATGCCACCTGGAGCTGTCTGATTACCTGAAGCTGAGGCCAGCTCTGTTTCCCCACTGGCTCTATTTGATGGTGTGTCAGCACGCACGTTTGTGTGGACCAGGGATGTGTGAGAAGGCAGCGTAGCTCTCTCTGTTGTACTTGGTCCTTTTCTATTGCGAGTCAGGAGAAGGAGCCGACATGTGTTCTCTGGCTCTGGCTCTTGCCAACCACGCGAGCTGGAGCAAAGTACTCCCTCTGCCCCGCCAGGCTTCACTTTCCTCATCTGTTAGTTGGTTAAGCAAGTTAGTTATCCCAGAGGTTCTTTTCAGTCCTAACATCCTACCACTTCATGAATCCATCAGAACACAGTTTGATTTCCTTGGCTCAAAATATTCCACTAGACTGGGCCTGCAACAATGCCAGCAAGGGCTAGGCCAGGTCTGGAAGTTGGAAGCTTCCTCCTGGACCTCTGGGGGCTGATTTATGCTCACGACCTTGTTCTGGGATGGGACCTGAAGGCAACCAGAGAGATGAAAACCCACAGGCACTAGAGAAGCAAATAATTACGTCCACAAAGTTAGGGCCTAGGGCGGATGTGGCCATGCCAGCTACTGATAGACAGACAAATGGATGGACACATCTCACTGTCACCTCTTGGCCCTCCCCTTGCCAGGAATCCTGCCACCTCTGAAGGTGTGATGATTAGGTTAAGAATAAGGCCTGAGTGCAAATTTATGATGTCTATAACCATTCTGTGTTTTCTCAGGGAAGATTCTTTCATCAAGCCTCTCCTTTCCCTTGTCCCAAGGCCCCAAGCCTAAGCCACACACAAATCTTGATTTCATCAGGAGCTCTCTGTTCCCTCAGCTGCTCCTGTTTTCCTTCTGAAGACACATGCCATTTCCTAGAAGTTTTATTGTTCCCCTGACACCTCATTTTCTCACGAGTTCCTTCCTGGGGAGCTGGGCCTCAGCCAGCCTCTTTCTGTGGTGAACAGGCCCAGTGCCCACAAGAAAGTCTTCCCCCCTCTACATTATATCTTCTGTTGTCATTAAAATAAAAGAAAGACAATAAAAATCTCTCTTCCTCCTAGTTCTCTTTATAGATTTTCTCATTAAGAGAATTAACAGCAATCAAAGACAAATCCATAGCTGCTTCTCTTGAGACAAATCAACTTTGCTACTCAAGTCAAAGATAGTGATTGCTGGCTGCCAGCACTGAGCTCCCAGAGTCAGCTTCTGTCCTCACCTCTGCAGTGTAGCCTGGCAGTTGATGAAGGAGAAGATGATGGTGTCAGAGGGTGTACTTTCAGGCCCACAAGCCACCTTCTGGGTAGAACAGGAAGTCTGTGCTTGTTGCTGACCAGGCTTCTGTAATGGGTCTCCACAATTGTTCTTTCTGGAAGCCATCCAGATTCAGAATGGGTTGATGTAGAGAGCTCCCCATTCCTGGAAAGGTTTGCACAGAGAATAAGTGCAGCCTGATGGGCTGAAAAATTACACTGGATGACTGCTGAAGTCCCATTTCACTTGGAAGTCTCCTCACTCCAGGGTACCTTGTCACCTGTCTTGCAATGGCATCAGAACAGAAGGTTCATCAGGGCAGGACCTGATAGGATGTAGATCCAAGGTACAGCCATCAGGGATGAGAAAGTCCTCAGGAAGAATCAGGAAGGAGGCCCCATGCTGGATATAAGAGTGATTCCAGGAGGAGTATCTAATAAGATTCCTTGTAGGTAAATCAGAACTTCTCAGGACAGATGTAAGGACTGCATAACATGACTTGGGCAATGCAATGGATGTGTTTCAGGTTCCCAGTACACCCTGAAGAACAGCTTAGAGTGACATTAGCTTAGAGTGACATTAAGTTGTATCAGAGCACACAATGATCTGAGAATCAGAAGTTGGCTACTGTTCTATTTCTTAGTGTGATTTAGGAAAGTTATTTTTTCTTTCTAGGTCTCATTTTCCTACAGAGTAAAAATTCAGGATTGGTCTGTATATACATTTTTCCAAAGAAAGTTCCAGGTAAACTTAGTTCCATTAGGTACTTCACATAAAATGATTTCATGGTAAAATATGTTTGAAAACACCACATGTAATGATGCTCCTTAGAGAATGACAACACCAATGTGCCTGTGAAAGGCTCTAGAAAACCCTATAGTGAAAACATCCATTTCTTTTTATTTAACCTTGTGTTTCCAGAATATCTTTAAACATAGGAGTCTTATTTTTCCCAGTACAAGCCTTTATCACCCAATGGAACTAACGGTCCTTAGCACATTGTGTGTGCACTCAGGGAACCAGTGATCTAGGTAATCTCTGAGGATCCTTAGTCCTAGGATAGTATGTGCTTCTCTAGTTAGCAGGAGAATCATCAACAAAAAGCTTTATTGTAATGTGTATGAGCAAGACCCATGCTGCCCACATCTCTGGGTTAATGTCTGCGTCTCTGACTAGTGTCTCTGTTATGGGCTTCTGCACCTATCCTTTCCTCTGCCTAAAACAATGTCCATGCTTCTTGACTAGCTAACAGCCTTCTCATCTCAGATTCAGCAGTACTTCCTCTGGGTTGCCTTCCCTGTGCCTCTGGTCTGTGTAAGGTACTCATTTTATATGTCTTTTCCTTCCCAGATCTGTCTACACCAGAATAAAAGGGATTGTATGTGGTATTCTCCTTCTGTCTCCCATGCCTATTAATGGGTTTGACATATAGGAGGCCCTCAATAAATATTTATAGAATGACTAGATACAAATTAAGTGATATTGAGAACTGCTGCCTTAACTGGGATGGGGGAAGAGTGATTACCACTAACAGAAAGGGGTGGAAACATTTTCTAGTTACTCTAGGGAAGTCATAGATAGAAAGATATGAGTTGTTTGAGACAGAACTGACTGCCTCTCTTAGGACAGACCTTCCCATGACTGAACATGAAAGTGAAAGTGAAAGTCGCTCAGTCATGTCTGACTCTTTGTGACCCCATGGGCTATATGGTCCATGGAGTTCTCCAGAATACTAGAGTGGGTAGCCTTTCCCTTCTCCAGGGGATCCTCCCAACCCAGGGATTGAACCAGAGTCTCCTGCATTACAGGCGGATTCTTTACCAACTGAGCTATGAAGGAAGCCCCATGACTGAACTTGTTCACCATAACCATAAAAGAGGTGGTGGTGGTTTAGTCGCTAAGTCGTGTATGACTCTTGAGACCCCATGGGCAGTAGCCTGCCAGACTCCTCCGTCTATTGGATTCTCTAGAATACTGGAGTGGGTTGCCATTTCCTTCTCCAGGGGATCTTCCCAACCCAGGAATTGAACCCAGGTCTCCTGCATTGCAGGCAGATTCTTTACCAACTGAGCTATAAGGCAAGCCCAAAATTCAATTGGAATTTTGAATGAAATGACTTTGACATTTCCTGCTAATGCCAAAAATCTGGTATTTCATTCTTCTGTATTCCATATTCTGTGTAATTTACATGTTCCTACAAAGTAAGGGCTCTTTTGTCATATATCTTTGGTTTTTGAGAAGTACAACTAAATTTAAACAATAATTAATTTAGTAGCAACCTATTATATTAATAACAGCAATCTAATGCATTAATAAAGATGCAGTTTAAATCTGGAGTCAAGGAACAATTAAACTACATTATGCAGCTCTCAATGATAATAGAGACTAATTTTTTAAGCTTATGGTATAATATTAATTAAAAAAAAGTAGATCTAAACAAGTGTTACATGAACACTATGATTGCAACCTGGTAACATGAAGGAGGGGAGAAGGCAATGGCACCCCACTCCAGTACTCTGGCCTGGAAAATCCCATGGACGGAGGAGCCCGGTAGGCTGCAGTCCATGGGGTTGCTAAGAGTAGGACACGACTGAGCGTCTTCACTTTCATTTTTCACTTTGATGCATAGGAGAAGGAAATGGCAACCCACTCCAGTGTTCTTGCCTGGAGAATCCCAGGGACGGGGGAGCCTGGTGGGCTGCCATCTATGGGGTCGCACAGAGTCAGACACGACTGAAGCGATTTAGCAGCAGCAGCAGCAGCAACATGAAGGAGAGAAAAAAGATGGGAAGAAAATGCACACAAATGCAGAGTATTTGGATAAGGAATATGGGACTGTTTTTTCATTTGCTTCTGCAAAATTTCTCTCCAATTCTTTCTAATGTGCTTGTCTTCTTTGTAAATTTTTCAAAGATAAAAATAAGATTGGAAACGACAGAAAATATGCTCGCTGGCTCTGCAAACATTATTTTGATTTTTTTCCAGCTGAGGTTTGGAGACTTGTTCAAAGATAACTGGACTATAAGAATAATTCTGGCCTCTCTCCTCTCTTCCAGCTGTCTTGAAATGTCCTTCATAAAGAGACAGAATGACAACGATCACCCTAAAATTCAAATATTTTATCTAGTCACTGACAACTTCCAAAGACCCAGAACTGAAAACTAGGCTGAAAGTGAAAAGTTGAGAAGTTTGGACTTCATCTGCCCTCGTTTTCATTTGTGATTTGGAAGTTATGTTTTTTGAAAGATGGAGGGAGGGAGGTGGGGACACTTGGCCCAGGTCAGCAACCCTTTTTCTTTGTCCTAAGACAAATCCCAAAAGCTATTACCAGAAAAAAGAAAAAAAATAAGTTTCTGTTTGGCTTTCTGCTGCTCTGGCCATAAACAACAGTCTGGGATCAAGGGTGTTGTGGGCGCACAGGATTTAATCTCCGCCAGGTTTTCTTCCCATAAACATCCTTTCAGCTGTCCTGGCCCAAGACATCTTTCCCTTTGTGAGGCTACATGGTTTTCGATGGAATGGCCTGCTACATTGCTCTCCATGGACCCAGCTACCATTTCTGACCCTTCAAGCTTGGAACTTCTCAACTCATTCATGCTTGAGATATTTGGACCCAAGACAGTCCCTGACTTGGTGGCTAAATATAATTTAATGGGACAGAGAGGCCTGGCATGGTAGAAAGAGCACGGCTTCAGGGAGTCAGAACAATCTAAGTTTGAATACCAGTCCCTCTGCTAACAAACAACGTGACTTTGGTTCACAAGTCACTTAATTTCCAAAAGCCCTAATTCTCTTTGTGATTCCTACCTTGAGGGCTGTTTTGTGGGCTGAATGAAGTATCACTGCAAAGTGACTGATAGAGCAAGTTTAAGCTCCTATTCCATTGGTCACTAGTGTCACAGACTCAAGTTTTGAAACCACAGTTTCAAAATATTTCTGAGGAGCTAAACTGGGTGCTGAGGAAACTCACCAAGATGATGAGAGGTCTGGAAGCCAGTCCCTATGAGGACTAAGTAAAAGAACTGGACTCATTTCATGGAGAGAAGATCAAGGAACTCTAATAACTGCCTTCACATCTATGATTCACTCAAATCTGAAAGAGGGAGCCAATTTGTTCTATTTTTTCCCTTTACGATAAAGAAATATTTATTGGGTGTCTTCTATGTGCCAGATTCTGTGCATATCACTGAGGTTAGAGTGGGCAACAAGAGATCACCTCCTGACCTCCTGGAGCTTGTAATCTAGTTGGAAAGATAAACACTGCATGAGTAATTTTAAGCGTGACTGGTAACAAAAAGATAAAAATAAGGAGAAAAGACTCTTGCTCCTTGAAAGAAAAGCTTTGATCAACCTAGACAGCATATTGAAAAGCAAACAGCATATTACTTTGCCAACAAAGGTCCATCTAGTCAAAGCTATGGTTTTTCCAATAGTCATGTATTGATGTGAGAGTTGGACAATAAAGAAAACTGAGCACTAAAGAATTGATGCTTTTGTACTGTGGTGTTGGAGGAGACTCTTGAGAGTCCCCTGGACTGTGAGGATTAAACCAGTCCATCCTAAAGGAAATCAGTCCTGAATATTCGTTGGAAGGACTGATGCTGAAGCTGAAACTCCAATAATTTGGTCACCTGATGTGAAGAATTGACTCGTTGGAAAAGACCCTGATGCTAGGAAAGATTGAAAGCAGGAAGAGAAGGGGACAACAGAAGATGAGATGGTTAGATGGCATCACTGACTCGATGGACATGAGTTTGAGCAAGCTCTGGGAGCAGGCGATGGACAGGGAAGCCTGGCATGCTGCAGTCCATGGCATCACAAAGTGTCACACATGACTAAGGGACTGAACTGAACTGAAGGAGAATCAGGGCACTGTGGGGTCTTACAACTGGTAAGAAATAGGATCAACAGACGTGGACTGTAAGGTGATTACATTCCACAAAACAGTCAAAAGAAAGGCATATAATTGCCTGTAGTTGGGCAGTTTGTGTACTGCACAGAGGTTCTAGTTGAGGTGATGAGCGAAGGTTGAAATCTAGGCGTCATATTGTGCATCTTTGGGTTGTATCCGCTTCAGGAGGTGCTTTTTCTAATCTGCACAGAGCCATCATATGGACTGGTAGTAGCCCTGAACTGAAGTCTACAAACTGTGGCCCATGACACATTCTGGGCTACAAATATTTGTTGTTGTTGTTGTTTAGTCACTAAGTGGTACTTGACCCTTTTGCAGTCCCGTGGACTGTAGCCCACCAGGCTCCTCTGTCCATGGGATTTCCCAGGCAAGAATACTGAAGTGAGTTGCCATCTCTTCCTCCAGGGGATCTTCCAGACTCAGAGATAGAACTAATCACTCCTACATTGGCAGGGAGATTCCTTACCACTGAGCCACCAGGGAAGCCCATTCTTTGCTGCCCTTGTGTTATTTTTGTTTGTTTGTTTCATTTTTAGATTGGTTAGATGTTGTATTTTAAAGTCTGGGCGATTTCCCTTTAGGAGCCAGATTTCTGAGCCCTTTGGAAAAGTTAGAAATCTGATAATACTGGCCCCCATGTTGCTACAAGGAAGGAATTAGCTAGAGACAAGTGATGGCTGCTCCATTTAGAGAAATAAAGAACTCCACTGACCCCAATCCTTTACCTCAGGTACTAAAACGAGCTTGCTGTCCCTGTTTTTCATATATACAGAATTGCACAGAATGGGCTGCCTGCTGAGGTGATGGATTCTGTGCCTGGTACTGCTGAAGCAAAAGCAGCAGGATCTGGCTCAGAGATGTCATACAGGGGCCTTCTATATCAGGTAAGAAGTTCTGATCACCCATTAAGTAAGTTTAGTAGGTGCCTGAACTCCTGTGAATGAAAGTCTGTCCTTGGTCTCATGACACAGTCACCGTATATATGGCACCAAAGTATATGAACCAAAATAAGAACTTTCCTTTGCATGTTTGTTTACATGACCATGCCAGACATCTGTATGCATTCAATAATCCTATAGTGAATTCCTGATGGGAACCTGACACTACACTGTATGATACAGAGGAATTACAAAGTTAATATATTTTAGCTTTATTATCCAGTTTATTCAATGATTCAGTGATCAACTAACTAACTAATATGGGCTAAATTTTGTCTCCTCCCCCCATAAAAAATGTCATGTACAGTGGATTCCATCTCTGAACGCAAAATGCGAATTGTGTCTTTCTAGCAACCTCAGAATGTGATTGTATTTGGAGATAAGACTTTTAGAGATGTAATTAAGTTAAAATGAAGTTGTTAGGGTAGGTTCCAACCCAATGTGACTGGTGTTCTTATAAAAAGAAGAAATTAGGACATGGGCACTCAAACATGTGTGTGACTATGTGAGGACATGGTGAGAAGGCGACCACTGGCAAGTCAAGGAGACAGTCTTAGAAGAAACTAAACATGCTGACTCCTTGATCTTGGACTTCCCACCTCCAGAATTATGGGAAAATAAGTTTCTCTAGCTTAAGCCACTCAGATTGTGGTATTTTGTTATGGCAACTGCTATAAACTGAATGTTTATATTTCATCAAAATTTAAATGTTGCAACTAATCCCCAATGTGATGGTATGAGGAGGTGGGGCTTTAGGAGGTGATTAGGTCATGAGTTTGGGACCATCATAAATGGACTAGTGCCTTTTAAAAGATACTCCAAAGAGCTCCTTCATCCCTTCCACCGTGTGATGATACAAAGAAAATAGCCATCTGTAAACTAGGAAGCAAGGTCCCATCAGGCAGTAAATTTTCGCTGGTGCCTTGATATTAGACTTCCCAGCCTCCAGAGGAACTGTGAGAAACAAATTTCTGTTGTTTATAAGCCACTCCGTCTATGGTACTTTGTTATAGTTTAGTCCTAATGGACTATGACGGCAGGTCTAGGAAACTAAAACACTAACTAATACAAATTCTATGTCTTGCCCTCAAAGAGCTGATCTCATATGAGGGAAAGCTTAATTTGTAAACATTTCCACCAATAGCCCAAGTGATCTTCTTACAGTGAAAATCAAATCCCATCATTTTCCCTATTCTTAATTCTCCAGTGGCTTCTCCTTGTATTCAGAACAAACACCAAATTCTGTCTGGCGAAGTGTTAATGTGGCCTAGTACCTACCACCGAATGGCCCATTCAGTTTGGGACACCATCCTTCTTGCTCAGGACACACAGCCACCCTGACCTGTCTGTTCATCTCACAGGCAGACATCAAGCTCTTTCCCACCTAAGGTCTTAGCTCACTTTGTTCTTCCCTCCTGGAATAGTCTTCCTTCTTTCCCATTCAAACTCACTCCCATTGCTTCTCTCAGTTAGGGCTGGAAGAGGGGAGTTAAAGGAAAAAGAATGAGAACTTCCATTTCCTGAGAACACGTGAATGCTGCACCAAGGCACTGAGTTCAGTAATTTGCGTTTGTTTTCTAAATAAATATGAAACTTTATGAAGTAGGTAATAACCTCATTGAACAGAGGAGGAAACCGAGGTTCAGAGAAGTCACAAAGCCTCAGTAAAAAGGGGGATGAAATCTGCACTCAAGTCTGGCTTACTGGAGAGTCCTCCACATGCTGTCACAGCACATTGATGCATGTGGTGCCCGGTCACCTACTGGAGGGAACTGGAGGGGGCCTCCTGGCCTGTTCAGAAGGCTTACAGCCTAGGAGTCTTTCCTTTGGAGGAAACAAGGCTCTTCATAGGCTTTTCCACTGAGTGCAAAAGACCGCTGAAATCGTCACCATCCACTCCTCTCTGCTAAAGTTGAGAAATAATCTGTCCTACTTCAGAAGAGGTTCTGCCTGCAGCTAGGCTGGGAGAAAGGGAGATCGGGGAGGGCAATGAACAGAGAAAAGGAGAAGAGAGGGCAGAGGGGACATGAAGCTGAGCAGCAGGAGTCGGCAGGGCATGAAGAGTTGACAGTCAAAGCCCTTGGGTTCACTTCCAACTCCACTTGCGGGGCATTGCCAGTCACCGTGTCACCCTGAACTTCAGCTGGAGAAGGGAATCGAGGGTGATGCTTGTCCTCCGGGGTGCTCTGTAAAAGCCCAGAGCATGGGTGGTAAAGAAATTTATAAATTATAAAGTAGCATAAAGATGAGAGGTGTTTACATTGTTATTATTATTTTTTTAAATGTTGAGGATGGAATGAACCCAGACTCAGTCCCTTGAACAGAGACAAGATTAGAGGGATTTGACTTAGCCAAGGAGGGCTTTGTGATCTGAAAGGTGACACAGTGTATAAGCCACAGGTATAGCAATTAAGCTTTATCCCAGCTGGATTCAGCGTACAAGGGGGTTCCAGCAGGTGACGGAGCTGTACTTTCCAAGCAGCCAAAATCCAACAGGTCACGGCATTCAGGTCTGAAGTGATCATTCCATGTACAGCATGATGCCAGCCAAGGAGCTGGGAGACAGTGATTCTGTCCTATTTCCCAAGGTCAGGCAGAACCTGCAAGTTGTTGGATCATGGCCAGATAAGCTAGGGTAGAAGGTATGCTTGGGTAACTGGTACCCTGAATGGGGAACTGAGGATGAAGGCCAGGTGGCTGGGAGAACATACTCTGTGGATGCTGTGATGGGCCTCCCAGCTCCCTCTTCAGTGAAGAGCTTGTTGCCTCGGCCACAGAGAGTGTACTTGGCAGTTCGGCCTTCAACTGTCAGTCCCTTAGGATCTGCCCCTTGCCCAAGGTCACACTCTTCCCACAAAGTCCACATTCAGTGATTGATCAGCCCATGCCGGACAACCCTGAAGGGCCAGTCTATGGAGATGGAGCATTGCCTGAAACTGCCATCGGGCCTGCCCTGCAGCTAGACTTCTCCTTCCGCTAGTTTCTTGCCCTCCCTTCCCCAAGTGTTGAACCCAAGGGCACTCCTTAATAAACCTCCAGCCCTTATTTTGTAGGGATAAATGAGCCACACAGAATACTGATTAAAGAAGAATGAAATCCTAGATTCTTGCTAGGATATAGGTGGACAGAATCTAGATACCTCCAGGTGCCATTTTGGCTCCTTCCAATCATAGCTAATATCAACTAACCTCGTAAAGAACCAGATGCTGTGCTGTGTCCTCACCACAGAAAATCTCATTTAATCATCATGACAGTTCTATAGGATACTTCTTATCTCACTGCATATGCGAAAAGCCTGAAATTCAGAAAAGAAAAACAAAAGCTTTGCACAGCAAGTATTCTTTTGTTTGTATGGGATTTGTCCCATAAAACCCTTCAATTTCTCGAGCTTGTATCTTCATGGGAGTTTTTTTTTTTTCTTCCCTCTGCCTTGGAAGGGGCTAATGGAGTTGGTTATGTGCAGGCATCAGGCCACTGTGGGTGATGGAGACATGGGCTTCCTTGGATTTTGGATCCAGGAGCTGTCATTCTGCTTATCCACAAAGAGGTGGATTTGTTCCTTTCAAGGCATAGCGTGTGTGTGTGTGTGTGTGTGTGTGTGTGTGCGCGCGCACGTGCGCACGCACTAAGCCACTTCAGTCATATCCAATTCTTTGCGACCCCATGGATTGTGTGTGTGTGTGTGTGCGCACACGTGCGCACGCACTAAGCCACTTCAGTCATATCCAATTCTTTGCGACCCCATGGATTGTGTCCCACCAGGCTCATCTACCCATGGGATTTTCAAGCAAGAATACTGGAGTGGGTTGCCATGCCCTCCTCCACCAGGGGATCTTCCTCACCCAGGGACAGAGAGTGAGTCTCTTAGTCTCCTGCATTGGCAGGCAGGTTCTTTACCACTAGTGCCACCTGGGAAGCCCAAGGGATAGCAGCATAGGTCAAAGCTCTGATCAAAGGCAATAAAAATGTATAATAAGGAAATCAAGGCAGAATAAGATTAGAGGTAAGATTAGAAGGCTTATCCATGATAGGAAGGAAATAATATATGTTAAAGAAGCAAGCAAACAGAGGAATTTACTTGAACTTAAACAAGTCAGACAGTTAACTATATGTGTGCATTATGTGAATTATTGGTCAAACTGTAAGAGAAATCAAGAGGAAAGGTTCACATCAGAGCATTATTTGGTTTGAGCTGTCCCTATGATTGCATTACTCCTTTATTTGACAAGTTTTTTTTTTTTTCTTTTAAGTACTATCTTAGTCTTCTCAGGCTGCTTCAGCAAAACATTATTTCTCCCAGTTCTAGAGGCTGGGAAGTTGAAGATCAATTCAGCTCCTGGTGGAGAATCTCTTTTTGGCTCTCCACTACCTTCTTAATGTGCTCCCAGATGGTGTGCATGTGTGCGCATGCACTCACACACACACACACACACACACACAGAAACAGAGAGAGAGGGACTATTTGGTCTTTTCTTCAGTTCAGTTCAGTCACTCAGTCGTGTCCGACTCTTTTCAACCCCATGGACTGCAGCACGCCAGGCTTCCCTGTCCATCTCCAACACCAGGAACTTATTCAAACTCAAGTCCATCCAGCCGGTGATGCCATCCAACCATCTCATCCTCTGTAGTCCCCTTCTCCTCCTGTTTTCAACCTTTCCCAACATCGGGGTCTTTTCCAATGAGTCAGTTCTTTGCATCAGGTGGCCAAAATATCGGAGTTTCAGCTTCAGCATCAGTCCTTCCAATGAATATTCAGGACTTTTCTTATAAGACCAGGTCTTTTCTTATAAGAATGCTAATCCTATACAGTAATAGGGATCCCACCATCATAACCTCATCAAAATATAAGTATCTCTCAAAGGCTCTCTCTCCACATACCATCTCACTGGGGCTCAGGGCTTCAAGATGAGTTTGGGGAACACAATTCAATCATTTGCAAGTACCCACTACCAGGTCCAGCTCTGGATAATTGAAATGTGTCAGTGACTGAAACAGATTAAAAATTGTGCATTTAGGGTACTTACATTCATGAATGCATGTGTGTTGCAGGGGGTCAAAGAGCAGAAATACAAATAGACGTGGTAAGTAAGTAATCTGTTTTAGAAAACAAGAACTGTTAAGAGAAAACAAAAATAGAACTGTAAGTATTAAAGATGGTGTGAGACTTCACTGTAGTTAAAAGCATGGTCATGTAGGGCTCACCAAGAAGGTGGTATTCTAGCAGAGACACCAAGGAGGGAAGGGGGTCACCACAAAGATACCTGGAGGAAAAAGTGTCCCAGGCAGAGGGAACAACCTGTGACAAGGCCCGAAGGTGGGGACAGGCCTGAGGTAAGGAGATCAGCAGGCTGAGAGGAGTGGGTGACCAGGGGACCAAGAGGACAGTCAGAAAAATAATGAGGGCAGGACTGTATCATCCTCATTGGTCATGTGAGGATTTTCGCATGTTCTCTGAGCAATCTGGAGTTCATGGAAAGCGATGTGATGAGGAATGATGTGCTCCAATGGTTTAGAAGGATCCCTCTGGCTGCTGCATTGAGACAGAGCGTACAGGAGACAGGGCACTGCCGTCTGTCCTGCAGTCACTCCCCAAATGGAGGGAAGACACCTCTCCTTGACTCTGCAAATGTGTGGATCGTCATGGGATTCTGGGTTCTCCTCCAGGTTTAGGATTCCGACCCACACTGCTTCTGCAGGGATGGCTGCCCTGCTCTGCATTTCCTGGAGGAGATCAGGTCCTATGCTATGGAGATGAGACTGCAAGGTTTGGTCTCATCTCCATGGATTCAGATGCTGGCCTTGCCTTAGAAGCAAACAGACCCTTCTGCTGGGTCCTCACTGCCTTGATCATGGTAGTCTTTACACTAAAGTATACTTTGTGCTTAAATTACTGGCTTTTTTGTCTGTTTTCCAAACTGACCCTGCAGAAATGGAAACTTCCTCACTTTTGTTTTAATCTCAAGCACCCAGCAGAGTATTTTACTCAATGAGAGTTTCAGTAGATGTTTGATAAATAAAAGAATGAATAAACTGGGCTTGTCTTCATCTTCTCAAGTTCTTATAACACAATACATAGACTGAGTGGCTTAAACAATAGAAATTTAGGTTCTGGAGGCTTGGAAATCCAAGATCAAGGTGCCAGTAAGGTAAGTGTCAGTCTGAGGGCTCCTGCCCTGCCTTGTGCTCACATGATCTCTTCTTTGTACTAATGAGGAAGGAGCGACTCTCTGGTGTCTCTTTTCACTAATCCCATCCTGAGGTCCCCAACCCCATGACCTCATCTAACCCATCTCCAAATCCCATCACATTGCAAGCTGAGGCTTCAGCATATAAATTTTGAGGAGACACTATTCAGTCCATTCATGATTCAGTCCATTGCAGAGCCAATGGGTGGACATTACAGGAAATTTCAGCCTATTCATTAAAAAAAGTTCTAGTTCCACCTCTTTTCATTGAAGAAAGCAACCAGAATCAGAGAGATGGAGTTAAAAACAAAATTAGTATGATGTTGATTAGAGAAAAGAACTGAGACCTCTAACCACATAGCCTCCCTAATTCCTCCTGCTCTGAGCTGTACTTCCCCATGCAGTTCTGGTGGAGGCGGATGGACCATCACAGACCCCTTGGGAGACTCTAACAAGAGAGAACTCAGAAGGGCAGATGGAGTCCTTCTTCCTCATTTCATCTGCTCCTTGAGAAGCAGTTAGGGGTTAGGAAAGGGTTTATACTATTCCTTCCTTGAGAGTAAAATGGGAATTCATTCCCCTCGGTGAAAAATTGAGGATGAGGAATCAGTGTACTGTTCCAAAGAATAGATAGCAAATCAGGCCCTAAATAATGGGTCCTTTGCTGGTTCCCTTTGCTTGAGACAGCCAAGTCCTGTGAAGGGTTAAAAGCAAGAGCTGTGCTTCTGTTTGACGGGGAAGAAAAGACTCCCACAATTGAAGCTTTTACTTTAAGACACAATAAAAGATACTGACATGCTGTGTAAGCATTGTTCCTGGCTGTAGTTATTCCAATTATTTTTTATGTTTTCTCCTTAAATGAGAAACATATCAGACACTAACTCAAACACAGAGATACCTATTTATGCTTCAGAACAAACAGTTTAAGGGCATTATATACAGATGTCTAAATATTTAGAAAGTGTCTGTTTATGGGAGCAAAATGAAAAGTACCTGTTTTCATTTGAAGGATTTTATGTGAAATTTGCATGTTAAAAAAGGCAACCCCGGTGGCAAAGGGGTGTTAGGGCTGAGAAGTGTGTGCACAGGCATGGAGCCAGGGAAAGGGGAGAAGGGGGGTTCTGTGGGGTTGGGGGCTGCCCTTAGCTGCCACATGTCCTACCCTGACCAGGAGTGGGAGAGAACTGGCAAACTAAGGCTGGAGTGATGCTTCTCTTTAGGGCAGGGTTATAAATAAATGCCTTGAAGACATCAGGGTATTTCAGTGATCCAGCTCACAGAAGAAGTTATCTTCTCAGACACTCTTCTTAGCCCCAGAGGGACATTTAAAAAGAAATAGAATTCTGACCACTTTAGAAGAGTATAGTAAACCGGGGGATTATTAAATGTTCCTAAAACTGAGGCATCATGGGAGCTCAGATGGAAATGCTAGAGTCTGACATGGAGGCAGGTTTCAGCTCCATTTAAAGAAGTATATATTAAAAAAAATAAAAATAAAATAAAGAAGTAAATAATGTGTGAAGAAGATGTGTATGGCTTTGTGAGGTAGTGAGGACTCTGTCGCCTGAGGTAGTCTCAAATAGGATGACCTTTGATCAGAGATGTTACAGAGGACTGACTGAATTGCAATGCGGCCCTGGACCTTTCAGTTCCAAGATTCTGAGACTGTGTGATTCAGAATAGTACAGGCTGCTCTCTTGTCTTCCACGGCTTCTTTTCATTGGAGCATCATGCTAGCCTGGGAGGGTTCCCTGAGCTGGGTGGTGGGGAGGCTCAGCAGCTTACTGGGTGTAGCTGAAAAAGCCAGAGTTGTTTGTTAAGCAAATGAGATATGCTCCCTGTGTTGTCTTCCCCTTGGTGTCTCTTGGAAGACCTTGCCCGACCCATGTCCAAAATTCTACACTCCTTCCGAAAGGAGCTTCCTCTTGCTTGATACAGGGGATGGTCTCAGACTTCTCACCTTCTCCCAATGGACCAGGATCTTGTATTGAGGTTTCTTAGCAGAGTCATTTGCTGCAGGGTCTTGTGAGGACAGAGACCTATAGCACAGGGATAGATAGGATTTCTGGGTTTTCTCCCTTTCTGTGGCTCATCTCAGGATTCAGCGAGATGTAGGGCTGCTTACCAGGGCATTAGAGAGCAATGGGGATGTACTGAGTTCCACCAAAACCTCACTTAGTCTCCTCCCCTCAACCAACCTAGCATCATGGTTTGGGGAAGGGCATGGGTACAGAGTTGAGCCCTAAAGATACAGTGTAAATGGCTGGGGTGTCTGATATGGGGTTGCCAGTAAGGGCAGAACCTAAGGACTAGGGTCCCAGAACTCACTGATGGGGACATGCCTGGTGCCAGAAGGGACTGGACAAAATAGTGGAGGCAGAAGATTAGAGGTTGGGCATTGGGGGTGGTGTGGAGGAGGAGGCTTAGGTTGAGATGGCAATTCTTAGGATCAGCAAGAGGTGCTGATTAGATCAAGTGGAGAATGAGAGACACAAAATTGAGGTTTCCATCTGAAATCTCAAATAGTACGTTCACTCTGGTTCTCTTATCCTTTGGAAGGTGAGCTCCGAGGCTGAGCATTCATCCTTCCATTTATTCATTCAATATTTTTTCAGTGGCATATATGCAATAGGACCTATTTCTATTTTGGAATGAACTCTGTCTTCAAAAATCTGAGTGTTCAGTGGTGGCTACCAATAATTACCACCCCCTTCCCCAGAGGGAACCAATCCTCTGACCTCCATCACCACATGTTAGGTATTGGGTGGCAAATTACATGGAAGTGTATATATGGAAGAGCTTCACAGGTAGCTTAGTGGTAAAGAATTTGCCTGCCAATGCGGGGGATGCAAGTTCAATCCCTGGGTCAGGAAGATCTCCTGGAGAAGGAAATGGCAACTGACTCCAGTATTCTTATCTCAGAAATCCCGCGGACAGAGTAGCCTTGTGGGCTCCTTCCTTAGGATCGCCAAGAGTTGGACAAGACTTAGCGACTAAACAGCAGCAGTCAGCAAATCCTAGTGAGGATTTTATACTCACTTTCTCAAGTCAGAGGTAGCTGCCATCTGGGAGCAGGACACAGAGGCTAGCTGGGTCCCAGGGGCAGAACTGAAGTAACAAGAGAAAGGGCTGGCCAAAACAAAGCTGGAACCAAGTGACTAGAGAAACTACCAGAACTTGGGGCCAAGAAAACCAGTCCTGTATAGCAGCACCTAGCAAGAAGCCCTGGCTCAGAACCTGCTTTCTCTGGAGGTGTTTTAGCTGGGGACAAGGGTGAAGAAGGTAGCCCAGGAGCCTGGGGATAACAGAGACCACCTCCCAGGTCTGGCCAATGGAGCAGTGACCCTGGAAAAATAGTGGAATCCTGAACTCATTGCTGGGGAAATGAGTCATACATGAGGCCAATAAACAGGGTGAATCAACACTAAGCTCTGCTGGACTAGATTCTGAAGATGCTTGAGGACTTCCTGCCCTGGTCAGGTTTGGTTTGGACCCGAGGCAGGGCCAGGCCTGCAGGTGGGAGCTGCATCAGCCCCAGCTGTGGGTCCCTCTGGCCTCTTCCTCTCATTCAGGGAACTGGCCGCACATACTGTCAACTACTGTTCACAAGAGATTGAATTCAGCTGCCATTTATTTTGTGCTTATCCTCACACCCAGACATAGAGACGAAAGAGAGAGCCTCTGCCCTACAAGAGGGCAACAGTTCGTGGGAGAGCAGGCCTCCTAAGCAATGAATTGCAATGCATTGTGGTGAGGATCTGATGAATTTGGATAAAGAGCTTGCGGGGCACACAGGGAGAACATGGGTCTGCTCAGAGCTGGCATCCAATCAATATGTACTGAATGAATTAGCAGTTTATTGTTAGTGATATTATTATCATCATCATCTTTATTTTTATTTTGGCGTGGGGATGAAAAAGAGTATCATTTAAAAGGTCAAAATTTGATCCAGGCTTTGAATGACAAGTGAAGTAGACAAGTCCAGGCAGAGGGAATATCTCACACAGTGGGCTTGACAACGGGTGAATTGTTAAGTGTGAGAAGGCCGGAGAGGGTGAGTGTAGTCATATTGAGCACAGGGTCTTGAAGACAGTATTAGTCAGTTTTGCTCTATAACAAGTACAGAATCACAGAACATAAAAAAAAAAAAATCATGAATTTCTTGCATATGCCTGTTTAGATCATTTCAATGGCTCTGCTTCAGGCTTGGGAGTAAATTCAGGTCTGCACCACACACCTCACTCTGGGCCCAGTGCAAAGGGAAGCAGGTATCAGGGCTTTGTTCTCCTTACGGAGGGAGTTAGAAGCTCTCAGAGTAGCAATAAGGGTACTTCTCACGGTACTTCTCAAACCTTGGGCTCAGAACATAAACACTTGTCACTTCTACCAAAGCATGTCACATGGCCATCCCCAACATGAATGAGGAAAAAGATCTCTTTTCCAAAGGAAGTCAGGGGGAGTGAGTTAATAGTTGCTTAAAAATTCTCTAACCTACTCCAAGTACCATGCGATTTTGTTTTGATTCTGGAGAAAATGGTGGTGGGGGTGTTACTGGCTTGTCTTTTAGGTGGGATAATTCCATTTGAATAGGAGTGTCTGGGAACACTTGCCATAACACAAAGGGACACTTTGTTCATACTTGGATGTCGTTAACATGTTCCACGTTGTTTATATATCAGAGTTTCTGATGAGCAGGGGCTATGATTCATTAAACTCTGTAGCCTCAGCAGCCAGCACAGCTCCCAGCACAGAGTAAGGAAGGGCTCACAGTATTGGTTGAACAGATAAATGACCTCATATTGTCCTCAATGTGTGGTTAAAATTTAATAGGGAGTGCATGTTTCTCTGACCCCACTAACAGTTCAAGGTAAGGGTGGGGTGATGAGTGAAGAGCAGATATAACCTGCTGGGAGATGGGAATGAAACTGCTAAGCAGGGAAACCAGTAGCAGCAGGAAGCAGGTGGCCCAAACCCCACCTGCTATGGTCAAGGGGCCATTTGATAATGAGAGCCAAGATGGACTTTGGCACAGTAGACTTCTCCCAAATAAACATCAGCTTGAAAGATACGGGTTTTTAATGATAATGGCTAACATATATTGAGTGCTTCCTATGTGCCTGACATAATCTTAATACATTATATATATAATAGAATCCTCCCTTGTGTCAGTTATTAATGGAAGGCATTACGGAAGAGAGTAACAGTCTGTTTCCACTGTTTTGGAGTTGCATTTTCATATTCTGCTTCCATGGCAAACAAGGACAGAAGAGGCTCGAGCAGTGTAAATACAACTGAGCAGTGTAAGCACAGCTGATAAAGTCAGGAGAATGATGAAAGCAAAGTAAGCTTGAGCAATCACAGATGAGAGACCAAGAATGCACTGCAAATAGCTTCAGCTCTGAGACAAAAACATGGCCAAATCAATGGACAACAGAGGATGAAGATTAAAAAGTGAAGGGACCAGAAAATCCTTCCTGGTCACTTTTGGTCCAGAATCCCCCCAATGTCCTGGTGAGGAGGGATAAGTGCCCAGGAACCCCGTGTGGCACTGTATCTCTCTCCAGACCCTTGGGGGCAAGACTGTCCTTGTTCATAGCTGATGCCCCAGAGCGTAGCACACCCTTGGCGCATGGTACTAACTCAGCACATTTTCAGGATCTGAACTGGCCTGTCATCACATGGAAGGGGCTTTAAAAATTCATCAGTGTCAGGGAGCAAAATTTGCCACCCCAAAATCTTTAGCATATGGATTATTTCAGACTGAAAACAATTTCAGGCCCAAAAGACTCAGGACAAAACTTTGATCTCCTTCATTAACTGCCTAATTGAATTTCAACAGAGGGAACTTTTCTACCCCTGGCAAAGGGCTATCAGCAGAGATATCTGCAAAAACTATGGGCTAGGTGTGGTGGGGGACATTCAGCTGGCCCTAGAGATCACCGTCCACTCTGTGCCCCACTGTCTCTGCAAGACCCAGCAAATATTTATGTGCCAAACATGTGCCTTTCCACCTCCACGTGAATTTCCTTCCTCTCCTTTGGAGTCCCAAGCCGCTATGCCCAACATCCTTTTTATGTCTTTACCTGAAGATAGTATTTAAAGTAAGGCCTTAGGCCATCTTGGCAAATCACTCAGTTCTCCTGGGTCTCTTCCATGTATGCATGTTATTAAACTTTTGTTTAATTTTCTCCTGTTAATTTGTCTCCTGTCAATCTAATTCTTAAGCCACCCAACAAAACCTAAAAGGGTTGAGGAAAATCCTTCCTCCAGAACTCAGCCTCTCAACTAAGTTTCTATAGATGGTGCCTCTTCCTGTCCCCCTCAGCAGACTTCTCAGTGGTGGAGGCACTATTGCCCTTGAAAGCCTTTTAACTACTCTTTCAATATCAATTGTAACTACTCTTTCGATATTAGAACATAACCCCTCCCTCAGTCTTCCACCTGCTCCTTACTTCTGGCCCAAGGTCCTGGCCTCCAAGAAACAGCCAGATGGCAAAAGGCCATTGAGGAAAGTCTTCTTGTGCTCTGAGAGTGTTAGACTGGGGGAGCTTATCTCTGAGGGCTGTGGTGAGAGCAACTTGAGGAAACACAAAGCCAGTTCTTTGTCCTCCAGTGTCTGAATGGCATGGGCACTCAGTCCATCACCTAAGCCACTGGGAATATAAAAGATGGTGCAAACATTTTTCAACTGTTCTCCTTAGGTCTTCTTCTAGTTCTATCAAGTTCACTTTGAATGAAGCCCCTCAGATCACCCCCTCCACCTCGTTCTCCCTTCTTCCTTCTTTCTCATCTTGTCTCTGAAGGGTCTGGGCTTTATCACTGTGCTCTGGTCTGCAAGTTCTGTTCCGAATTGCTACCCCTTAAGTCCAACTTGGCAAATTCTATTTATTTTTAATATAAACACAAAGGGACTAAATTGACTCTATCAGATAGCTTTTACTTTGAATGAAGAGGATAGACAGCTATCCAGTGGAAAGCAAGAGAGGGCTGGTACAGCCCAGACCCTGCCAGAGATGGTTGACTTAGAACACCACTGCTGAGGCCACTGTCTCCGGACACGTGGTTGCTTCCGGACACTTCTACCACACTGCAGGCCCTGGACCCCCACAGCTGTAGCTGGAAATGATCCTTTTTTCCTCCTTATCTCATAATTGTCAGAGAAGCTTATAGAATGCTAACAAACTTCCAAAATAGGATCATCTGGTTAGCAATATTTTGATGTGTCAAAGTGCCAAAACCCAACTTCCTTGCAGACAGGGATGCGGAGGGTGGTAATAGGCAGGACTGAAGGGATGAGAAGTTGGAGCACTTGGTTCTCCTACCAGGATAAAGCAGCCATCACACAGGAGGGGGCCAACAGATCAAAGCTTCTCTCTTCCTTTACAACCTGTGCTGAATGACTTTCCTGGGGGAAATTTGCCCTGTGGCTTTTGAGTTTTGACCACATTGATCTATCCTTAGCAGATGAAGCTGGTTGATTAAGCAAGCTAAAGACAGCTTTACATTTAAATTGCCTTTGCTCCTTGAAGCTGAATGTTAGGAAATATTATGGAAGAAGATATCAGGCCACAACTAAAGAGAGGAAGATGAAAATTGCTTCCGTGACTGTTGTGATGGCAAAGTTGTGACAGAGAGCCAGCACTTCAGTCAGTCCCAGAGTGCTCCTCCTTCCTTTATTCATTCTCTCACTACACATATTTGAATATCTACTATGTGCAAGATACCCAGAACTGTCTTGAAAATATAAACCAAATATATGGTCCTCTAGTGGAACAGTCACAGAGAAGGCAATGGCACCCCACTCCAGTACTCTTGCCTGGAAAATCCCATGGATGGAGGAGCCTGGTAAGCTGCAGTCCATGGGGTCGCGAAGAGTCGGACACGACTGAGCGACTTCACTTTCACTTTTCACTTTCATGCATTGGAGAAGGAAATTGCAACCCACTCCAGTGTTCTTGCTGGAGAATCCCAGGGATGGGGTCGCACAGAGTCAGACACAACTGAAGTGACTTAGCAGCAGCAGCAGCAGTGGAACAGTCAAGGGGCTAAATCACCAAAGACTGTTATTACAGCAGAAGCAGCTCCAGAGAACTATGTTTGCACAAAGAAAAGTCTGTGAGATTTGGGACACTCTTCAGAGAAGAGATGCCACTGAACCCAGTTTAAAAACATGGGCCCATTCAAGAGTCTGACAAATGCATGAATTGCATTTGGAGTAGAAGGAAGAGCATTTATAGAAGCACAGAGGGATAAAAGCATCATATTTGGGGAACTCTAAATTAATGTTTTTCTTTGGCATGAGTGCATGTATGCACATCTCCACATGGAGGCATAACAGGGGGCAAGACTTGACAGAGAGAGGCAGAGTTGCTCCACATCTTGGGCCAATCACGTGCCACATTCATGACTTTCAGTCAGTTCATTTATATAATTGGACTAGAGTTCCTGGCTCCCTTCCCCCTAATTCCTAGGGCTTAGCTTTAGAATTATAAATGGGAACAGGAGGGGGACTTCAATGTCATCCAGTCCTGAGATTTTTAAATGTGTTCCTAGTTGCTTCCAGCTGGACCTGAGGGTCACCTACCCTCAAGAAGGAGCCTCAAGGTTATCCCAAGAGACAGAGATCCCCACCTCCAGCTTCAGGTGAGGGTTGGGTTTTCAGGTATAAATTGAGGGGAAAAAGGTAAAGTTCTGCTGCTAGAAGGTGAAGTCTGAAAATCCCTCGATGAGTCCAGCATTCCTACTTTGTTGATGAGGAAAACTGACAGGCAGGAAGGGCAAGGAAATGACCTGTGGGAAATAGTGAGATGGGCAGTGGGCTTTGAGAAGAGAAGTCTTTCCCAGTATGGAAGCCACAGTCTCTCACGTGCTATCTCTCAGTCAGGCTCCAGGCAACAAGATCTTCCACAGCACTTAAAAGACAAAAGATCAAAGTGGAAAAACAAATGCTAATGCCCCCAACCCTGCTGCCCACCTGCTGGGCCCAAGAGGTTCAAAGCTAGCAGACCAGGGAGGAGAAGGCCAGCCCTGCTCCCATCACCTGGGCATCCCGCTGCTTCAGTGACCCCCACCCTGGCCCCTCCATCCACGTGGCTTTCCAGAACAACTCAGGTCTCTGACAGGCTCGGACCGACGAGGCTCCCAAGAGGGGTCTGTCCCCCGAGTCGGCGCCCTTACCTTGGGTCCTGTGTGTGTGTCTGGGGTTAACTGCAGTGGGTCACTCTCCCATCTGTTCAGAACATGTTTACAAGGTATAGTAGGCAGAGAAAAGGGCTGGAAAGTACACACACTTCAAACTGCTGAAGAATTGTGTTGAAGTGTTCTGTGTGTTTTTAGGCAACCCACTCCAGTCCTCCGGCTCTCAGCTTTCTACTTTTAGAAATGAGCAGCTGGAGGAGTTATTTCCAAGGTCCTTATTGGCTGACGAATGCAGCCCAGCCTTGTTCTTTTCTATTCTCTTAAAGTATTCTTTGAGGAGAGTTTTCCCATGAGGAAAGTGCTTCAGAGAGGAAAATAGGTCAGGTATGTATTCCCTGTGGTTATCTTTAGGACCACTTTGAGCACAAAACATCGTAAAAGCTGGAACGTGGAAGAAGGTTCATGCCTAGTCTGTAGTGGGCATCCGATCCTCGGAAGAGTGAAAAGGACCCACTGGGCAGGGAACTGGGCTCTGAGCCCCTTAGGGAAGTCCTGGAGCCCCAGAGATCACTTGATTTACTCAGGGTTCCTGTCTAGCCCCTGGCAACTGACCCCATTGGACTCGGGAGAAATTAGAGTAGGGACACATCCCAAGATTAAGCAGTAAGTGCAAAATGAAGATTAGTGAGAGGTCAGCATCTATGTGTTTTGTGCTTTTTCTAATTCTTGCTTTGGATGTTCTCTTTTAATGTTCATGCAAAAATGCAGGTAACTCACTTTTATACTATTATTTTTTTTTTTGCTTCAGAATTTATTTATCTTTTAATTTAATTGGAGGCTAATTACTTTACAACATTGTGGTGGTTTTTGCCATACATTCACATGAATCAGCCATGGGTGTACATGTATTTTAAAGAGCGTCCTCCAGGCAGGCTGTGTACGCTGGGTCTACACAGATAGTGCCAAATGGGTTGTTTACACCCTGTTTCTGATCTGATTAGTCAGTCCTGTTCAATACTGGATTGCTACAAATTTGTAATGTCTCCCAAACTTTCGGGACTTTTCACTTGGGGCATCGGAGCAGTAGTAACAGAGATGAAAACCCTCAGAAGTCTTCTCTTACTACACCCAAATTTACTAAGCACCTACCATGTGTCAGATCTTTAGACACGGTGTCTGCAGTCCCTAAACATCAGGTCTTCTACAGTGTGGTACTGTTGAAGGAACTGATTCCTCAGTATTATCAAATCTAATAAAGGGCTCAAAGAGCAAAAAGGCTGCAGAACAAACCAGGTCAAGTCCTAGAGTTCCTTATGCTGTCCTTATGCTCCTCCCCATCAAAATGTTTGCAATTCCCTGGAAGGAAAAGGAATTGCAACAATAGGGAATAGAATCCTCCTAACATTTATTTATCCAGAATTCCCTTTATCACTTATCTTTTGGGAAAAAGCTACCTTCTCTTTGAAGTTTTCATTTTCAGATCTTTATTTAGAATTGATTTCAATGTCTTTTGTGTTTCTACTGCTATTTGTACATTGCTGTTGAAATCTCCATAACACTTTTCTCTGTTTGTCTGTTTAAAATGTCTTTCCCACCCAGATTGAGTCTCCTCTAAAGAGGGATCAAATATAATTTGTCTTTGTCTTCTGGTGCCTAAGAGTGTCTGGCACATTCAGATGAAAAACTGAATGACTGAATGAATAAACAAATAAAAATGAATGAATAAACAAATTCATTCCTAGTCTCCTGTATCCTGAAGGCACCACTAAGTTATGCTTCCTACCTGGCTCCTGGGGGCATTTGTGTTCTGGAACCCCTGCTGTATGCAATGATTCATTAGAACTGGGATCAGCTGGAGTGTCAGAAAACTCTGAAATAGCAATGACTTCATCGGGATAGAAGTTGATTTCTTTCTCATCTGAAAGTTCAGAAGAAAAAGGCAAGGTTTGTGTGGTAATCCACGATATGCTTTTATCTTACTGTGCATGACTTCCATTGCCAGGGGCACTTTATGACCAAGGATGGTTACTTCAGCTCCAGCTCCAGCCATCACATCTGTATTCCATCCTTCAGAAAGGATGACAAGGGGGTGAAGAGCACACTACTTCCCTTTTAGACCACTACTAAAGATTGCACACTCCTTTTCTAGCTAGATATCATTGGTCAGACCTAAGTTATGTGACCGTTATTTTGCTGCAAAGGAGGTTGGGAAATGCAGTTTCAATTTGCGTAGCCACCTAAAAAGTAGGGGTTGTATTACTAGAGAAAAATGGGGATTGAGGAACGACATACAATTTTTGTCATAAGAACCATTTAAGATTTTTTGTTTTTGTTTTTATCTTTTGGCCAAGGAGTGTCTGAATCAAATCAGTAATTTAGAGAGCTTGATATGGGTGCTTGGAAAGGAGAAGGGATCACAGAAAGGAGAGTGAGGCAAGGAGACCAGTAGGAAGTAGTTGTCCATATCCAAACAGAGATGAGGAGGACAGGGACTGGGACCATAGCTCTAGGTGGGTGGAAAGAAGACGGATTTGTGAAGCAACTCTGTGGTCAATTACGCAATGCCTGGTGCCATGGCTATGGAGTGAGGAAAAAGGAGTCAAGAATTAGCCTCCAGTTTCTCACCTGGGGCCCGTGGAAATAGGGCAGCCATTTACTCATTTGGGGGAAATACAAGAAGACCTCAGAGGGTGAGCACTGTACTCAGAGCACTGCATTTGATTTGGGACTCTGGAAGAGCTGGGCCACCCCTCAGAAGGAAAGTCTTGGGGTCACAGGGGGCAGTCAGTAGGGGGCTCTGCAGTTGGTCCAGTTGGAATGAGTACAATGGAGCCAGAAAGCTCGGTTGGAAACAGGAGGTCAGATCTCTGTTCTCTCCCTGGTACTGGGGTCACAGCCCTGTCGGTGGGTCCTCATTGTCTTAGGGGCTGCCACCCGATCTTCTGGAGTTTCAAGACGAGAGTCATTTCAAATTCCCTCCAAGTAAGAGAAGCGTATCAGTGTGTGTGCTTGGAGTCCTGCTGCTGCGGCGGCGGCGGCGGCGGCTGCTGGAGAGGGGAGGGGGCTTCCCAAATCCAGAGCCAAGCCTCTGGGCGGCATCCTGACTCTGGAGGGAGGAGCTGGGGTGGCTGGGGAGGGGCAGCCACGTGCCAGCTGGCAGTGCCAAGTGTAGGAGCAGCACGCCTGGGGTTCTGCCATGTGTTTGTTTATTTGGTTTGGCTGATGTAAAACATACACACACAGACTCACAGCCCCAGGGCCTGTGTGCAGAGCCCACATTCAATCCTTAACTAAAATCAGAAACAGCACAGGAAAGAAAAGGAAGCCAAAATCGGAGGATACAACTGGGTAGCAGAGTTCGTTCGTTCATTGGTTCATTCAGCAAATGAATGCCCGATAGTGCAAGGGACTGGGGCTGTAATAAAATTCAGTCCTTGAGGAACTCAAAGCCAGGGGAGGGGGACAGAGACAAGGACAGAGGCCATTTCAGCACATAGTGAGAGGTGCTTGATACAGATGATGGTGCATCTCTGATCTGGTCATTTCCTGGATTAAAATCTTCATGGGATT